>NW_027395546.1:0-319085 GCF_047715705.1 Aspergillus ambiguus | reverse complement strand
TTTGATGGAATGGGAGGTGGTTGAAAAAGGTGGTCAAAATTGATGGCGGGGGTTGACGCGGGAGTGTAAACAGACTTTTGAACCCCCATGTAGTATGCTACTTTCCATTATTTCAAATAAAAACCAGGCTTAAAGCTATTCACTGGTAGTGAAACTGTATCAACAAATTGCTTGTGAGCACGTGAGCCACACATGGTGAATTGTTATCGTTGCTGTAGACGCAGCATATCTGTATAGCTTCGCCACTGCCCTTATTTCGAACACTCAACGTTTTCTTACCAGCCTAATGAGACTCCTTCCCATCCTTCCTTCCCTCACAGCCAATCACAGGGAACAGCCTAGCATGGAGGTCAATCCCATACTTCTCCTTCTCCTTCAGGTGATACTCACTGCATTCGTTATCGGCTTCACATCTCCTTACTCGGTAGCTCGCTCTGGGGTTTTCATCATTGCTTGCCTCTGTACCTGGCAAATCATTTGGACATCTCTCTTCTATCTTAGACGGAGACCCTGGGCTACTACAGTCAGTGGATACGCCATACAGCTTCTTGTACATTACATCGATGTTGCATTGATTGGGCAATGGCAGTTTCTTGGAAACACCGGACACCATAGACAGGCTGACTCGTCTATGAAGGCATCTGATACTATACAAGGATGGATGAAGAGACTGACTTTTGGGATGTCCATGACTCTGACGTCTCGATTTATTGGAACACCAGAGCAGATCAGTCGTATACCTTCCTTTTTCTCGTGGATGCCACTTTACCTCCCATCTCGACGCATTTTTCTTCTCGTTACTGCTCTCACAGTCGTTGGGTGCTATATTGGGATCGACTTGATACAGTCAAACCTTGGCTCTGTGATTGATCACGGATACATCACACTCGAGACCATTCCGCTCTTCAGGCGTCTTCCAGAGATCTCAGTCAGCGAGATGGCCACAAGAGCAATTGTGACTATTAGCACCTTGAATAGCATGATCTTCACTCAAGGAGGGATATACAACTTATGTGCCTTTCTAGCCGTTTTCTTTCGGCTGTCTGAGCCCATCGACTGGCCTCCTTTCTATGGCACTCCACTCCACTCCAAGCGTATACAATGCGCAAATACTGGAGGTAAGTCATATTCCAGCGGTGCGCTCCCTCTTCTAAGACAGTACTACAGTTTCTAATTGTATGCTGCTCACATAGTCATGCTTGGCACCAATCAAACACCCACAAGTTCAAGACGATCTCCAACTACGTCGCACATGACCTGCTTCATATCCCCTGTGGCACCGTGAAGGCGCTATATGTCAGGAATATTATAGTATTTGTAGTATCGGCTCTCATGCATATCGTCCTGGACATGGCTACAGACATCTCCGTCTATCAATCGGGTGGCCTGGCCTTTTTCTGTGGACAGATGGTGGGAATCCCGTTAGAAGATCTCGTTACACATCTGTATTATTGGATGACAAAAACAGTTGGCTGGCGACTCCCATGGGTGGTTGAGAGATTTCTTGGACACGTTTGGGTTGTTGCGTTCTTGGTATGGTCGAGTCCGGCTTATTTATACCCCAAGATCGTCCGATCACAAGCGGGCTCGAGCATCGACTCGGTCCTCCCAGTTAGCTTCTTCAGAAGCTGATCTCCGGGCCTAAGTGATCAGATGTGCGACGCAAAAAGTGACTGGACAAGCTGTGAATTTGACTGTGCCTGGATTTGAGATGGAATAGGCTATGCAGCATCTTCACCAGTGTATGTGGAGCCTGAAACCGACGGGTATAATACCTATCATTAATTAAGGCCCTGGGCATACCTAGGAATCTAATTTACTTTCTATAAGCCGGGATGCTTCCTGGTTTCTGATCACTTTATGAAGCTTCACTGAATTCTCAGTGTATATAGCCTTGCTAAGCCAATACTGTAAAATGAATGCAGTGGTGTGTGAATATAGCCCTTGTGGTATAAATATACCCACTCTCTCTTTCTCGGATTGACTTCCCTCATTCTCCATACGCGTTTTCTTCCGTTTATATCTTCCTGTCCGTCATACTTCATAATATCAGCATATTGTTATACAACCTTCTCTCTCAATACCCCTTACCAACCAGGCATAGCCTGAAATTCCCAGTACTATGCTGTACCACTCAGAGCTGAGAAAATTATTGGTAGCGAATTGGTAAGAATTCAAGACTGACGTACTCCCTCAACCATTGACCTGATTCTGCAACGATGGCGACGAACGTTACTAATACTTCATCTCCCGGCCGTGATTGCAGCGTTACTATGCACCCATGATAAGTAGCCAGAAGACTGTTTCTACCTCCAAAGCATCAGTATTTTGGCGGCAAAGTCAATGGCTGGCGGTCGATTGTCATAAATGCCGGTATTTCAGAGTCTTTGGCACCTATGGAGCATTCGTTTGCCGCCGCCTCCCCGGTTCTCCTATTTTAGTAGTTTCTTCCTCGTATTATTGGGTTATTCTTGCACTGTTACAATAGTTTGGGCGTCTGTGCACAGCACAGTAAAGCAGTCATCCAGTCATTTCTAGTAATAGTCAGATTCTTTTTAGGGACCTTAGAGTTAGGATTATGATAGATCGTTCCTCGGTAATGGAGTTCTAAGGTCTCATGCTTTTTTTTACTTTAATAACGAGATCCGCACCCCAGGCGGGAGAGTTTATTAGAAACTTAGATTTGTCTGGGTTAAATCACTCGGAAAAGAACGTGATGTATATCTTTTTTTTTTTTTGTCGTAGGGTGTTTGTGTCCATTCGTCTTTTTACACACAAATTACTTTATTTCATCAAGTAAACTACTATACTACTCTGTTTTCAGAAGTCTGCGGGGTTTCATGAGAGCATCATCCTCCCTTCAGATTGCGTTATGCGCTAGACATCACCGCGCCTACTCTCCGTTTAATAGGGTAAGTTATCTATGGGGCTATTCATTAAATGTCATAGTTGGAATGTATCTTTCTTGGGTATGGATTGCTTTGACGTTTTGTGAGTATAACCATATCAGATATTAGATACTCTCCGCTGCTCCTGTGGATACTCCCCCAGAAGAAACCTTTGCTGAAAGAGTCATCTTAGGTTATTTCGTCCGGGAAATATGCAAACACCATAAAAAGATACTATGAGTAACGTCTATCCAATCACGTTGATGTTTCAGGATGTGTATAGCCGTATAATTTATGTCGTGATCGAAACTATCATGGCATATACGTATCCCGGATATTTCTCTCGGCACGAGTATCTCAAGCCACAAAAGGATCCATTTCGTTAGGAAAGCCGCAATACTTTGAAGGGTTTCTCATCCACACAACCCTTAAGTTCTGATGAAAAGAAGCACTATGGAAACTAGCAAATCAGAGAAACAGATAACGGATGTTTCTGTGTCCTCCTCGCCGCCACACGAGGTTGATTATGACAATGCACTTACAAACCAAAACGAAGAGCTGAGAGAAAGAGTTATGCGAAAGATTGATATATGGCTCGTCGGCTTCTATTCCGTTGTATACATATTCCGCGTTATCGACTCCAACAACTACTCCAACGCCGCCATCATCAATCTGGAAGCCGGTACAGGAATCAAGAAAGAACTTAATTTCAGTCCCTCGCAGTGGTCCTGGAGTCAATCCATTTTCTCCTACAGTTACCTTTTGTTTGAGCCGTCCAACACTATTCTTCTGAAGTACTTCAAACCCTCCAGATGGATGTTCGTACTCATACTTTCCTGGGGAATCTGTGCATGTTCTGCTGGAGCTGCGCAGAACTTTCCGGGGATGATGTGCGTACGATTTGCAATAGGAATCGCAGAAGCTGGCTTCTACCCGTCAGTGCTTTACCATATGGCTTTTTGGTACAGGCCGACCGAGTTGCGTTGGAGAATCTCTCTGTTTTACTCGCTCGGTCAATTCTCTGGTGCACTGAGCGGTCTGTTAGCGTACGCAATCAGCTTCATGGACGGAGCCGGTGGACTTTCCGGATGGCGATGGCTCTTTATCCTAGAAGGGCTTCCGGCTATTGTGCTGTCCATTGTTGCCTTGCTCTGGCTTCCAGACTACCCAGAGACGGCTCGTATGCTGACTGAGGAGGAGCGAATCTATGTAACGAGTCGTTTGTCCTCGACAGCGCCCTCTGGAAAAGACGAGAGTTGGAACTGGGGCGCAATCAAATCCCTCTTCTCAAGTCCTACGCTCTACACATTTTCGATTTACTGGATCGGCCACGGTATTGGAGGATTTGGCGTGCAGTACGCGCTACCGACTGTAATCTACGAGCTTGGATTTACTACGACTGCCTATTCACAGCTGATGAACATTGTAAGTTTGACATCCAAGACAGGTATAGGCATTTCACTGACTCGCTTTGCCAATCTTATAGCCTCCTTATGTGGCCTGTTTTTTCTTCCTAAACCTCATGGGTTACATGCTACACATGAAATGGATCAGACCCTGGACCACTGCGGTTGCTAGTAAGTCTCCTATATAATTTTTTTTATTCGGCATTTATTAACCATGGACTGCAGTTGAGAGTACCATTATAATATGTTATATAATCCTGATCACCGTGCAGAACTCGTTGGTCAAATATCTAGCCTTGATTGTAGCCACGGCATGTGCCGGTTCTGCATATCCTGTCATCTGGCCGGAGCGTATTCGCGCCCTTGAGGGTACAGTCGCCTCTGGCATTGGCATCGGGTTGACGAACGCCATGGCACAATTCAGTGGAATTGCTGGTCCTCACGTATACTCCTCCGTTTTCGGGCCGACATACCGCGTATCTTACGTGATATGTCTTTCCTTTCTCTGTGCGGCGATTCTAGGTATCTTGGTGTCCTGGTTATTTTTATGGAAAAACGACCGCAAAATGGAGGTATCATCAAGCGATGAAGACGAAGAGAGACGTAAATGATTACGAGCGAAGGGTTATCCACGATATGACGCACATGGTCTGTCAGAATATAAGCCAATGGATACTACTACCTAGATCGCTATTTTAACTAAGGGACATGTCTGAGGTGCAGGACTAAGTATGCCGTTTAAGTTGGTAAAAATCCCAGTCATATGTATTCCAGATGTTATGCCCCAATAATTCTGAGGCCTGGGTTGCATAGGGGCATTCGAGAATGCCAGGCATGTGGCCCTGGCCCTAAGGAGATACCAGTAATACCTGACAACAGTCGCGATGGTTAGTAGGGAAAGCCATGCTCTGGCGTATCCTACCAGAAGACCACGTTTCTAACTTCATTCCAACCGGCGTGATGCCGAGAGTCGGTCGTCCTGTGTTCAGTCGCACTGCTGGCAAGCCAGATGAAACAGGTCGGTGCACCACCCAAGAGCAAGGGTGAGTTCAGGAAATGACGCGCCACTGCAACATCACACTGAACTCACTCACCTTCCTCCATCATTCTCCTCCTTTCAATTTCCGCCTCGACATCATCCAACAGCATGGGAACGGGCCGCCCCTTCCACTTCTCCATCTCAGCTTTGGCAAAGCCCTCCATGCTTCGCAGTCCCACGACCAAGAATCCGAGCTCTTCGCGATCCACATCAAAGACCTCCCACCACTCCCCGTCTACCAGTTTCACGCCAACCTCTCGCGCGGCAAGATATATCGATGCTACCGCAAGGGCATTCGGTTGATGGGTCACGTACAGTAATTGTGGTGACATCAGCGCCGCGTTCAGATGTTCAAAAACCCTGCGCGCCACCTCCGGCGAAGACACCCCGAGGGTTTGCAGGTATGTCAGGGCGATGGTATGAGGAAGGGCAACATGCGTGTTGAAGCCGAGGGTGCGCAAAATAATCGATTCGATCCGCAGAAGCACCACCCGCTGGCTATGGTAGCCTCCCTCGGTGAGGCAGTATGTCTCTGGAGAGTGCTTCTCTGCTTGCGTTCCTTTCGGGTTCACGAACCACAGTGGTGAAGCGTCTTTCGAGAGGAGGAAGGCGTAGACGTTCAGGACGGACCGTGGAGATGTTGGCTGGAATGACAATTTAGCGGTCATATACAGGGCTGCAGCAGATACATCCTATATTGGTTTACGTCAGCGAGTGCAATTTGGGACGGAGGTGTCAAGAAATGCGATTGCGGTACCTTCACGGAATAGATGCGCAGACTGCCGCCCTCGGAGCCAATCCAGAATCGCGTGAATGTGACGATGGCTTGGGCGATGATATCTTGCGGCAGTCGGAGAAGAACTCCTGCGGCCTGGGTGAGTTGGGCGCCTGCAAAGCGGATAGATGCTTCCAGGTCCGGAGAAACGCCATCGATGGAGGACGACGAATTGGAGAGCTGATCAGGGATTGCGAGTGCATTGGATAGGTATTTTAGACCGCTGACTTGGGCCATTATGGTGGTCGGACGGTAGATGAGAATGCAGGCTCTGGACTGACTCGTTCGAAAATTAAGTATGGCGCATGTCATTATTGAGCTGTCGACTACCGCACTGTTCACCGCCCGGCAGTATATGATGTAAGCAGCAGCCTCCTAGACTCGATCTGAAACTCCTGCAACGAACTACGGCAGCTACTCAAATGTGTGAAAGGAAATCAATCTCCAACTTTACGCTTCCGTCTCCAGATGCAGCACATACTCCTATCTCTGAGATGACCATTCCACGGCTCAGCCCGACTCTACGGCGTACCCTGAGGTTATGCTCCCTCACGTCGTTCCCAGTTGATTGGCTGGAGCTATGAGACCGTATCCATGGTTCACTATCGAATCTGTTGACGATATCCCGTGTGTAGAAGAGCCATCTACATGAGGATCTCGTTTCAGGTAGAGAGTTCAGGCTGTCATGTCGCTGGCCACCTTCAGCCCATTCTTCAGCTGCAGAATGACGTCGTCAGGTCAACCACCAAACATCCGTCACGATATTCATTCAACGACGCAACTCGAGAGGCAAATAGACGACTAAAATTAAACGACTGGGGCGGAGCGCATCACTGCAGGGAAGGGATTAGCGGATGGCCTCAAATGGGGTGGAGCCGTGACGAAGAATAGCTTACGATGGGGAGAAGTTCAGCCACCGGATTTTCCTCGATTTTAAGAGCTTCCCCTTTCAACATCAGTGATCTCTTCGGTCAATTTGAAACCTCCAGTTTTATACTCCGTACCCATATCCTTCAATTAACCTCGTGTGTGATAAGAACGGCACGTGTTGATCAACTATCGCTTGGCGCTTTTAGTCTGCTGTTGACTCTGGAGACTTTCCTGTGGATCAACCGGTGTCGTGACAGTCCCATCCATCATCCTCGAGCATCCCTCGAACAACCGTCACCGCATCCCCGCATTCCCCCCTAAAACATTATCAGGAGTACCAGGGCTTTGACGTGGGTGACCGCGCAGTTTCCCTGGGTTATTGGACGGCCCCTCGACGTGGCATTCCAGCCCTGGCCCAAGTGGTGCGACTGGAGGCATCCCTCCCTCATTCCTGGCTCCATCCCTTTTCCCTGATATCCAATCCTATCGTCGGGCAACAATGCTCCCAATCCCTTCTACCGCCGTCACTCCTCCGCCGCCCGAACAGAAAGGAGACTCTCAATCCTGTCATGACCTCAAACCCCTCCCCGCGATCCCTGCAGCTGTTCTAGCTCACAGCTCGGATGGGCCCTCTCCTCCTCTGTCCAACCATGCTACTTCCTACCACCGCCGAGCCAATACCGAAGTTATTATCCGCCGACAATCCCCTCTTCCCGCGAGACAGTTATTTACCGATCAGCCCAAAACATACGAAGACCTGGACCGCAGCTCCCTTGCAACCGAAAACATAGCCCGCAGAAAACTCGAGGAGGGAGCGAAGCGATTATCCGGCTGGTTTCAAGGAAAATCAGAACCTTTTAATTTAGGAGTCGGCTACAGTCAACCTTCCGATATGGCCCCTTCATCCACTCGCGAATTCGGCGCGGACGCTCCTGTCGTACCGACGAATCGAGCACAGAAACGAATGACGGCTCCCTCACCGTTGAAGCAGGTCACATCGTCTAGCCCGTTTTCGTTCTTCGGGTTAAAACGACAGGGTAACAAAATGGACCTTCCTGAACCTGCGGAAGATGAACTGCTCAATCTGGACATCAACGCAGCCCTGTTCCCGCCGGGAAATAATGATCTCAGCGGCCAACAGGCCTTCGATGCACTGCGCAACAATGCGGACAACCTCCTTCGACAGCTGCAGGCGGCCTACAAGCAAAGGACCTTTGCCTTGCACGAAACCCTCGCCGACAAGAGTGAGAAACAGGAAGAGCTTGAAGAAACCCGGACGCGGGTAGACCACCTGAAGATCCAACTGGACGGCATGGCTGAGAAGGTTCTCCAGCAAGAGAAAGCGATGAAAGCCATGGCGGAGGAGCTAGAACATGAACGACAACTGCGTCGACGCGACGATGAGGCTCACCGGCGTAGTGTGATGAACGTTCGGTCCAGCGACGACGAAAGTGTCTCCGAGATGGGCGCTGAACTGCGGACGCCGAAATGGAGTCTGAAACGGGCCAGCAATGCGACTTTCACCAGCGGCGATTCGGGTTTCGACTCTGGCGATGAAAGCCTGGCGGAGAGTATCTTCTCCCGTCGAGAAGGTCTGGAGTCCCCTCCATCGACTGTAGCTCCGTCGCCAAACATTTCCCAAATTGCACTGTCCGCACCGACTTCCACGAGTCAGCACTCTGGTCAGAAGGAGCTGAGACCTGCCGCTGCACCGACGCCGCGCCCATCGACTTACGATCGAGTTATCAAAGGCCTTACTTCGACAGGAATTGCCAGCTCGTGGGTGGGGAGCTCCGCCAAGTGTTCAATCTGTCATGGGGTGCCTGCTTCCGAGGCGTGGAGTGTTATGGGGATCTTGAAAGAAGAAAACAAAGGACTGAAGAGCCGACTAGGTGAGCTCGAAGTGGTCATCGACGACTGTTTAAGCATGGTTGGACCATAGATTTGTATATGGGTATCTTGATGGTATCTGCAGACGAGGACACTGGATGGTCCTGATGTTGCCTCTAGGGAGGAGCAGGTATAAGATATATGGAGATTATAAGAGTGACATTAGAAACTAGAAGCGAATGAAGAGTTACTATTAATACTATTAATTGAGATAGAAATGTGATGATAGTAAAGAGTACATACGGGAGTATGTTGTACTGTGTACTAGTCGGGGCGGGAAGCGACCAAGTGGCCTCAAGGGGTTTAGCGTGGCTGGACGAAAGTGGCCAGCGAGGCGACTTCGATTAATGGGGAAACTCAACCTCATCGTTCCCTCTTCCTCCCTTCACCTTCGCCCCATCCCTCCTCTTCCCTTCTCTTCTCTTTTTCCGTTCTCCCACTCCTTCTGCTGGCCCCCCCTCCAGCTCCGTTCATTCCTCTTTTCTTTTAATCTAGTCTTTAGTCCCTCGGCGTGGGTGGTGGATCTGTCATCATGAGCGGACGTGAGTTCCCCCGGCACGCGAACCCATCGCCATCGCACCCACGCTCTCTCCATACTCTCAATGCTTTCGCAAATACTGATGCCCGATACTAGTTCGCTTCCTCGATCTGATTAAACCTTTTACGCCCCTCCTTCCGGAGGTGGCCGCGCCCGAGACCAAGGTGCCCTTCAATCAGAAGTTGATGTGGACTGGGGTATGTAATTGAGCCATTGGTCGCACAAGAGCTTGCAAGACTAATTGTTTGGCCTGTAGTTGACTTTGATGATCTTCCTGGTTATGAGTCAGATGCCTCTGTATGGCATTGTCTCCTCCGACACGTCCGATCCCTTGTACTGGCTGCGTATGATGCTGGCCAGTAACCGGGGTACTCTGATGGAGTTGGGTATCACCCCTATTATCTCCTCCGGCATGGTCTTCCAGGTATGTTTCGAATCCGCGCTCTTTCCTCGACTTCGTCCAAATTTAACGACCCATTTCTGTAGCTCCTCGCTGGTACCCACCTCATCGATGTCAATCTCGACCTCAAGACCGACCGTGAGCTGTACCAGACTGCTCAGAAGCTCTTCGCTATCATCCTCTCCTTCGGTCAGGCCTGCGTCTACGTAATTACTGGTCTCTACGGTCAGCCCAGTGACCTTGGTGCTGGAATTTGCGTGCTCTTGATTGTCCAGCTGGTTGTTGCCGGCCTGGTGGTCATTCTCCTGGATGAGCTCCTCCAGAAGGGATACGGTCTTGGTAGCGGAATTTCGCTCTTCATCGCGACCAACATTTGCGAGTCCATTGTCTGGAAGGCCTTCTCCCCGACCACCATCAACACTGGCCGTGGTCCCGAGTTCGAAGGAGCCATCATCGCCCTGTTCCACCTCTTGTTGACCTGGCCTGACAAGCAGCGCGCTCTGCGTGAAGCCTTCTACCGCCAGAATCTCCCCAACATTATGAACCTCCTGGCCACTCTCCTCGTCTTCGCCGCCGTCATCTACCTCCAGGGCTTCCGCGTTGAGATCCCCGTTAAGTCCTCCCGCCAGCGTGGAATGCGCGGCTCTTACCCTGTCCGTCTCTTCTACACCTCCAACATGCCTATCATGCTCCAGTCCGCCCTGTGCTCCAACATCTTCCTGGTCAGTCAGACTCTGTACTCTCGCTTCTCGGACAACATCCTCGTCAAGCTTCTCGGAGTCTGGGAGCCCCGCGAAGGCTCCGCCCAGCTCCACGCTGCCTCTGGTATCGCCTACTACATGTCCCCTCCCCTTAACTTCAAGGAGGCTCTTCTGGACCCCATTCACACGGCGGTCTACATTACGTTCATGCTCGTCGCCTGTGCTCTCTTCTCCAAGACCTGGATTGAGGTGTCGGGCTCCGCCCCCCGCGACGTTGCCAAGCAGCTGAAGGACCAGGGTCTTGTGATGGCTGGTCACCGTGAGCAGAGCATGTACAAGGAGCTCAAGCGTATCATCCCCACCGCGGCTGCCTTCGGTGGTGCTTGCATTGGCGCTCTGTCTGTTGCCTCCGACCTGCTCGGTGCTCTTGGTAGCGGCACCGGTATTCTCCTGGCCGTGACGTAAGTTTCCTCCATTTACTAGTGATATGTGCCATGTACTAACATGACGAATCAGCATTATTTACGGCTACTTCGAAATTGCTGCCCGTGAGGGCGATATTGGTTCGGGCCTTAAGGGGCTCGTTCCCGGTAACTAGACCGGGCATCTCTCTTCTCTGATGAGTGGAATGAGGAGAAAGATTGTGAATCTGAATTGTTCTTGTTTTCTTTTTGTAATTTCCCCGTTCCTTCCCGGGTGGTGTGCTGTTGTGGCGGCGAAGTAGGACTTGCATGTATGGGTGGGCGCATTGGAAAGGTAGACCTTTCCCGTCGGAAAGTGAGGCCGCAACTGTACATAGCGCCCCCTGGTTGTAACCATATTGAAAAGATAAAATTATATCTCTTACATTTAATGGATGCTGTATTTGAGTTGTTGAATTAATCGCTACGTATTTTTGTTACCTGAGCCCATACTACATCTCTATACAGTAGGTAGTGAAGTATGCCATATGTGTAACTGGGCATGGCTGCAGATTAAAAACAAAACAGCTCCCTGTATCTTCACGCGTCGGCTGAGTCTGGGTTCAAGACTCTCAATGCTAAGGACAGCTTTTCCTTCAACTGGATCCGTGGACAACTTCGCCGAGGGGTAGCAGTCCGTTATATATTGTGGGGGGACGAGGCTGTCCAACAGCCAATGTAAGCCTCCCGAGGACTGCACATTCTAATTTCAGCTTAATGCTGTAGACCATCGCTTTCGTAATAACCTGGAGGTAATAAAAGCCAAGGAACTCAAGCAACAGCAGAGCTATATCGAGTAGGACCGCTATTACGTTGATAACAACAAGCTCATACAGTATCCGCACCCGGCGCTTGTCCTGCACAGGGTTCAACCTGATTAGCTTGATAGTCACGGCCACGAAGATTGCAGATATTAGACCCTCTTGAACACTGAAATAGATCAATTGCACCCGTTCAATATAGTCGTAGCCATGGCTCCAAGTGCCCCGGAAATAGGCTGAACCGTAAAACAAAACGGTGACGGGGATCACTAACAGTATTGTCCCTATAAGAGCCGAGAAACCGAGGGCTTTGCGTAGTCTGACATTCCAGAAGACAATATGTAGCCGGGAATAGAGAACCAGTGACTGCCCGGGCACCATGAAATAGAAACCAACAATTTGGAATGTAAGCATCAGCCATTTGGGTCCAGCATGGTATATATCCAGCAAGGCTCCCACACTGCATGGGATCACGCCCAACGTGGCTGACAGTAGGATAGACCAGAAGTACACACTTCTGTGGCGCCTAAAACTCCACAATATGATCAGGACCAGCTCTGTGGCGCTGTATAGCGCCAGGGATATGAACACTATTGTGACGAACTTCCCCGGAAGGCTTTCATTTTCGAATCCCGGAGCAAGCCGCGCAGCGGGGGTTGTCGAAGGGTTTGACATGGAGCCATCACTTCTGGGCTGTAGGTAATCCACAGGAAGACCGACAAGGACCGGCAGTCCGGAGAACTCCTTCGACCATATTCGTGGATCATCCCTGGGCGCACTATAGCCTTTAAACGACCCTGTCTGATATTCGATTTATGCAAAAGGGTAAGTAAACTTTGAGGTAATTACGACAAGGAGTCTAAAGAACCTCACGAGCCGTAAACCATGTAGAAGGATAGTTGGCTGATCCGCAACTCATGGACCGCCACCAACATAATAACTATCCCCAGAAGATGGGACAGGATGGGTTTCTCCCTTGGGAACCCAATGGATGGTGGAGAACATCTGGGGCCCCATGGATCTTCAACAATGTTTGTAGAATATAGACTTTTGCCTCCAGTCCCTTCTGGTTCACTCATTCCTAGGCCTCACGTGTACCTCACTTTGTGGCAAATGCCAAAGAAAGCTCTGCAAACCCATCATACGCACGTGAATTATGACGAACTCTGGATGTTACGATGAATCGAGCTTCTGATCTAAAACTATATTTGGTTGTGGGGTATATAACACTATATTAGCTCAACGATAGCTATACGCACAACTCAATCCAAATCTAGCTAGCTCTCAAAGTCAGATATGGCCAGCCAGTTTAGGTCCGGTAGTCACCATTTATCGTGACATATTCATGGCTGAAGTCACAAAACCAGTACACAGCCTCTTCGCCGCCGAGACCCTGCTGGCCCTTCTCCCCACCACCTAGATCAACGACGATCTCCAGATCTTCCTCCTGGAGAATAACACTGGCACGTTCCTCGTCGACCTGCTCCGGCTCACCGTTGACAAGCAACTTCAGAATGGGGCTACCATCCACAGGTTTGAAGCTCACGCTCGTCCGCTCCGGCACCACCGTGCCCGGCGCCACGCCCTGGGTGTACCCGATGGCGCAGAGAATGCGGCCCCAGTTGGCGTCACGGCCGTACAGGGCGGTCTTGACGAGCGGCGAGCGGGCGATCGTCGACGCGATCAGCCGCGCTGACTCATAGTCTGGCGAGTTCTGTACGCGCACCGTCACGAACTTGGTCGCACCCTCACCGTCGCGCACCACCAGCTGCGACAGCGACTGCGTGAACGACGTGAGCACCTCCTGCAGTGCCGCGTAGTCGGCTGACGTGCTCGACGCGACGGGTGTCCCGCCTGCGGCCCCGTTGGCTAGGATGGCCACCGTGTCGTTGGTGCTAGTGTCGCCGTCGATGGAGATCGAGTTGAATGACCGTGAGACAGAGTACGTGAGCAGTGATTGCAGTGCGGCCGGGTCGACAGGGGCGTCGGTGCAGAGAACGCCCAGGAGAGTCGCCATGTTCGGGTGGATCATGCCAGCGCCTTTGGTCATACCAGCCAGGCTGTAGGTGCGGTCCGGGGATGAGGGCAGGGAGAAGGTGCGGGAAAGAAGCTTCGGGAAGGTATCCGTGGTGCAGATAGCGCGGGCGGTGCTGAGCCAGGAGTCATGGGTTGATGCGAGGTTCTGGTGGGCCGTGGGGATGTTGTTGAGGATCTTGGAGATGGGCAGACTGGGATGGTCAGCATGTCTTTTCTTTCTTCGTTGCATTTATCTTGAATGTTGTGGATTACCGTTGTCCGATGACGCCAGTGCTCATGACGAGCGTGCTGGGCTCGTTGAGCCCGTTACATTCGTCCACCTTCTGGCCCATAGCGACGGCATCCTCCAGACCGCCCTTCCCGGTGACAGCGTTGGCGCAACCGGAGTTGATCACGACAGAACGGACGCCTTGGCCCTGGCGGGACTTGAGAATGTCACGGCTGACCTGGACGGGAGCAGCCTGGAACTTGTTGGTGGTAAAGACGGCGGCGGCGGAGCACGGGGTTTCGGAAGAGATCAGAGCCAAGTCGGGGAATTTGGTGTTGGAAGCCTTGACACCCACATGGGTACCAGAGACGAGGAAACCCTTCGGATACGATCCAGAAGAGGGAATGAACTTGCGCTTGGATGCCGGAATGGCCATGTCCACCGGAGCAGAGTAGTTGCGCACTTGACCCTTCACCATGCGGGCGAAGACAGCCATTGTGGCTGCGGGTTGGGCAGGAGAAGCCATTTCAGCTATGAAGGCAGGACTGCACTTGAATTTTGGGAAAAATCCCGATCAATGGACTTCTTAATCCACCTGCGGGGGAGGTCTCCGGCGTGACTCAGGATCTTGAGTGACTTAATCGAAGCAATGGTGCTGCGTGAGACACGAGACACCACAGCCAGTCCACGCACAGAGTCTTCGGTTTATAGGAAGCCGTGCAGGTCCGGCGTAAGAGTCCAGCGGAGCTGAAGGGAGATGAGGAGAAAAGCAAGTATACGAAGACCTCCGGCTGGAAGCTGATCATCTCCGATACCGCCGGCCCGGAGAAAATGTCGGCCCGCTCTCGACGCGCTGATAAAGACTATCGATCGATCAACATCAACATTCCAGCTCTCCCATCCCTTGCATTCCAGCCTCTGCTCTTCTTCCCTTTCTAGAGATTTCTCCAATTGATCCCGTCTGCATGGTATTTCTCTCTCGAGCCGCAGTCACACCACGGACCGATCGCGCTGACTGAAATGAAACGCAAGCAGCCAGACTCGGACGATGAGCGTCCCGTCTCGACGCCAAAGAGACAGAGGACTGCTACGATACTCAATGGCTCTCCTAACGGACACAGTAATGGTGATGCGTTCCAGGATGCGCCCCAGTCCAAGCGGGTGAAGTCCACGCCTCAAAAACCGACCACTACCACGCCCGCCGCATTGAAGGAATCCGGCTTGAAAACACCCACGCACAAATCCAAAGCGAAAGCCCTGTTCTCAACGCCTACAAAGTCGAACGCTGCTCCCACGCCGACACGTGTACGAAATGCCGATCGGTCGGCCAAGAAGAAGAGCGCACGCCTGCTTCTCGAACAGGACGAGGATGACATCTGGGACGGGGCGGATCGGCTGGCCGAGGAGATCCTGGATGATGATGACGATGAGAATTACGCCCCCGAGACGCCTGCGAAAGGAAAGAAGGGCAAAAAAGACGTGGTTGAAAGTATTGAGGCAGACACAGCAGAAGCGGAAACATCTAAACCTGCTGCAACGCCGAAACGCCGCGCGGGAAGGCCGAAGGGGGCAAAGAATAAACGGTCCCCAACGCCTGAAGGTGAACTGCCAGCCCATGAGCGATACTTCTTCCAGAACCGTGCTGGCCCTCCGCGCACATCGAACAACAACCTCAACAAGGTATCGTTGCTTACGCACGAGGAATATTTCGAGAAATTGGATCAATACGTGGACCCTTACCAGAATGAAAAAGCCTTCCTCATCGACCTCCACCGTCGGTCGTTCCCCCAATGGGATTTTGAGTTTCACGAGGGTTATAATATCTGCTTATATGGGTATGGGTCGAAGCGGAAATTGCTTGAGAATTTTGCAGAATGGCACTACCTAAAGGATACTGCGACCCCATCTCCGACAGTCATCGTCAATGGACACACGCCAAACATCTCTATCAGATCGATCTTTGCCACTATTGTTACAGCAGTCTTGGGGGAGCATATCCCATCCAAGATGGGTTCTCAGCCTATTGAAGTATTGGAGTTACTGCAGTCGGTGATCAAGTCACAAACCTCGCAGAACCCCATCACGGTCCTGATCAACTCTATCGATGCGCCCTCTCTTCGGCGAGCCGCGAATCAGGCTCTCCTCGCCCGTCTGGCGGCGACCCCAAAGATCCACCTGCTGGCTACGGCTGACACTCCTAACTTTCTGCTGATGTGGGACATCAGTCTTCGAGACCAGTTCAACTTCGTTTTTCACGACTGTACCACGTTCTCTCCATTTGATACCGAGTTCGACGTCGTGGAGGAGGTGCATAGTCTCCTCGGTCGCAAGGGACGCCGCATTGGAGGCAAAGAGGGTGTCGAATTCGTATTGAAGAGTCTGCCAGAGAACGCACGAAACCTGTACCGACTTCTTCTGACCGAGATCGTGTCTTTGTTTGATGAGGGCCATCAATCGGATGACGATATGGATGGTGACGGCGGTCGTGGGGCTGACCGAGAGGCCGACGGGAAGCACGAGCCGGGCATCGAGTTCCGGCTGCTCTACCAGAAGGCGACGGAGGAGTTCATTGCGTCGTCGGAGATGATGTTCCGAACGCTGTTGAAGGAGTTTCACGACCACCAGATGATCACGTCGAGGATGGACACCAGCGGCATGGAGATCCTGGGGGTGCCGCTGTCTCGTGAGGAGATGGAGGGAGTTCTGGAGGATCTGATTCTGAGTTGACGCAGAGGGCGCGCCTTTGCATGATTATGATACCCTTGTATAACACAGCTTGTAACCACCGGAAGAGATCATGTTTCACTAGCTAGAGCCAGATAGTTCTTGATCGTATCAAAACAAGACATTATTTACAATGATTTTCTTCGGTCTGGGGAGTTGAGGGATGAGTGCACCAAACGACACTCGGGTCATTGCGAGACTAGAATTGTGCAAATGCAGCCAGGGCCATCGTGGCACCAAAGCTGATCTTGAAGGGCACGTTGCGCGACACGGCTTTCTGGAGGTCAACACCCTTGACGTATTTCTGCATCCGCCGCAAGGGGAGGATGTTGTAGCCTTTGGACGCAGCCCACTAGATAGTCTATTAGTTTTACGGGTGCCATAAAACTGCTGAAATCGACATACCTCTACTACTACCACCCCCATTCCGAGTAACACCACGAAAGCGCGCGAGAATGCCCTCAAACCCACGCCAACCACCAGACCCAGGACACTGCCCATGCTGACCTGTCGCATGTTGGACGCGGTGAGAAGGCCGCCCCCCGTGGTGTGGGGACGGGTAGTGCCTTGCTTACGCAGGACGGGGTCTTGAGAGTCAATGGCCCAGGGTGAGTCCGGGGAGGTCTGGGAATCAGTCCGGTAGTAGGGGGCGGAGTACTGGCATTGGATGGGGGTGGCCCGGAAGGGGGATAGAGGGTGCAGGGAGAGTGAGAGACCGAGACCGAGGCCGAGAACGGCGGAGGTGCGAGAAAGAAGGAGCGACGCCATTGGTAATTATGATGATAGTCAATTGGTATAGTAGTAGGTAGGTGGTTAGTTGGGAGGTGAAGCGATAGAGGATCAGTTGGGTAGTAGTTCGTACGGGTGACGTCACAAGGCGAAGAATGCAACGTACAGATGACTCAGCTGCATAGGAGTTATGCTTTCCGTATGAGGAAGGAGAAGAACGCTTCCTCTTGGCAGGACAATTCCCTCAGCGGAAGGTGGGACTTGCACCGTGATACTATTATTCTACTTGATGTCATTGTTACTACTATCGTTTTTAACAGTGCATTAGTCTATGACCTGCAGGTGTCCTTAGATAGATGTACAGAACATGATCTATTTAGGTACCTACTCCTGTCATTCTCCGCGGGAAACCGACATCGCACTCGGAAAATCCATCTCACCGGCGGCGAAAGATTTGCAAAACCTTAATTGGCCTGACGGAGGGACGTGTGCTTCCTGATTGGCCAGCCCCTCCGCGGAAGAAAATTGCAGGCAGAAAAGCGGCGGGGAAAACTGCCAGCAGTACGCAGAGTATATACTCCACCGTTGACTCACCCCTCTGTCCCTCTCTTCACCCTCTTCATATACCTTTCCTTTTCTCGTACATATTTAGACCTCTCTTACATATCCCCTCCCCTCTTCCTCCTATCCGCTACAATGGCTTCCCAGCAAAATGGTACCTCCAACCGGTCCTCTGACTTCACCGTCAAGGCCGGTCTGGCTCAGATGCTGAAGGGTGGTGTCATTATGGACGTGGTCAATGCCGAACAGGTATGACTGACAATTCTCTACCCACATTTTTCTGTTCGTTGCTAATTATCCAGGCTCGCATTGCCGAAGAAGCTGGTGCTGCCGCCGTTATGGCCCTTGAGCGTGTCCCCGCGGATATCAGAGCTCAGGGTGGCGTTGCCCGCATGTCCGACCCCAGCATGATCAAGGAGATCATGGACTCCGTCACCATCCCCGTCATGGCGAAGGCTCGTATCGGTCACTTTGTCGAGTGCCAGGTAAATGCTCCTCCCCCGTTGTCCCCAGAGACTTCTAAGCCGCTATACATCGGTCCGAGACTAACGTCCCCGGATACAGATCCTCGAAGCCATTGGAATTGACTATATCGACGAGTCGGAAGTTCTCACCCCCGCCGATGACCTCTACCACGTCACCAAGCACAACTTCAAGGCCCCCTTCGTCTGCGGTTGCCGCAACCTGGGCGAGGCCCTCCGCCGCATCTCCGAGGGCGCCGCCATGATCCGCACCAAGGGTGAGGCCGGCACGGGCGACGTCGTCGAGGCCGTGAAGCACATGCGCACCGTGAACGCCGAGATCTCGCGCGCCCGCGCCATCCTCCAGTCCGCCGTCGATCCGGAGCCCGAGCTCCGCGCCTTCGCCCGCGAGCTGGGTTGCTCTTACGAGCTCCTCCGCGAGACGGCGGAGAAGGGCCGTCTCCCCGTCGTGAACTTCGCCGCCGGTGGTGTTGCCACACCCGCCGACGCCGCGCTCATGATGCAGCTGGGCTGCGACGGTGTCTTCGTCGGCTCTGGTATCTTCAAGTCCGGCGACGCGAAGAAGCGCGCCAAGGCTATCGTGCAGGCCGTCACGCACTTCAAGGACCCCAAGGTCCTTGCGGAGGTCAGCGAGGGCCTCGGTGAGGCCATGGTTGGTATCAACGTCTCTCACATGCAGGAGGCGGATAAGCTTGCCAAGCGCGGCTGGTAGACTCTGTCATCGAATTGTGTGTATAGATCAGATTCTTGTTTACTGCGGGCGTTTTTCTGTGAGCAGTCGCATCACTTCTGGGATTCTTCTGGTCGATAGTCTTTTGTCTCAGCTTGGCATTGGGAGGAAATATACGCTTGAATGCATTGTAGTCGATTGCCCATGGTATTTGTCGATCTCCATTAGATGTTGGGTGTAATGCTGATGCACCATGGTGGAAATCTACCGTCATCATGACCGCTGGGAACGTCAACCAAGACAATTAAATCACCGAACGCACAGGCCCATCCGCATGTATCTAACCTAGTCCAAAGCGATTATGTCTTCGTTTCACTTTAATATGCGTCGTCGCTCACGGGATTGGACCCTCTTGTCAACGGAGTCCGCTGAATCTACTACAAACAAGACATCTGATCCCATCCTCACTCCCCCCACTATGTCTGTCGATCAGACCACCGCCGCCTCGGACGGTCTCATCGATGATCCCGATGATGATCAGCGGAGAGCCCGCGAGAATTGGGATAAGCTCCAGCGGGCGTGGGAGTCCGAACCGGCAGAATACTGGATCGGTACAATCTTCTTCTTTGTCAACGCTTTCTCCCTGATCATTCCAACTACTGTTTTCTGCCTGGGATTCGCTGCTTCTGCCGCGGTAGCTGTTCTGGGATTCTGCGCGACGCTGATTTTCACCATTGTGGCACTCTTTGCGGCTATCACGCTAGCATCTGGTGTCTGGTTACTTGGATGTCTTTGTTTCTTCGGGGGCCGCTGGGTTTGGTCCTTGATTAGGGCCACGTCTGGAGTCAAGGCGGAGGGCCACGAGGACGGTGAATTGTAAAGCAGGAGGGTGGGCCCAAACTCGACCTGGAGGAGCAGGAGATGCAATCGTTCCATGACGCCGAGGACGACGAATGTCAGTGTCGTGGGGCGCCTAAGAGTATGGTTTGGTAGGCTACGCGGTATCGTAGTGGTTATGCTTGTTTCATGGTTTTTCTGTCGGTCGCTGGCGTTGGCGTTGGGAAGTTGTCCGAGAGCTTGAGACATCGTTTAGCCCTAGTTGCGAATTGCATACTGATTGAAAACACACGGTTCCACATGCTTGATATCTGTAAGTCAAAACACTACTGCCTCTCCGCCCATTGGACCCATCGTCGAATGCAATCATCCACCCGCTTCAGGGCGCTTCTCTCTGCCGCCACCTCAAACCATTCCCGATGCTCCTTTCCGCATTCATCGCAGCGGCCGAGGTCGCGTATTCGGATATCACCGAGCTCGAGATGGATTAGACGTTCCACGCGGTGGACGTGCGGTACCTTCCGTCCGGGCATGGAATCCGACGCCGATGGCGTGTAGGGGTAGTATCGGATCAGCGTGAGGTCGTGCGAGCACTGTCTTGTCCATTCGTTCATCCGACGTTGGACATTGCTCGTTCGGCCGATCTTCAGCCGGATTGCCCCAGGGCTGTGACAGGTCGGTTGAGGAGTCAGGGCGTTGATATCGCGGGCTGTTTGGAGAGCATCGCTGGTGCGCCGATTGCGTCCTGGGCTGGAGTCTGGAAGCAGGGAAGATGCGACTTCGAATGAAGGGGGACCCGATCGGGAAGATGTGGCCGGTGTGACCCAGAAGATGTAGATATAGCCTGGCTCGTCTGCATTTGATATTGGTTTTGCTAATTCTGTGAGGAGAACTGAGGTCGTCTGAGGTGTGAGTGTTTGAGGGATCCAGGCAAGAAGAGACTTGGTCTGGGATGATGAAGAGCTCTGTGGACTATGTAGAGAGGGCCGTGACGGTGTTTGGGAGGGCGAGAGTAGTCCGGCCTGTGACGATGTTTTGGAGGATGGTCGTTGAGGTTTTGCAGCAAGGCCAGAAGGTACTTGTTGCATCTGATGAGGCCGTTGAGGAGGCTTACTTGCTGGTTGGTTTCCTGAGGGACGAGGCCTCGGCGCGATAGGAACTTCGTCTTCAATGATCTGAAAGCAGCAACAGACTGTGCGTTTTGTTTGCTTCCTGGGATTCTTGTTCGGGATTTTCCGAGCCTCTCTGCGTTTCTTCGGATCTGTCTTTGCGTCGTTGATATCCAAGACGCCGAGCCGGCCCATCAGACTGTCGATGCTTGTTCGTGGATCATTCGGCGCAGGGCCCGTAACTGCTTGGTCTTTGTGTTGCCAGCAGTACAGAGAAGAGGGAGCTACAGGACTTGTCCCATTATGTTTTGCAGGATATCGTGAAGGAGAGGAACTTGCAGGCGACGCAATAGCGCGACGACACGGCCGGCCATTTGCTGTGATGCCCCTACATGTTGTTGCCGGGTTGAGAGAGTCGGCACGTGAGACAATAGATTCTGGGGTATTGGCAATATGAGGCATACTCTGGGACCGAAGAATGTCTGGTGGGTTTGTAGAGCCTCGAAAGAGAGAAAAATATGAGGGTTAAAACAGACTAGTAGTGGGTTCTTTGAGGAATGTCAGATTCTTAGGCCGCCTCATGGAACATTCCGTAGGGCGGACCCCAAACGTACCTAAAGCGACTCCTACCCATCGCATGATAGAAAAGAAGTGATTCACTCCACAGGCCTCATCCTCATGACTGTCGAATCCAACCCTGAGCACACTTGACTGGTTGGCTTGATGCCTGAATATGCACCGCCTCAGTGGCTGGTGTGAATGCATCTGACCCACTTGACAGCACAACAGACAAAAATAGTACCGCCATCTAATAGCGTAGTTAGCCTATGGATATGCAGCCTTCACACATACTAATGCTGTGGGCAATTGCTATGTTCATATCATTTAAGCCGGTCATATTATCTACCCAATGTAGTCGAAGCCCGCCCCACGGCATTTGACCCAGAAAGTCCGCGTCAAGGAGACCGTTGGTGCTTTACTACCCCTCGCCGCAAGGAGAGACGCAAGGAAACGTTGCCTCTCTTCAGCCGGCGGGGTGTGGCCATGACTCTGATTGGTTTGGTTATGGTCTAGTTCAGCTAGAGCAGCTGTGAGATGTGGCCGAGCAAGTCCCTGCTGCTTGAAAACCACCTTTCTCAACACCTCACAAAGATGTTCAAGATCGGATCGAGCGCACCGACCGGCGACCTGTGATATCAAAATCCGGCTCAAAGCAGAGATGCTGTCCCGAAGCGCATTTTGGACCGACTCAACATTGCCGGGAATATTCATCACGCCCACCCAAAACTGCGACGCAGAGCGGAGAGGGAGGGGCTCGGTGCCCTGCAAGGCGAAAAGTGTAAAGTTAAGGATTGCTTGGAGAACTGGCGGTCGCTGTGTCTCGGTTTGGTTGGATGTCGGCGGAGTCCCAGTCAGAGTGAAAAGAAAGTCGTAGTACTTGGGAAGCAAGCGGGTAAGGAAATCGATTCCACTGTTGGCCACTTCGGGATCGTAGAATTCTGGTTTTTCATGCATCCAGCAGAAATTTTCATAGACGTGTACAATAAGAGCGATGGCCTCATCACGGACATGTTCGGGATGTGCGCTGTGCGACGCGAGGAACGCTGAGGCGGTGCCCATAATCATGTCAATACCAGTACTGCCGGGAGGTATGCTGTTCACAAAGTTGACTGTAATCATCGGCGGGAACACGAATGGCCCGGTCCGCTCAGTGTATCCAGCCTTCAAAATGTCACATACCGCTTCAATAATCGCCACGTCGAAAGGGAAATCAGTCATAAGAAGTTGCATGGTTTGCATTATCAGGTTTTGAGTGGTTGCGCCATTCCCAGTATTCCAAAATGTAGGTGGGTAAGGACCACTATTTGTGGCATCCGACGCTTCCAAGATAATCTCATGGTCGGCTCGAAGGCCCTTTCCAACGCTTGCGATACAACGTAGTGCGAATTGACCGCGATTCTGGGCAGGTTCTATCAGACCACGAGCAGCTTCGTCTCTCGCTACCTGTGCTTGTTCATGGAAGAACTTTAAGATTCGTTCCAAGTACCCTGCCTTTTCTTCATCTGCAGGTAGAGCCTGTACTATGGCAGCGATCCCTTCCAGAACCCTTTCCATCGTAAGGGACGTGGCTGTTGGCTTGAACCGGAAGGTGTCGAACTGGTCCAAGAAAACTGGGAGCTCCAACATAAGAGCATTACGGCATGACTTGCAAAGATACGATATTGACTTGGATGCTACTGGAGCACATGACACAACATCGAGCGATGTGAACAGAAAGGTCAGTACCCGAGGGAGCAACGCATGAGTGCGTTCGAAATAGGATTGATACCTTCCCAGCATATCCACCAACGTTTGGCGCGATTTGTCCGGGATCATCACGTCTCCGCCCTCGCACAAGCGAGAGAATTCTTCGCAATAGAAGATTGCGTTGAGACACCCATCAGCATGTTGGTTCTCGTCAACAGCCTCCGAAAGCTGACCGAGACAGAATACTGCAGCCTCAAAAGTCTTCCAGTCTTGTTGCGTGAGAGATGACCGTGCATGCTGCTGAAAGACCTGGACCAGCTCCACCCCAAGAATTGGGTAGACCGCTAATAGAAAATCACATACATCGCGACGGAAAGCACTGAATTCACTGCGCTCATCATCGCTCCAATCTTGCAGTTCTTGCGGAGATGGATACTTGAGCTTCTCAAAGCAATCCATGGCTGCACGAGCCAGGTTTTGTTTCGCAGAACCCATGTTTGATTGGTCTTCAGAATCGAGGAACATCTCCTGAGTATAATCCGCAACTTCAGTCCACCATTCCAGAGCGATGGGCGACGCCGAATCGTCAACCGCGGCGTAACCTGGGACCTTCAGTAGAGTATGGACTAAGGTTAGGACCTTCTCGTGCTTCGGATCCAGCGGCTGAGTCAAAAGCATCTTTTGCTTTAGCGTAGCATATGCCAAAAGGAGTTCCAAAAATGTCATATTTTCGTCTTCAAAATCGCCGTCCATGAGCGAGGCCATATGGGCGGAGCCGAAGCCACTGACAATGAAATCCAAAATGGAGCTGATGTGGTCGGGGGAAAAGATGCTGTCCCTCCAATCCATCAGTTCAACTAGGACCTGCATTGCAGTCCGAGCTAAGCTCGCGGACCCCAAGCTTTGTATCACGTAGTTTGTGGTGGGGGAAAGCTGCAAAGCTGAAATTGTATCGCGCATTTGGAAACCTGCCCGTACGGACATCCATGACTGGTAACATACTGTCAGGAAATGAGGACACTACTGGCAGCGAAGCAGGGAAGCCCTACCTGGTAAGAATTTATTGCCTCAGTTCCGGCTGCCCCATCGGCAACAGGGGATCCGGAAGATTCCTGTTGAATAATATGGTGCAGAATATATTCGACGAGCGAGAAGGCATCTTTCACATTATCTCCGATGCGACTGGGGTCCGCGCCCCGCCGTGACTCAGAGTTCCATCGGCCTATCTCCTCAGCGAGCACATTGGAGAAATATAACAAGGTTACCAATTGCCTTTCCGACAATGCAGGCAGGATGGCAGTCTTTAGGTCAATGGACGGACACTGATCTTCCGGAAGATGGCTTCCATGGGCGAACGATGCTGCTAGATTTAGTAGGGCACGAGTCCAAGGGGCGTTGGGTTTGAGGAAGATGTTAGCCAGGCTTGTAGCCAGTTTTCGGATCACTACAGTCTGTTCCCCTCCGTTTACCAAGAGGATATAGTGATCAATCAGACGCGCGAGAAGTTCCCTTGATTCCGTTTCACTCAATTGTTGCCTGCAGTTCCGTTCAGCCCCGGGCTCCCGATACGAAAAATAACCGATTACTTTGGCGGGGGTACGCACCAGTCATGATTAATTTTAACAGTGAAGGTTAATGCCCCGAAGAATCTTGATCCCGTACTCACATCCGTGAGAAGATCATTGGCAATAAGCCAGGCTTGGGGACCTTTCTGGAGGATCTGCAGATGGTCTTGGATTGCTTTGATCTTGGCGGGGTTGCCAGTATTTGCGGGATCATAGAGCTGAGCTACGAGCTAGCCGATCGCATTAGATCCATCTTGCTGCCCGAAGACACCATAACGGCGGACTTACCGTCCTAGCCTCATGGAGAAGGCTCTGGACATCGGAGGTCTGACCCGAGACGTCCCCCAACATGGCCGAAGCGGAGTGAAGCGATGGGAAGAAGCGATAGTGAGATATAGATCCCGCCGAAGATGGAGGAAAAGCGACGGGGATGGTCACGTGCTGATAGCAGGGTATGTTGCCTGTGATCTCAGGTGTCAAAATGGAGGGGTTCACGGAGCACAACAGCTGGTGATACACCGACGAACTCAGCGTGGGACTGGGGGGTGGGGTGAGTTAAATAGATTCAAAAATAGCTCATAGAAGAGAGTTCGATGAAGAATAAAATTGCCAGTGACCCTTCGTAGGACAGTGGCACCGTCCATCTCTTGTATAGTACTATTTACTATTGCCGTTGCCTCAGGCATCATCAGCCTATGATCCTGATCAATCTCCACGTCGGCCACCTCAACATCTCCAATTCGGTCTTCTCCGGACAATTGAACCCTCCCTCCACCCCTCTCCTCCGTTGTCCTGGACTTTCACCCTTGTACAACCTTGGAAGAAGTTGTGCCTGCAGATTGTAAATCCGGATTACTTCTGTTTCCTTCGGACGCCTGCAGCTCAACACCGCCTGTCGATGCTCCTTTCTCACCCTCCCATTCGACTTGCCTGGTCATCAGCTTTCCGATCGGTCCGCCAATTACCCCTCTCTCGTCCCAGGTTCTTCTCGAATTCTCTTGCTCGCTACGCGGTCGATATGGAGACCGTGGACACCTCCGAGCGTCTGTCGCGACTGCGGCAGTTGATGCAGGACCAAAAAGTGGACGTTTACAGTATGACATCATCATATTCCTCTAAACTGTCTGCCCCGAGGCTATATACTCACCAAGCGAACAGTCATTCCGTCCGAAGATAGTCATCAGTCCGAATACATCGCTCCCTGTGATGGTCGTCGAGGTTAGACTCCGCCCTTGAATCCCTCCCTACCTCTGCCGGTTGTTGTACATTCACACCGCTTCCGCGCGCTGACCCTCCTGCGCTTAAGAGTTCATTTCGGGATTTTCTGGATCCGCGGGCACCGCCATTGTTTCCATGACCAAGGCGGCTTTATCGACCGACGGACGATACTTCAACCAGGCCTCCAAGCAGCTCGACAGCAACTGGGTGCTTCTCAAGCGCGGTGTCGAAGGTGTCCAGACCTGGCAAGAATGGACCACTGAGCAGGCCGAAGGCGGTAAGGTGGTTGGGGTCGACCCAGCTCTTATCACAGCATCAGGCGCCCGTAGCCTTGCAGAGACGCTCGAAAAGAATGGGTCGTCGCTCAAGGGTGTCCGCCCCAATCTGGTCGATCTGATCTGGGGCAAGGACCGTCCCGCCCCTCCCCGGGAGAAGGTAACTGTGCATCCCGATAAATTTGCCGGAAAGAGTTTCCAAGATAAAATCAGCGACTTGCGGAAGGAGTTGGAGAAGAAGAAGACCGCTGGGTTTGTCGTTTCTATGCTTGATGAGATTGCCTGGTTATTCAACCTGAGAGGAACTGATATTCCTTACAATCCCGTGTTCTTTTCCTACGCCATCATCACCCCTACCACCGCGGAGCTATATGTTGATGATGACAAGCTGACACCGGAGGTCAAAACCCACCTGGGTCAAGATGTCGCCGTCAAGCCGTACGATTCTATTTTCGCCGATGCCGAGGCTCTCGCTGCGGCAAGGAAGCAAGATGCTGGAGACGCCGCTCCCAAATTCCTTCTTTCCAACAGGGCTTCGTGGGCGCTTAGTCTCAGCCTGGGAGGCGAGGAGCAGACCGAGGAGGTCCGCAGTCCAATCGGCGATGCAAAGGCCGTCAAAAACGAAGTGGAGTTGGCAGGCATGCGGGCTTGTCATATTCGGGACGGTGCAGCCCTGACCGAGTATTTTGCCTGGCTTGAGAATGAACTGATTAACAGGAAGACCACTCTCGACGAAGTGGACGCTGCGGACAAGCTGGAACAGATCAGATCCAAACATGACCTTTTTGCCGGCTTGTCCTTCGATACCATCTCATCCACTGGTCCTAACGGTGCTGTCATTCACTACAAGCCGGAGAAGGGAAGCTGTTCTATCATCGACCCCAATGCCATCTACCTTTGCGACTCCGGTGCTCAGTTCTTGGATGGGACCACCGACGTCACTCGGACGTTCCATTTCGGAAAGCCTACTGAGCTTGAGAAGAAAGCTTTCACTCTGGTCCTAAAGGGTATGATTGCGATCGATTCCGCTGTCTTCCCCAAGGGTACGAGTGGCTTCGCGCTTGATGTCCTTGCTAGACAGTACCTGTGGAAGGAAGGTCTCGACTATCTCCATGGCACCGGCCACGGCATTGGCTCCTATTTGAATGTGCACGAAGGACCCATGGGTATCGGCACCCGGGTTCAGTATACCGAGGTTCCGATCGCCCCTGGAAATGTCATCTCCAATGAACCTGGTTTTTACGAAGATGGCAAATTTGGCATTCGCATCGAGAGTGAGCATTCGGAAACACACTCTTCCTTCAGCAATGCAGGCTAACAGACCATGACCAGATGTTATAATGGCACGTGAAGTGCAGACCACGCATAAATTCGGCGACCGACCTTGGTTGGGCTTTGAACATGTTACCATGACTCCTCTGGGTCTGAACTTGATTGAACCATCCCTTCTCAGCGACAGCGAGATTAAATGGGTCAACGACTACCATGCAGAGGTCTGGGAGAAGACCCAGCATTTCTTCCAGAACGATGGGTACACTCGGAGCTGGCTTCAGCGCGAGACTCAACCGATCTCCAAATGATCTCTGGCCATACTTAGATAGCCGTCTTAGGAGGAACGAAGAGGATCTCCTGCTGTTATTCCTATACCTTAAACTATAGAAATAAATCATTGGAATGAATAAACTAGTCCTGTCGGAATCTGGAGTCAACTAGGGCGTACATAAATAATCACACCGTCCTGGGCATTGCGGAATGCGGCTGGAGTTGCTTGTGTGGAGAACCCGCGCCGCTGCCGACCAAGGCAACCTGGAACACCACCATCAATCCGCTTCTCCGGACCGTTGGTTATTTCTTGCTTGTCGCATTCCTCCTTCGCATCCACAAACGTCGCCCCTTATTCCTTTCACGCTGGATACGATATCTCGCCGTACATCGCGACACTTCCAACCTCCGAATTCGCCCCTTTGCGTGGAGGGGGACCATGCTCGCTTTCCCTCCTGAGTGATCACACAACTCCGGCCGGGACGTCCACGATTGTTTTGGAAATAAAGCATTATCCTGCTTCCTGCAAGGGATCTGCTACACACACTTGATTCCATCACGTCCGAATTGCGAACGAACGATTTGGTATGAGTGGCAGAGCTGGCTACGCCAACGGATACGGATACTCCGACACCAACCGGTATGGCGGTACCGACGGAGGGTATGGCGGCAACAATGGCTTAGGTGTGAATGGTTACGGCAGTAGCAGTGGAGGGCAGCGTCGCCCTGGCGGCTACGGTGGTTTCTACCCGGAGGAGTCGCAACAGCCGTCTCTGGCAGCCCCCCCTCGCTCTCCGGAGAGACCGCGCGACAGGCGGGACCAAGATCGTGGTTACTCGTCATCACGTTCACGGACCCGCGTCCGTGAGGGTGAGGTGGAAAGCAGGTTACCAGCTTCTCGCGATGGAAGACCGTCGGAGGAAGCTAGTTGGCTTGCCCCGGGGAGCCGGGAGAGAAGCCCCCATGTCGCCAGTGGGGGTGCCGCCGGACCCCAGGCTGTCGAAGGTTAGTCCTTCTTATGCGACTCTTAATTGATGATAACGTGCTGACCTTGTTCTTTTTTCGACAGATGTTCTGCAATCTGTTCAACATGACTGGGATTTTGTCGCCTCCGACGATTGTGTGCCTGTGCAAGTCGCCTTACAATTAATGGACACGAGTACTCTGGGGAAAGCAGACCGTGAACCAGATTTTATACATATGCGTGACAGAATACAAAGGACCCTGAAATCTGTTGTCAATGGTCAGTTTTGGGGACATACGCCTGGGATGGGCCAGTGCTAATGTGATATCAGAACATCACCAGGGTTTCAACAGCTCTATCGGTACATACCACAAAATCCAGAGCAGCATACAAAGCTCGCAGGGCCGCGTACGCGCCCTCAAGAATGCCCTGGAGGGAGCAAAATCCGGGCTCCTCTCGACTAAGCCTGAGTTGAAAGGACTAGCAACTTCTTCGCAGAATTATGACGACATTATCCAACTGTTCAGTCAGATCGAAGAGATTCAATCACTCCCAGAAAAGTTGGAGTCTCGGATATCCGATAAGCGTTTTCTCGCGGCGGTGGAGGTCCTGCACGATGCTTTCCGCCTCCTGCGGCGATCCGAGTTGGACAATATCGGCGCGCTGGCCGATATCCGTGCTTACTTTTCCAACCAGGAATCATCTTTGACAGATATTCTGGTAGAGGAACTGCATGACCATCTGTACCTGAAGTCCCCCTACTGCTCGAGTCGATGGAAACCACCAACACCCGAGGGGGAGAATAGTAGCGGCAACCCTACGAACTGGACAGGCGTCAGCACGTGGGAGAGACCTGTACATTCTTTCCTCTCGAAGCTAGACGCTTCTACTCCCATGATAGAAGATGCTTCTCGAAACCCGGAGGCAGATACATTCTATTACATCCAGCTCTTGATTGAATCATTGAACAAAATGGGTCATTTGGACATAGCGGTCGACCGGATTGAACAGCGACTTCCAGTTGAACTTTTCACAGTAGTCGACAAGACGAACGCGGAAGTCGATGCTCGTTACCCGAACCTGACCCGTGGGTTTGCCGCGCAGGATAGCAAAAACGCCCTCCCCACAGAGATTATCGAAGAGCGTGGCCATGTGCTTACGGAGTTTTTGTGGACATTATATGCCAAGTTTGAGGCTATCGCTGAGGGCCACCGTGTTGTTCATGACGTGATTTCTGGCATAGTTGAACGCGAGGCGATCCCTAAAAGCAGCGCTCTTGCAGACGGGTTCAAAGAGCTATGGAAGCTCTATCAAAGCGAGGTACGCGCTGAATTATGTCAAAAATTGGTTTATCTTCTTTCGCTAATGATTTGTTTCTCCGTCAGATACGCACCCTTATGCATGACTACCTAGCTACGGATGGAGAATCGTCACTGCGCCCGGGCGAGGAGGCAGATAACAAGCGCATGCTCTACGCTGGTCTCAGGGACAAGAACAAGGTATGTATAGCGCATGTTGTCAGACAGGCTATAAGTTATTAACTGCCGGTAGAAAATGTTCAAGCTGTCGGAAGCAGATGGCACTACAGAGATGAAGGCTGAGCAAGATGAATTGGATGAGATTCTCAGGTCATCTGTTCCCGGCTTAGTATCAAAGACGCGACAGAAATCTGCCTCCAGTGACATGCCTTCTTCACGCCAGGCTGGAACAGGACATAAGATTCTTATTGAACCTAGCGTGTTCAACATGAGCCTTCTTCTCCCTCCTTCTCTGTCGTTCATTCAGCGGCTGAAGGAAATAGTTCCAGTGGATTCGGATATTGCAATGAGCTCGCTAACGACATTTTTGGATGACTTCCTCGTCAATGTCTTCCTCCCTCAGCTGGATGAGACTGTGACGGACTTATGCACCCTCAGCTTCATCGCAGCCGATGCTTTCATGCAGGATCCTCAATGGTCGACTGTCTCTCCTCGTCCGGTTTTCAAGGTAAGATCTCGCTTCGACGGATAATGTTTGTCCGCTAACAGCATTTCCAGGGAACTGTCAAGTTCATGTCTATCGTCCGAGAGTTCAGTAAAATGCTGTCTAGCATTCCTCATGATCAGGCTTTCTCGCAACTCCTCATCACACAAATTGTGACATACTACGATAAATGTTGTGGCTGGTATAGAGGTACGGAATCAAGCACCCTCTCCTTTGATTGGACTGACTCATATATTCAGCCATTGTAACCAAAATATCGGCTCGTGATAACCGTGCAGTGCGGCTAAGAGCTGCAGCGCAATTTGCTGATTCCGGTGATATTCGTAATGTGGTTAATGAGCTGTGGACAAATGATAATTCGGACAAGCAGAAACTCGTAGACAAGGTACTCACTTATTATTGCCCGGTTGATATTCTGGCCGCAGTCTAACCTTCGTTCAGGAAATTGAACTTCTCCTTAAACACACGAACGAAGTGCCGTTGGAGCCATACGACATCATATCAGACCCAAAAACTGTTGTCTCATTATCACTACTCTACAACAGCATGGTGAGTGTCATCTATTTGGATTTCACACACGGTGCACAGCTGACACTGGTATAGGAATGGCTCGCAAGTCATCTCTCCAAACTGCGCCAGATAACGCAACCGAATTCCGAGACTCGGCATTCACAACCAGAAGGTCGACCAAACCGCAGATGGACTTTGATTGGCGCAATGAAGCCAAAGCGCGATAGTATCAACCAGCCTGTATACCTCCCGCTCAATAACGAAACTGCCACTGTTTTCGACACCACCATCCAGTCATTACGAGGTCTTGCAACTACAGCTCTATTCGCTTTGCACATAGACATCAGATGTGGCGTGATCCACATGCTCACACGAACAATGTCTGGCCCCAATCCTCAAAATATTCGCCACTCGGAACCAGCGACTCCTTCTCCATCGAACGGCAATTGGTGGCATATTCTTTTGAACCAGCCTACAGCTGCCTCCCCCACTGTCCTCGAACTGAACAACGACCTTATTGCGTTTGACACAAACATGTCGTCATATCTAGGGCCTAGTGAACGCTGGTTTATAAAATCAGGCCTTGCGCGATTCATCGACCAGGTTTTCGTTTCCACTACTCGACATATCGGTGCTATGAATGAGAATGGTGCCCTGAGGCTGCAGCTAGATGTGCTCGTTCTCCAACAGAACCTTAAGAACATTATCATTGATCCAACTGCAGAGACCACGGAGGAACGTCAAACCAGGCGAGGACGTGAAGAACACCAAGAAATGGTAGCTCTTCCTCGCAGCGCCAAATTCCTTGACTGGTTCATGGAAGGCGCCGAGAAATCCTTAGATTACGCAAAGGATGAGAAAGAAGCGTTCGCCGTGCAGGGTGAGAAGGCATTAGCCGAAGGAAATGGGGAACCGTTCACGTATGATGAACTCAAGGTGCTCGTTGATCTCTGCTTCTCGGATGTCCTTCGCGGCCCTCGAGGTGCCGAGAACCGTGAAGACTTTATGACTGCGAAGAAAGCAAGCGCAGATGCGCTGTTGCGGTTGAACGAGGTTATGTGGGATTCTAGGTAACAATGTCTATTTGCCTTTGGGTGTTACAAAATATCTTTCTCGCAGCAATGCCGATAATGGCAACTCTATCCGATAGTCTACGGAGCCTCCGGAGTTCCGCAGGATGCTGATGCCTAGTTAGGGCACCATAGCTGATATGATTACTCCGTTGACGGATTCCTTCAGGCTCCCCTGACACCAGCATGGTTGGCTTATGTATCCACTGAAGAATATCATATACCTTTTCTCATCCCCTCGCCCCAAGGACAATACCCCAGGAGTCATCTTCCACCTAGCAAGCCAATACTTGCTGTGCACACTATCAGGTCCCCGCGGACAGACTCCGTGGCTCTGCTGATGAGTTCGAGCTCAGTGGGTCCGACGCCTGTAGTTTAATTTCCCAACGTTAAAAACAAGACGAATGCTAAGACTGCGGATCGGGAGCATGTCCCCAATTGTTACGACTGCTTGAGCCAAGATGGAGCTCTGTTGGGTCATCTTTCGCGGGTCGTTGTTATGATCCACGACCGGTGTTTCAGATTGAGATCTCATTTCGCTACCGGGTATTGGCGTCCAAACCAGCGGGTGCCACTTCCAATCCACGCTCACGAGTTATTATTGATGTGGCGCTCGTCATATTACGCATACCGAATGGCTCATTTTACTAGATTGCGGCCTGACACGGTCTGCAGTCACCAAAACCCCGTAGACGAAGAGTCAAAACTGACCCGTATTTCCCTCCCTTTTCCCTTCTGCTTCGTCTCGCTCTGACTCGTCTCTCTTTTACAGTCCTGTCTGGTACAGCAGGTTCCTTTGTCCTAGGTCTTGAGATCTGGACGTCCATTCTCTTGAAGCAAAAAGCTGTGCTGGTTGCACGTTCTTTCAGTTCTCCCGCGTACACATCTTTCCGAGCATATAGCACTGCACCGTTGCTTATCGAATAGGTTTTACACGCTTTTTACATTCTTTATTACCTGCTCGCTCTTTTACGATGAAGTATCAACGTCTTGCTTCCCTGGGCATTGCTGCCCTGAGCACAGCCGTGTCTGTTTCGGCGAGCCCTCTCCTCCACCGGGAAGACAGCGCGCAATGCCCTCCAGGGTACACACTGAGTGTCTACTACAAGACAATCACCGTGGAGCCTACCACGACTTCGACCTCGTCGGCTGAACCGACTACCACCATCCACGCTACATCAACCGTCACGGAGACCGTGACCGCCAGTCTTGAACCATCCCCTCAGACCTCTGCTCCGGCAGGGACGCCTGAAACCACTCCAGCAGTCACTCCCACCGAGGAGACGGGTGTTTCCGTTGGGGCGTCTCTTTCACCACCCTCGACTTCGACTTCATTTACTATTGAAGAAATGAGCACCGTTCCTACAGTCCCCGCCGTGGAACCAACAACCACTACTTCTGTCCAGCAAACAACCACTGCAGCGGTCTCCACGAGCCAGACTCAACAGGCTACTACGACTACCGCCGCTGCCTCGACCGCCTCCACGGCCTCGTCCAGCTCCAGCACATCCCAGAGCGAGACCTATTCCGGTGAAGCAACCTACTACGGCGGCAACGTCGCCGGCGGAACCTGCTCCTACTCAGGCTACACTCTCCCCTCCGGGCTTTTCGGCACCGCCTACTCCGGCGCCCAATGGAACGACGCTTCCCAATGCGGTGCTTGCGTGCAGGTGACCGGCCCGAAAGGAAACAGCATCAAAGCCATGGTGCGTGACGCACTCTTTTTTTTCTCCGTTACCCTTCATCATAATCAGTCAAAACGTAGCTGACATGATCCCACCACATAGATCGTCGATGAGTGCCCCGAATGCGCAGCTACCCACCTCGACCTCTTCCAGAACGGCTTTACCGAGCTCGCTGCCATCGCAGAGGGCGTCATCGACATCGAATGGTCCTACGTCTCCTGCGACATCACCTCGCCCCTCGTCCTGAAGAACAAGGAGGGCACCTCGCAGTACTGGTTCTCCATGCAGGTCGTCAACTCCAACGAGCCCGTCACTGCTCTCGAGGTCAGCACCGACGGCGGTAGCACCTGGCAGGCTACCACCCGGACGTTCTATAACTACTTCGAGAACGATAGCGGGTTCGGCACCGACACTGTCGACGTGAGGGTCACGGGTAAATCGGGCAAGACTGTGCGTGTGAACAACGTGGGCTGCTCATCCGGATCTTCAACTACTGCTTCTGCGAACTTTTAGATCTCGCATGCCGGGTTAAGTGTGCAAGAAGGGGGGTCACGGGGGTATTCGGGACCCCGTCGACTGGTGTTCAACCGGTCGTTGTTTTGACTACCCGTCTATCTGTCAATCTGTCTGTACTGTTGTTCCATTCTCTGTACATATTGCTGAAGACTTATTTTGCTTCCAAGACCATGCGTACAGCCCTGGCAGCCTACGGAAAGCACACTTTGAGTGAAATCTGCATTCGATAATGAGCCGCAATCTCGCAAGCCCCATAGTTTCCATATTAATCACTCCCAGCCATAGTTTCGCCGACCCATCCTTAAAGATAGCGTACAGAAAGAATCAAACTCGGGTGAAAGCAGATAAGAGCAAAGAACAAGCCGACCCCAGGCTGAAAAAAAGAACAAACATTAGAGCATCGAGGCGCAAGTCACAAATCCATCTCCCCACAGGAGCGTGCCTTGAAGAACGAAGCGTCGAGTAATGATAGTTGAAACATAATAAACACCGTAATATCACGAGCAAGCAGAATATCTGTCCAGGTAAAGACCGATAGAGGGATATTGATGGCGGTGGTTGGGAAAATCCAGCGGGTAAATAACATTCGTAGCACGCGTAGATAGAAGAAACAGAGACACCACAAAAGGCAAGAAAAATAGACCACGACTATCGTGAAGCGCAAGGATGACTGGGTTTAAGTCAGACCTGACTCTGATCAACTTCAAGAGGCTCCAGTTCTTTTGATTCCTCATAGTCATCAAACTCCAGACCCGCATCGCGACATCTTTGCAGCCATTTCAGGGCGATGTCGCCACGACGATTTACCTCGGCTTTCAGTTTCGAGTTTTGGGAGCTGATTTCGTTGATCGCATGAGTCGTGGTCATGTTGTTCTGTTCCCAGCGGTCACTCATGGCCTTCTTCTCATCGTGGAGCTGGCAGATGTATTCGATCGCACGCTGCAGGATTGCGCCTTTGTTCTTGTCGCAGTTCGGCACTAGACGAGCAATCTGGTTGATGCCCTCGTTGATTGCCTCGCGACGTCGACGTTCAACTATCGACACATTAGTACAAGGTTAGGGAGTACAAGGAGTGAGCGTAGTAATCACCTTCTTTGTGGTTGTTCTTGCGGATTTGGTGCCACTCAGGTGAACCGACGGAGGGCTTCTGGTTCATACTCTGCGCTTCACGGGCAGCGTAAACCGCGGCAGCAGTGGAGTTGTGACTATGAGTGCCTCCCATAGGCTGACCCATGTCGTCGCCAAAGGTCAAGCCATGAGCGAGGTTACTGTCGAAGGCAGAATCCGGGGGAGGGTATTTGTTTTGGGGAGTATGGGCGGCCAGCGCTGCCTTCGCAGTCAAGGCATTCTCATCCGAGATGCCATTCTGGGGACCAACATGTTGGAGGATTTGCTGGTCAATGTTCAGCTCCGAGGAGCCTGGGAGTCCATGGGGGTCATAGGAGCTAAGGGAGTTGTGTGTAAAGTTCGGTTGCGAGTCCGCGCCAGGGATGCTGCCGTTACTGCCATTGGAAGCGCGATTCAGGCGCTGAGCATCAGGACCAGTACTGTCTGTGCTCTCACGCTTGCGCTTGTTCGTCACGTTGCCATCCGAGGCACCCAAGGACGGGTCAGACATGATGAGGGGATGTGACGGAGGTTAACTAGCTGAGGAGTTGGTGTTAGCGAGTAAAGAACCGGGAGAGAGCCAGTCAAACTTACGTAGGAAGTAATGGACGACTTGGATAGGTAGACGGTTCTATCGAATGAATGATCTGTTTGCCTGGGGCATTGTTAGTGGGGAATTGCGTTGATTGAAGCAAGACGGTACGGTGAATGCAACAATGGGACAAGCAATCAGCGGCGGAAGCCCCCGAGGGACAACCTGGCCCAAGGCAGGTAGAATGGGGATGAGTGGTGCCCAGTGAAACTGATGCTATTCATCACAGATCGGCGCAGGGTGAACAGAAAAACCGACGATGGGTTGAGGTGAGGAGCCAATAGTGAAAGCGAAACGCGCTAGGGTGACGCGCTTGAGCTCCGCACCAAACATCATCTTGTCCCCAGCGACCGTTTGGGGCCTCTCTGGGAAGGGCTTGACATGCTTTCTGGGGAGAGAAAAGAAGCCCGGAAACCAAGGGCGTAGATGAGCCCAGTGTGGTCAGGACAGGACTGCATCAGACACGCGTCATGAGGTGCTTTGTGACGGAGGGCACCGGTCGCAGCAACAGCATCAGGAGCAGTGGCGACGGAGAAACCGGTCAACCGGGACCAGACGGATGGGATGAAGGGGCAGGAGAGAGGATGATGGAGAGGCGAGGATGGAAGTGAAGGCGATGGACATGCAGCAGAGCGACGAAGGGGAGATGGAGAGAGCAGTGAGCGCGTACCTTGGGATGGGATGGGCTATCTATCATCACCTGACAGCAAGTCACCTGCCACGGGCATCAACAAGACCCAAGACAATCAACGAGATCAGAAACCGAGAGGTCCCCGCGGTCGAAACGAAGAGGAACAAAACGACCAATTCAGGGCGAGCGGACCGGCCGGATTTGAGGACGAGTAAAAAGAAGACGCCGATTTTACCATGGAAAGAAGGGATATCTTGGAGGGAGTAGAAGCGCGAGTTGAGTAGAGAGAGAGCGCGGTGCTCACGTGGCGCGGGCAGGGCGCTTCTTATTGGGCCGGTTGCGCTGCGGCGGGGGAGACCGACCAGGGATGCAGTTTGTCACCTGACTCCGCATATGATTCCTCTGCAGTACGATTCCTATGACTGCTACTAGTATTATTATTAGTAGTAGTAGTATTATTGCGGTTGTTATTATTATTATTCTCTGGATATCACCTATTATCTTCATTATTATTATTATTATCATCCCCCGTCATGTGCTACGGTCCCGTGCCCTCTCGCTTCCCCTCCTTCACTTCTTTCCCCGCCGTCTGATTCGCCCGCCGCCAAAGGAGGGGTCATCCTCATCACGTGTGTCTTACCTCAGCCGACATCCTCTTTCGGCAATCTTACCTCGCATACTTCACCATCTCAACCTCTGTCTCTCCCCCTCTCTTGGCCCATGCGGATTCCCCTCCGTCGGCCCGTCCCTACCAGACTCCTCCTGAGGAAGCACGGTCCATATCAGCCGTCGGATAGCGCTTCTCAGGCGATGGAGGTTCTCCAGGCCGTAAGGACGGACTACTACTAGTACCTATCATCCCTGCAATCTGCATACTTCCTGGATGGTCCCGACCCTGCAGAACCATGCCTAATCTCTTCCCCATTGGAGCTGAACTTCCTTTTTATCCCTCCACCATGATTGAGGACGGAGGGTCCCGACAGTACCCCTTCATCTGACCCGGTGTCACCATCCCTTCCCTCTATCGCAAGCCTTCTCCCAGAGATCGTCCATTCCCGTCTCATCTGAACGACACGGTGGCGCCTCTGCAGCTTACGATCGGCGGCACCAAGGCGTAGAGTTGATGATATGCATCAAGCATCGTGATGGGCTGTGGATCCCGTAGGTCATGCGGTGCGTCCACCACGGACTGATCCGCCGCTTGGGTTTCGGCTTCGCTTTTCCGTATATGTAAACGCTTCAGCGAGGAATCTAGATTCCTGTCTGGAAACCTGCACAATCCGGCCCTGTCACATGCGGCACCAGATGCAACCTCCAGTATGACTTTCCCAGGGGCGTCCCACATGATTCAAAACTCTCATGGGTGTGTGGCCGCCAATTTTCTACCAACGATGTATCATGGAGGACGGACGGAGTCCCAGAGTACTTTTATCGCTCACAGCGCGCGATCACATTGCCTGTCCTGTATCCCGCTTTTCATCATCATGTTCCCGTCTTCACAAGCCCAAACACCATCTTTGGGTCTGCCGTAGTATCCGCGAAGCAAATCCCTTCACTCGCAGCGCCCATCATCTCCCAACACAGTATCTTCACGTCGAACGCCGATGCATCCGGGGCGTCACTCGCTGAAGCTTCCTCCCCACCCTCCCCGCCACCAGACACTGCCCCTGCAGAGCGCGAGCCAAGCACCGCCGGCCGCTGTCGAATCGCCAGGATCGTACTCGTCCCTGCGTACCGCGCCGCATTAGCCCCCTCCACGCCGGCCTCCTCTCCTGCACGATTCGCAAACACAATGATAACCTGCTTCCCCGACTCGACCCCTCCAACGCCGTCCACGTCCGCGTCCACGAGATGCCGCATCTTCTTCCGCACCAGCGGGAGAAACCGCTGGATCCAGTAGTTGAACGTATCCATGTCCGGCCGCTCCGCGAGTAAATCCAACTCCTCCCGGCTCAGCAGCGTCAGCCAGGCCATCGACAGCACCACCAGCTGTGTCTGGGAGTCCAGCACGCGGTGCGCAAACTCCCACGCGGTGAACGGCGCCTCAAACCGGTACGGGTTGATGTCCATGCAGATACCAAACGAGGTGGCAATCGTCTTCACCGGCGCCGCTGCCGGCCCAAACGTGAGCTCGTAGAAACTGCGCCCGGCGTCACCTTCCGCTGCCCACGTCTCATCTGTGTAATACAGGAACGTCTTCCGGTAGTTCAGGAGGACCTCGCCCCGCTCATCAACCACCAGCAGCGAGTTGTAGCACGTTTCCTCGCCGCCGCTGCCAACCTCGTCACACCCCGGCCGGGCCCTCTCAACCTCTGGATATCCCACGCAGACCTTGCAGTGGTACTTCCGGGCTGTCTCCCGCGCCCAGGTGGCGGAAGGGCCCTGTCCGGCTGGCTCAAGATATGGCTTGATTGCCTCCAGCGTGGGAAAATTGTAACCTACTGATAGTGTTAGATGCGAACGGCTCACGTGGTGCGGAGGTCGGGTTTACCTGTCAAGGCGAGCTCGGGCAATACCAGAATCTCCGGTTTCAACGTATCGAGCCCGTTGGACCGGTTGCCGTTCTGGAGCAGTTCATTGGCCCTTCTGATATTGCCTTCGATGTCGCCCAGTTTCGGAGCAAATTGCAGGGTCGCAATTCTCATATTCCTTATTTGCACCCTTCCTAGATGGAGGGGTAGGACGCGTGTGCAAGGCCGTGTCCAGGTCCTATGACTCGGAGTCGTACTTGAGATGATGCTGCGGGTGGCAGATGGGATCAAGCACCTGGGCGAGAGGCGTATCGCTGTATTTCCCACATGGATGGGATGGTATCTCCTTGGGAAGGCAATAATGGCTAATTTTACCTTTGGTTTTCCCTTCCCACGGTATCTCTGTAAGCGCCCTGTAGATTGTTGTATCTGCGACGGACGTTTGAAGTGAAGACGGGATGTTCCCGTTGATTGGCGAGCGCCGATCGGGTCATGTGATTCTCCAACATCTATGGCACGGGGTAAACATTCATCAAGCAAACCTTCAGCTCAACCTGAGGTGAATAATTGTGATTTGGCATGGTATACGGTAATTATTCGCTAAATCCATGGTGCAAGAAAACGCTCAACGCCATATACAATGCCGATCTCTCCTAATCACTCAGTCACACAGAATCCAGCAAAACAACCAAAGAGACGCCTGCTCATGCATCATATATCCCAGATACCTAAATGATGTACACGTCTCCTGAATCTGTCAGGAAATTGGCCCAGCATTGGGCCTAGTTAAAATATTCAAGTATAAAAAGCGATGAGGCCCACAGGACCTTCTATTTCGACTTTCGAAACTTCTTTGGTGTGAAGTCTAGAGGCTTGTAGGCCAGGCCCTTGCCTCCGGTCAAACGCAGTCGTTGTTCGGTTCGAGACAATGTCCGGCCCAGCCCGAGATCGGCGTCAGGAGCCAAAGCGAGATCATATCCATGCATGGACGAAGAATGCGGGGATTGGCTTCGCGAAAGGGACATGGAAGGACTGAAACTGTTCCGAGGGCTGAACGAGGAACGCCGCGTGTCAGAAGGCGGGGACCAGCTGTCTGTAAGCCTGGGACCCCTTCTCAGAGACTCGGCAGCAATACGAGCAGCTGACAATAGGATTTCATCCTCGTCGACTTGATTCGACTTCGGTGTTTCCGGCTTCTTCTCTGCGGCCGGTTTTCTCGCAGTCATCAACTCAACCTGTTCTAGAATCGGTAACTTCGGAAGAGGCTTCACAGATAGCGAAGCCATGGATTTTTTCTTTCGTGGAGTAGGGGCCTCAGGCTTTGATACTTTTGCAGACTTTGCACCAGTTTCGACGGGAGCTTCTTGTTCTTGATCCTCCAATACACGTTTTCGACTGGTTGAGGACATTCGTCGTCGCGATTCTGCTGCCGCTTTTAGGGCGTCTATCCACGACACGTGACCTGTAGCTTTTTCAGGCGCTGAAAGTAGGTGTCAGCGATTCAGTTCGTTTTATGGAAAGGTAGGTGTATAACGTACAGGCCGAAACGTCTGCCGGAACCGGCTCTGTCGCCGGCGGAGCATCTTCCTCAACGCCCACTTCTTCTTCAGACATCTGAGGTGTCGGCACGAAAAATGCAGGTGTAGCAGATGGGGCAATGTCGGTCTCAGACGACCGTGGGAGCTCTGGCGGTGAAATTTTATCACTAACTGGCGGAGCACTCTCAACTATCGGGGCCAGCTCAGGCTGTGGTTTGTCGAGCTGCGGAGGCGAAGGATCACGCGAAGGGTTTGTTTCTCTATCAGCGCGGGTACCGGCACCTGTCTGTGCTGCGGTAACGGTATCCAATTGAGCAGTCGGTGGCTGAAGAGAAAATAAAGGCTTCTCTAAAGCTGATAATGAAACCGTTAGCTTAAACAGACAAAAGCACAATGAATAAAGCATACCTTCTTCCTTCGGAGCAGCTGAGGGGAAAGTAAAAGGCTGAGGTTTCTCATTCGCTGGCTTCTGGTCCAATTCAGTGTTCGAGACGGACAGGGTAGTGTCCTGACCAGAAGTATTAAGGATCGAGGTCGAAGACCCAAAAGAAGGTGGCTTGACACTGTCAAAAACACTAGCTCCCTGGTTACTGTCACTTAGTGAAGAGGTCTGCCCAACTTGAGGAAAGGGGGAGGTAGTTGGCATGGCGAATGGAGACGTTGTATATGGGGTGGCTGATGTAAAGACATTGGAACTACCAGGCGTAGAAGTAGTAGGTTGGGCAGAAGGCTCTTTGGTTTGCGGCTGAGGAGCTGCAGGCGGAAATAGAGACGGAGGCTGTGGATTGGATTGGCGCAAAAAGATAGACGGCGTTGGCGTTGCGGAAGTGTCCTTGGATGAGCCAAACAAGGAGGCGAATGGATTGGGAGAGGATGTGGCTGGTAGAGCTGAGCTTCCAGTGGAGGTGCTAGGAGCAAATAGGTTCGAAAATGATTGAGAAGCCTGTGGTTGTTGAGTCATGCCCAGCGTCTGGGAAGAAACGCTTGTTGATGATGCCACTGTATCGCCACCGGTTTCCTGTGATGGTGCACCAAAAGCATTGAACGGGCTAAATGGCGGCATTGGAGATTCACGCGGAGATGCGTCCTCGATGGCATTGTTTGGAACTATGCTAGGGGCAGGAATTTCGTTGTCCTCGTCGCTCACAAATAGAGAGTCATCCTCCATGGAATTGTCGAGATGGGATGGTATAGCCGAAATGCGATCTGAAAGGAGAGAGGTATCAATCATTCCCAGATTTGCAGCTTCGATAATATTTAACCCAAGGACAACGGCGACCACAGTTCTCCCACCGCGTTTTGATTCGACATATTTCTCTGAAAAAGAATGGTCCGAAGACGGTTGGAATGCTATTGCTCAAGATGTCAGCCTATTGTATAAGTGATTTTGAGGCCTAAGATGTTATTTCGAGTCACATACCGATCGAATCAACAGGGCGGTTTCCCCAATTAAGGTATAGATCACCATTCGCGTTCTCAGCAAATTGTAGATCCTGTTCTTCGCAAAATTGGATCGTTTGGCTATTGTCATCGAAGTACAGCACCGTAGTCAGTTCGTCGACGGTCCACTCCTCGTTTTTGTGTTGTTGCGACGCCGGGGAACGGCAGTACGCCTTCCATATAGAACGGATGGCAGTCTGCCGTAAATGGTTGAAGTAAATTTCTGCAACACAAGCCAGGAGATATGATACGGCCGGAGAATCAATCAGGCTGAAGAATCTGGTGTAGAACCCTTGGGCAATGGCATTTGGTCTTTTAGCATCCAGAGTGCCCTGATATTCCCATGTATTTCCGGCGGCAGCAAGTAGCTCCTGCGCGAGTTGGACCTGCGGAGAGGTCCGCAGCTCAGCAGGCCATTTCTGGACACGAGCTTCTAGATCAGGTCGCTGGTCGTGGATAGAAAAGACAATGTAATATGCCCGGAACTCGTCTTCATTTGGGAAATGAATGCGGCCGCGATTGTCGTCGTAATAGTACATCAATGACAGCATGGTATTGTTCAGCTGTTCGCGTTCTTGGTGGCGGTCGAATGGTTCGTCGTTTGCCGGGCTTGATAGTAAATGGAGAGACACTATATGGAACCGAGCTATCCTTTCAAGGCAAGTAACCGCGATTCTGACATCGTCTTCTTGCGTAAGTTGCTGGACAGAGAAATCGTTCCGGATTGAGCGAGTTCGATCCCACACGAACTTGTGGATGATCCCCAGAGGCTCAGATCCACCAAGAACATGCCTTATCAGGTAGTTCATTGTCTGGAGGAGAGCCTTTGGCGTTCGGATATCAGATGGCAGTTGTTCGTCATAGCCAGCAGCCGATCTTCGAAAGCGCTTGAGCATTTTCGTCTCCATGTTTTGTAGAGAGCCGGTAGCAGGATGGAGGAACTAGAATTCATGAGCACAGCCCAACATGATAATACAAGAAAAACCACAGAAACTTACTTTTTCACTTTTGTCAACCATCTTCTGAACAATGCGTTCAACCCGTTCAAACTCCGGGCACATGCTGGTGCATGTGCCAACAGGGGTAATGGCTTGGTTCAAATTGGTTGGCTGATTGGGGTCCGCCATTTGCCCTGCCTTGATCGCTCGTTGTCTTTCTTTTGCGCGGTCGATTTTGAGCTGTAGCTCCATCAGTACGCAACCTCCCAAAACAAGCCAAGCAACACCCGCTTACCTGCTCGTATCGTTCGTTATAACTATTCAAAACGGAGATATCTTCCACAGGCACACTGTCATTTCCGTTCATCGTAGTCGGAGTATTCGTCGGCGCGGAGGGTTTCCGAGGATCTCGACTCGCATCTACCGACGTACCATCGAAACCCGGTTCCTTGCCGGAGGGTGCAGGGGAAGCTTTTCCGAAACCTGAAGCAAAAGGCTGTGGTTGCGACGGCTGACCAAATGCTGACGATGCAGGCTTGTTCTGCTTCAGCGGCGCAAAAGGCGAGATAGTAGTCGCGGCAGGCTCGATAGAGGCTCCCGAGCTCGGACTAGGCTTACGCCACGTATTGCTCCCAGGACCCACGCCTCTGCCACGGCCACGGCCACGCCCAGCTCTAGTAGCATCGGATGCTCCGCGTCCTCGGCCACGGCCCCTCGACTCACGTACCGCACCGGAGACATTGGCCTGGTATGTTGTCGGGCGTGCGGATAATCCGCCCCGTCCACGCCCTGCTGAGCCGAACCCGCCATCTTTCTGGGCGAAAGCAGGTGGTTTCGGAGCGCCCGCCATCTTGTCGCGCGCAACAGGGTGCACCGTGGACAGAGCCGAATTCCTCCCAAGAGACGCCCCCGAGCTTTCGTATGGGCAGATAGTATCCTTTCCCCGTGTATCGTACCTGTATATACTGGGTTCAAGATTGTACCGTGGGGAAGAGACGGAGATCGGATGACGGATGAGACTAAGATCGCTGTCCACCGGGAAGCGTAGGCAAAAGCGTAGCGAAAGAGTTAGCTTCAAATGTTCCTTGGAGACTTAATTCCTCATGATAATGGGTTGGCTGCGAAGGATGGGCGAACAAGACAAAGAGACATGGAGGAGGGAGCCATCAGAGATGGGGCAGGTCGAGACGCAGTAGGAAACGAGGGCGGCGCAGTACCTTGAGGCGCAAATCGCTGGTATCGGAAAGCTTGTATGCTATCAATGAGATAGCCCGGACACTGGAATCGGATTCAAAATTGGAACAGTCGCCAGATGGGTGGACTTGTCCCGCGTTGACGGGGTTCCAACGGGGAATTCTCCGGGGTCACAACGCGATCGCCCGAGGAGTCGCGGCCCCAGTGTAGAGAGAGGGCGAGTTGGATGGTGGGATTGTCGGCCAGGGTATAGATATATGTTGGTTGGTGGTTTCTCACCCTGCGACATGGAGAAAAACAGAGGATAAGGAATGGTTTGTCCTTGTCTGGTCCGTCGCGAGACTCAGTCGGCGGAACTGCGTCACGGGGCAGCAAGCGCTAGCCGCGCGTCTAATCTAGTTGCTTTCTCTCTAACCACTTTGGGTAATAGATCTATGTAAATACCGCATTCTGCAGACTGCCTTTGGACGATTGAATGTATAAATTAGTGGTCTATAGCAGATTATACAAATCATCCCCAGAGCCTAATTATCCAATTGAAGCTATAGACGGAATACAGGGGCAATACCTAGGTAGCTACTATGGGATGCCGGTCTTGGAATTCCTACGCCCCAGATACACATCGGAAATCTGAAGCACGCAATCAGGCGTAGGACTTGTACAATCTAAGATAGAACGGCAAATCTACAAAGACCATGTAGGATGGCAGACAATATATTTGCAATTGCTTTTAACCAAGCGATAACCATAACACGCGCAACACCAACTTCCAAATACGCCCGCTGCTGAAACACTGAACGTCAGTCACTTCGACATCTGCATAGCTTCCGCAGTTTCGCCTCAAGCGCCTTCGCTCACAAATCTATCAAGCCAAACCACTCAACACATTCGCGCTGTACACGCTTCCCAAGGCGCCAGTATCGAAATGATCCTTCCCGAATATCCGTCACAGAAACATAAAATTAAGAGCAAATCGAACAAAAAGATAAGTGGCGGAATATATATAGGGCCAAAAAAATATAAATCGCAGAAACGAAATAAAACAAACAAACAAATTGCCAACAAGGAAACCAGGGATGACCTAGCGATGAGGTCTCGCAGGCGGCAGAATTCTATCGATCATTCGTACAAATCATGCATGTCGTTCTTCGTAAGAGAACTAAAGGACATTGGGGCGGTCGCATTGAGCCAGGCTTTATGCTGTGGCGGTGTGGTGGGGTGCCATCAAGGAACCTGGGCGAAAGGCCTTGTGGTTCATAGGCTCTGGCATACCATGAGGCATATCCGGCGCATGAGAGGCAGACGGAATTGGCATCTGGTAGGACACTGCAGGTTGGGAGAGCGTTTGGTTTGGAGCAGTGCCGTATTCCATCGGGTTGAAGACATTCTGTCGGAAGGAGGGTGCCCAGGAATCGTAATGGCTCACAGAGTGCTGCATCGGCATCGCAGCAGAGCGTTGGGAGCTCATCTGCTCTGCAGTGGTTGAGGATGTGAATGGTGCAGAGCCCAGGTAGTCAAAGGCGCCAGATTGGTCATTGGGGCTGACCATGGCCGAAGTGACCGGAGTCTTCAACATGCCGTGAGCATAGTCCTCTGAGTACTCGGATGTTACAGGGTAGTAGGAGCGGTCAGGTCGGGGTTGTTCATCAAAGCTCAATGTTTCAGGCAAGGGGAACAGCGGATCTCTGTCGCCGTTCAGGTGCAGGGGCCGGCTGGGTCCACCCAGGGTCATATCGACCGATGTAAAAGAGGTCTGGGTCGGCTGGGCCGAAGACGCGGGAGTCAAGAAGCCCTCGTCGAGGTCTTCTGCTTCTTCGGCATCAACCTTTTGCTCGGGCTCGCTGACGGAGTCGGAGTCCTTGTCTCCCTTTTGGCTAGCGTCCCGGTTGGCAACATACACCAGTGTGCTAGCATCTATCAAGGCATTAGTTCCCCAAGTCTGGCGCCTGTGAGAGTACTAAAATACTCACCAATTTCTCCCCTCTCATATCGCTCTTCCATCCGGCGCACCTTAAAAATCTCATCAAGAACCTCGATCTTGGTAGTAGGTCTCAGCTGTCTCTTCGAATCGTAGGCAACTTCTTGAAGTTTGTCAGGAGTAATGCCAAATCTTCCAAGCTTCCGGACAATGTGAATCAATAGGCGAATGCGTTCTTTGAATGTCAGCTTTTGGAACTAAGCACGGAGAGGAAATTAACTTACGCTCTTTGCGAAGGTGATCAGGTTCTTTATGAACGACTCCGGCGGGCCACCACTCTGGCTTTGTCTTTTCTGGGTCCCCCTTCTCCCCTGAAGCGGCTCCAGCACGAGGCTTACCCCCATTGTACGGGTGTTTCACTTGCTTGCGGGGTTCAATGAATTTGATGAAGGCCTTAGCAATCTGACGACAGTTGAGCTGTTGGAAATGTTTCAAGGCATTCTCGTAGTACTCGAGGACTTTCTCCGTGTCGCCAATCTCAAGGCCAACCATGTTGGTTGAAGGGTACTGAGTGAACTCCTCGATAGAATCGGAATACTGGCCCGAGAAGTGCATCTCAAGAGCAGGGTCTTGAACAGAGGCCTTGCGTCTCTTCACTTGGCGGGAGAAGTCGTCAGGGTGGGCATAACCGTAGGAAGATCCAGCCCCAGAGAATCCTGCCGCACAGGGTTAGCGGGTGGTCATGAGGCCAGACCTTGTGATTCATGACATACTGCGGAGCATAGGCTTGTGATATCCAATTTTGGGTCCCAAGATCTCCAAGAACTTTTCGCGTACGTCGGGGGTGAATAGGGTATCGTGTTGTTCGCGGATAGAAGGAGACTCCGAGACCTTGAGCTTGCCCATGTTGTCCATATAGATCAAAGCGTAGTGGGCGAAAGGGAGACTGAACGGCGTGCGCATGGGCATCGCCATAGGCTATCCACGAGTCAGCTTGCAGTTGCATCCACGGTAGTCTTCATTACTTACGGGAGCAGATTCCCAGCTGGTGCAGTCATCTTGGAGGGAAGATGACGGCCTCTTCACGGCCCCCGTCCCAGAGACAGAAGCGCTAACAACCATGGTGATTCGGGGGATTTGCGTGACAGAGTGAGGGAAAAGAGAGTAGTAGAAAGCGCGGCTGATGATACTGGATGTAGGTTGGTCAAATCGAGGCTCTGTGGCTGGCGAGGAGCATAGAGGTGTCTGAATTGCAGTTGTTGTGGTGGGGTTCGTCTGCAATTTGTACTTTGATATCGAGTGAGTGGTGCACTGGGATCACAATTTCTTGTGGAAGACTTCGTCCCTAGAAGGTTTTCACCGGGGACAGTTGTTTGAGCTGCACAGCTCCAGATCTAGTAATGATGGCTGAACACCAACGGTTGTCTGTCAGCTACCGGTTTGGACTGTGGTGGGCGGTTGCAGAATAGGAACCCTGCGAGGGAATCCAGCAGAGACAAACTCAAAGCCAGACGCGGGAGATGGAAGGGCCATAGAACGAATATCAAGAATCATCCTTGCAGATCCCCTGAGCCACCAGGGTTCATCAAACATGCTGAGAGTCGAGAGCCGGTGAGCCACTTCACTACTTACCGATAGTGGAGGAAGAGAGGGACAATGGCACTCGAAGGCGCAACGAGAAGGTACCGAGACGCCCACGGGGCTGCAGAAAAGCTGCTGGTAACCGTGTCTGGCACACGCAACGAACGAGCAAGAACAAGATGGCGAGTGATGGAGACGAACGAAAGCAAGGTTCTTTGTTGCGCCGGGAGAGGAGGAGAGGTGGAAGTAAACGGGGATGGTGACACAAACGGTTGAAGTACTCAAGCCCTGATGTGAAAGGAGAACGAATGAGAGTCACGGGAGGAGGAATGAAAGGTAGTTAGATGTGGGATGGGTAGAGGAAGAAGAAGAGGAAGGATGAAGATGATTTGAGAGGGCTTTATATTAGAAAAGAAAGGAGTGGGAAGAGAGACAGGACTTTTTTGGGCTCTGCAAGATAGAATGACTGATCGAGATTGTATCTGAACAAAAGAACCATCTCCACATCCTGGCAGCAGCACAATCCTCCATCGAACCCTCCTCGATTGGGAATCTGTGAGGTCCCTGGGCCAGGTGGGCAAATCCGCCGTCATGGATGATCCTTGAAGAGAATCCAAGCAGCCGAAACACAGGGGAGCTAAAAGATAGAATAAATTAAATTAAATAATAATAATAATAATAAAATATTATTATTAAATAAAAGAAAAAAGAAAAATAAAAACACCGGCTGCATTTGCTCAGGACATGCAGTAGGGCGATAATTGGAGGGCGGAGAGGAGGGGAAGGTTGGAGGGAAACTAATTCAATGTATTTTCTTTTTTTAATATTTTGATTTTTTTTTTAAAAAAAAAATTTGGGCTGAATTAGGGTCCTATATTTTTGTGACATCCCCGTCCTTAATTTTTTATTTTATTTTATTTCGACATTTATTTGGTTTTCCTGTAGATCGGGGTCGATGGCAGCTCTAAGCGTTATGGAACCCCCCAGCGGCGTAACATAATTGGATCTCCACATCCCAGTGAGCTGGAGACCGTCCGTTAGTATCGTTCAGATGGAAATAATTCCAAAGTCTATCTAAGTCGAATTTGCTCCAGTCTTTGGCTTTGGCTGTCGGAACTATGCTTCATCCCTTCGTCAGTATCCGTGACATCCATTCTATCACAGGCAGAGACCATGTCGGACAAAAGCACTGGACTGGGCTCACTAAATCAAGTCGCTTTTTAGTCGACTCACTAGCGACTTTTAGGTAGGTGCAAGGCTTCAGGGATGCCTAGTCCGGGGACTCCTCCAGCGTACTTTGGCACTTCTGTCTCCCCCAGCGCAAGCACATTCGATTGGTAGATGGCGCAAAGTATTCGTCGCCATCAAACCGCCTCCCAACGCTGAAGGCGCTTCCATTTGGTTTCTTTTTCCTTCGGTGCCCTTCGACCATAACCCCCGATTTTATTATTACCTATCCTCCCCCATCGCATCTCTATCTAGCCAGAGGTACGTATTAATGCACGAAATTAATTGTCCGACTCCGGCCACTTTCGCATCATTCGTACTAGGAAACTAGCCCCTCTACTAGCCGATTAGAGTACCCTTTCTTTGGTTCCCAGGACGATCGACCCAGTCCGGCTCGGGTACGCTTGTAAATACCATAGTCAAACGCCATGCCTCCCTCTGTAACGGGCGGCAACACCAAAACCGCAACAACCTCCCCAGATGGCTCGAAGTTTGTACCACTCCAAGCGAACCACAGACCACACCCCCCTCTTGGTGGTTGACATCTGGCCAACAATCCCCGAGAAAGCCTCACGCACAGGCCGCATATCATCAGGCCCCATCCGTCCCACCACAGCCTCCGGTACTTACGCTTGGACCAAAACAGAATGGATGGAACATGGCTAGCTGGAGGAGTCCCTCTGCACACAAAAGTACCGTTTTTCCCCCTGGTGGCTTTTTAACGTGACCTGAGAGTGAAGCTCCGTGCGAAATGTGGATAACTGCACATCTCTTCCTACGTAATTAATGCCTACCTCCAGGAGCCTTTCCCGAAGCATGGCCCTACACGCCCCAATGCAAGTCCCTCGAGCATCTCACTGGAGACGCGTTTACCTGCAACATCGCGGTTCAATGAGAATCGCGGGCTCCGATACCGCCACCGCCGTTCGCATGCAGGCCTGTCAACGTTGGGGCCTTCCCCAGCTCCCAACGCGAAAGTATAACTGCTAAGAACGGGCATAAGCGACGCTGTGATTACACGACCTAAGCGACCTTCCGAGAGGAAATCGTCACAATGAATTTGGCCGTCGAACGGACGATAGGAAACCGACCCAGGCCAGCGGAGTTATGCTGTGGATCGACACCCACCCCAAGTACGGTGTAGCCGAATACGCCATACATCAAACGGGTAAGGGAAATGCCTCTAATCAGGAACCAAAGTACCCGACCAACTGGGATATGGTTGCGAACAGAGAGGGTAAAATTACGATGGACCACGGGATGGCAATCAAGAAAGTCGACTAAAAAAATAAAAAAATGAAATCGCACAAAGGGGAGGGGGATCATAACGGATCTAAACCGATGTGCCCCGGGGCTAGTTACGCCCGCTAACGGGCCAATGGGCGGCCCCCAGTCGCTGGATGATCTTCCAACCGTAGAAACAACCGGCTGGAAAGGCTTGTGCTGGCCCGAATTGCTGGGTTTGGGGAAAGGCGATTTTCTGGTTCTTGTCGCTCATCCGCAACAAAGTATATTTTCTGTATATATATCTAGGCTGACTTATTGAAGACATGGCAATTGCAGAACAATAGACATGTATGTGCACATCTGCATGTGCATGTTGTCAGCCCCCATTCAAACTCGACGCAGTGATATGGCATTATCAGCCGATAACACCGATCCACCTGAGTTGTTTTGACAACATAAAAAAAGAAAGAGGAAAAAGCAAGAATACGTTAAAACTGAATCAAACCGGGGGTAAGCAAGAAAAGAAAAAGCGGGCGAAGATCAACCCTCCGGTCTAGGCGGGGAATATTGTTGGACACTGTGACACCTTGTAGTCGCGGACAACCAGGGGCCTAGTTCTCCGTCCCGGCGCTAAAGTTGAATAGCTCCAGCTGGAGGTACTTTCGGGCCACTCCAGACAAAGGACGCAATCGCGATTGACGAGGTCACGGACGTCTTGTCACCCATTAGATTGCCCATATGGCGTCCATGGCTGTCAAGGTTTAACTTCGCATCCTCCCGTTAGAGAATAAACTTTCGACAGTCGTACCTGAGCTCTGGGAATGGGGTAGGGGGGAAATGCGAGGCCCTGGCGTATCCCGATCGTGCTTCAGGTTTAGATCGTGACCCAGCGATTCGTTAGTCGAGTCCAAGGGGAAGGTAACCGTGTCATTAGTCCGACAGGTATTTGTCATTTCTGATAGCACTGGCCACCGTGCACCGCCCTACGGACTTTAGTTGTCTGGGGCGTTGGGAAGTCTATGCCGATGGCATATCCAAGCATGTAGTCGAGGCCGGCCAAACACCACAAAGAAAAATAGGGAAAAGGGGACACTAAAGACAGGAGCCTAGGCCTTTGGTCATCGGCCATATTGCCCCTGTTGTTTCGCAAAAGTACTGCATACTACCCCAATCAAATGTTGTTTGCATTCTGTCTTAGATGCGACCCTCCTTGGCTGTCCACCCGAGATAACCCAAGATTCTCCTTCTACAAACAAATGCACGGCATCGGCCGCGAAGGAACCTCACGGGGCCAAACAGTCTAGGCATCCCAAAATTAGGGTAGCCGTCCCGTAAATTTCTCCGAGGAGGGGAGACTACCCGAATATTTGGCCCTTGTACGGAGTAGATAAGATATATTGTGGGCTCCTCCAAGTCTTAGCGACATAGCCGCCTTACAAAAAAGAAAATAACACGATGCTCGAAATAAATGAACTAATACGAATGCATTCGCTCAATCGGGGAGGTGCCAAACTTCGTTGCGAAGTGTCGTTGGCTGAGGGCACCTGAGTGAGAGTCCTTGGTCCTGTTATGACAGCCGGTTTCGCCCCCGGCCATCCAACACGTCAATCAGTCAGCCATCCCTGTTTGCTTGAACAGGGGGGAATTGACCAGATGACCATGGTCTGTAAGTCAACGACATGTCCTTACGGCAAACAATTGGGAATGGAATGTAGATCTCCAGCCGAGACGGCTGCCTCTGATAACGTGCTGTGATTTTGAAAGGAAGGTTTTTGCCATCTTGCCATCGCAACGTGGCAGGCAAAATTGTACGTACATGCATACATATACGTACATACGCCACCGCTTCTTGCATGTAACGGCATGCTATATGGAGGCCAAGGAGGCAAAACAGAGTCGGCCCAGCTCACCGCCACGATATCAGGCTCAGTCAGCAGCCAGTCGGTCAGAGTACTTGGGAACATGGGCACAAAATGCATACATAATGCGTACGGGCAAATGTGCATCTTTGCTCGTGACGACGCAAGGGATGTTCGCACTGTCTCAGTGTGGAGGTGCTAGCTTTGACAATCAAACCCCCTAAACAAGACACGATGTCAACCTCCTGAATTCTTCCCTCCCTACGGAAAACACCGTGTTTGGGCATTTGTCACCAGTCTGCCTAATCCGGTGCCATACCTACGGCCATGGGGTTTAGTCTGTTAATAGTCAATCTCTTGTAGTGTCCCATGGGAGAGGTACCCCCCTCTCCCGTGCCTCGTCCCGCGATTACCGCTAACCCTAAGATGACGAAACCACCCGATTTTCAGGCCTTGATATCTGCAGCCGGCAGAAAAGGGAAACGGTCTCCAGAAAATCGGCACGACGCGAAATAAGTCTCGCGGGACAGCAGGACCCGAAGGATTATCTTCAGAAGAGGGACAGGAGGGGCCAGAGAGCCGCTGTCATGGACGAGGAGATTAAATCACGCCCGTTGGGCCCAGTAATTTTGGATCCGTGCCCAGTGAGGGAGGGCAGCTGTCAAGTGTCGGATCGCTTGATCCTAATTTCCTCCGGTCAGCTATAGTCGCCCCGACTAGTTGGGCTCTAAAGCCCACTATCCTCGTAATTGGGACTTGCTTATCCCAAAGCGGTATATTGTGGATTCAACTAGGAGCTCGTCCGATGGACCAGTTCATTCTTTGGGAAATGTGTGCGGTCTGGTCGGGACTTTTGGGAGAATACCCGTCGTCAATTGCGCGCGGAATTCACGGAAGTTATCAGATCAGTACCTGTCAGAGTAACTCCTCCTCATCTGTCCGTTCCATCCGGGTGGGATCCAGGGGCCTGGGTCCTTGAGAAGGCGAGCCGTAACCGCGAGGAACCTTAACCCCATTCATTATTCTGGTTCCGAACGAGTACACGGTCCACTACGAGGCCCCAATCCGTACGCAGTAGAGAGATGGGAGGAAGGGATCTACCCCTCCTTTGTGAGACTTGAGGTCCGAGTTGAAGAGTCGCTCGGGAATGATTTCCTGCGGTGGAGCACGATTCCCACGCAGGTAGACGACGGTCCCCTGGCAATCTCATGACGAAAACATAGTCTGTAACCATGCACGACGGCCATGCAGGTCCGACCAACACTGCATATATGAAGAATTTCCTATAAGGGTAGGTCAGTAAGGTGAAACAGCAACACAATGAACCAGGAGAGGGGGAGGTAACTTGGAGATACTCGGGGATCAACCACGCCCTGTTCTCCACCAACCCCAATTGGCAGGTCAGTGACGGATAACTGGTAACTGCCTAACCGTCTTGAGGTCGGGTACTTTTGGCACTTGCAGCTGACCCAGTTACAGACGGTATTAATAGGGGCGGCGCTAAATCAACTAGTGAGGGGAGGCAGAGCGGGCCCAGAGCGCCGTCACTATGGTCAGCCGCCCCGAAGCGGGGCGGGGGGCGCGGGCCGGGGAGGACGGACCGAACGTCGCCAACCAACGCTTATCATCCAAAGCTGTCATACTGAAAAGTCCCAGGCTTTACGGCACGCTCCCTTAGCTGTTCCTGAGATCGAGCTCGATAATTGGAGGACGATGAGCCATCAGTCCCAGGAAACCCAAGAACCGATCGGAGGGCGCGAGGATCAAAAGTTCGTTGACAAGCCACCCAAGGCTCCGGGGATGTATCCGGCGCATGGAACCCCCAAAGGCACAGGCACCCCCTCCCTTTTGATTGTGGCCCTTTCATTCTTTGTGCTTTTACTATTCTGGGGAAGATGGTCGCCAGGAACGGTGCCCCGAGTGCCAGGTAGATGGGATTCCCTCCTGGTAATTATTCTCTAACTAGGTAACAAGCGAGGTCATCTGCTCCCGGCAACGGGAGCAATGACAAATACTGGATTGCTTAAAGCGACCTTAATTTATATCCCTGGTCCTCTCGTCGATGAGTCTGGCCCTGGCTTACATGACTGCATACATCAATTAACAACTACAGCGCGGTTGGCTATTTGTCATCGGAGCTATCCTGCATAGGAGGTTTCGGTCTGTATCCTACAGTGCACCTCCAAACAACCATACCCACAGTATCCATGTTTATCTGCTAAGAGGGTTACTTGGGATTCAATAATTGATTCATGGATGGCCCCATCTTCCGGTCGGGCCGAGCCTATGCAGACCCATGCATGTCAGTGACAAATGCAACATATTCTCTGCGTCAATTTAGAGTGAGTGGATGTTGTACAACATTCCTTTACTGATAAACATGTCCTGTAGCCATGGGGAAAATGACAGATATCGGATTACTTAAGCTATTCTCCGACCTCATCCGACTCTTGTGTGCGTACCTCTACAATACAACTACAAGATAGCCTATGAAGCATAGAGACTATAGTTGCTCGGGCTATAGTTGTACCTGGCATTCCTCCAGTATGGGAAATAGTTCCCACGTACGAACTGTCTTTCTCCCACCGATACTGTCCGAGAATAGTATCATTGTCCGCGATTGAGTTTCTTAGTGACGGCTGCACGTCAACTCCATCTAAACCCCTTACCTATGCATGTCTCTCCGGAAGCTCTCCGCCATGTGTTAGCGCTCTCCACCCGAGAAGCCATTGGAATTTTCGACAGATTCAGACTCAATATCCCTGGAACCCTCATATTCCCACCATCATAATGATGTGGATACGAAGTGCACAGAACAGAATGAGGGCTAGTTCAATACGAATGATCCAGCCCTCTCGGGTAACTCGCAGCATCCCGTCGCCCAATCTGCAATCATGCATTGGCGTGCATCCTGTGCCTCCGTGGACTTTCCCTGTCATGGCCCCGATGACTGGCGACATGATGGTCCGGATAGTGGGCCACTTATGCACGGAGGCGAGGACTTAGTTGGCAAGGCGTGGTTTCTATTTGGCACCAGGAATCATCCGCGGCGCTATGTTCAGCATCGTCTCTGACATTCACGCACGATGAGGAGCGATTGGTCCCGATCGAACGAGACCCAACAGGGATGATCCATGTTGTCGGATGCGGGAAGATGGCCGACGGTTATGTCGTCGATCTTATGATATCAGACAGTACTTTCGCTGACGTCGAGTCATTCCCTGGTGCCATTTGGATGGGGCCTTCCGCCTGAACACTATGTCTCCGCCCTTGCGTTGTTGTCGTTCCGCTCCCAGGCTCATGCTGGTCGCTTACGTGCGCAATGCGCAACCCGACCAGACCTCCTTCCCCCAATGTGAGACGAACCAGTTCGGTTGCTTGCCACGAGTTACGGATTTCTGCATCCTGCGTACAGTGCATGGATTCCGTGACGACGACGGTCGCACGGGGGATTCTCCTCGCAGAATGGCCTTTGCTCCGTCTACACCTATCCATCTCAGTCCCCTCGGCATCGCCGTTTTGTAGCCACTAGCTATACTCAACAAGCCTTCGCCTCTCGCCAATCGATTCCCCGTTCATGCCTCCCACTCTACGGGCTTCGCCGGCGAATGGATCGTAGAAATCTCTCACTAGGATGAAACGGGCAAGATGGAGAAGACGAAAAAGAAACTTCTGCAGGCTAGTTATCGCCAGCCTTGCCTCTGAATGTGGGTCGGCAGTGGCCACACGACATTGACAGATCAACGAGTAACGACCGACTCGCGGCTTCAGGTGAAGTCGTCTGTCAAACCCCGCAACTGATTATCTGAGGCATTTGATAGAGTTCAACCGGCGATAGCATCGGGACCCCACTGGGGGAAGAGTTTCCCGGATTTCCAAAGTCCCGTGCAGAAGGGGAGGTTCGGGGACGGGTTCCTGACCCAGCGCTCGAGAACGTAAAGAATGAAGTATCAATCATGAACCTTGGAAGTGGCTCTCTCGTTCAGGTGGTGGATCGAATTCAGCCACAGAAGCAGCTGTTGGGACGGAGATATTGCTCAACAGGGTAAAGCTTCCTTCAGCTGAACCCTGGTAATCCAGTGCGCGGGGATCGACGACCCTTCCCAGGGAAGATCGTGGCATCAATAGTTCGTTGGCTGCCCCGAACATAACCTACGAGCTTAATGAGATTGACATGCCTATCCCGGTATACAATGCGGTTGATGTTTAACCTTGAAAGCGGATGGCGTTGAACTCTGCGGGCGCCGGGATGGGACGGGGAAGAAAGGAAATCTAAAGTGTCGGCCCCCAGCCACAGATCGACGCGCCCTAGGCAAGTTAATCTGGTGTTCCCTGCAAAACGCAATCGCGACGGGGCGCGTCATCCCTGTGGTGTGCTTGGAGGATCCGTAGGAGAGACCGCAAAGCCCGTTGTGCGGCCGGACAAATCGACTCCGGCCAGCTGTCCATGCCCCATCAGACTACTGCCAAACGATGTGGAGGATGGGGATGAAAAAGAGGAATTACCTGTGCCATTGCTTCTTTGCTTTTGCTGTTTCAGGATTCTGATACCGCCGCAGTCCCAGTCAGACTTTGACGGGTCGAGTGCACTATGTGGGTTCGACCAACGGCCTGAGCGTTTCTCGCTTACTCGAGTCGCTGCACAAAGAGAAATGCAGAATGCATGTATATGTCCTGTACTGTCGCAAAATTAGTCATCCCTTCGGGGATGGCAGAGGACCTTGATATTGTGATGGACGATGGTCTTGTTTCCTATGGGTAAGCCTGACAGTCGACGACAGAAGCCAGCCCTAAACACCTCTACTACGGAGTAGACTTGCGCTTGGTTCCATCTCCGCCAACACCATAGATCCCCATGTCCCCTACTCTGCAGTTCGCCCAAAACAGCCATCATAGTGGATAACACCACCGCCCGGAAGGGCCTCGCTCCATTCCAAACTTCGTAGATAGCCCCCTCTCCCGGGGCCCGAAAACCAGGAAAGCCTCCCTGGTCCCTGCAAGATCGATCTATCTACCTTCCGCTGCCGTCATGGCTCCATCGCCAGCGACGGCTCCAAGTCGAACCAGTTCGAATGGTGCGCGGAGCCTTCCTAGCGTTCTCCGCCCCAGGGTCACCCCCGGGAGAAAGGGGAGATGCGGTGCAACCGAGTAAGGCCTCGAGGATGGTCGGATGGTAGCCACCATCGCCAACACGTCCGTCCGTCCAGACCAGACGCGCACGATTCGCCGTGTGATGCCGCTGAGGAAATGATGCGATGCAAGGAGTCGAAGTCTACTGTACCATGCTCGCCCCTGCCGGGCTGGAGACTCGCGTGGGTTGGCTGAGTCTCCGTGGTCGAGTGGCTGAGATAACCTTTTTTTTCAGGGTCTATCTTTCACGCTGTGCTCAACTTTCAGCCTGAATCTACTTCCCCATAGTCTGTACGACAGTGCCCGACTGGCTTTCCGGGGAATTTCTTGTTTGTTCGTGTCACCAAAGCATTACCGTACGGCGTACGCCTGCACCTTCTGCCCTTTCTCCTCCCCCCTCCCCCTCCTCGTCTGTTGCGGGGTATCGTTCACTATTGCGGTGGCTGGAGCAGATCATCACCTGGGCAGCGTTTTGCTAACATTACTCATGGGGTCCCCGTCTTCTCTGTCGGGGACCTCCCTCCCGCATGCATCATGGCGTCGTCGTCAATCCAGTTGTTGTCGCCGTCTGACTCGCTGTTCATAAAAATATCCAGCAGGAGCAGGTGGCGTGGTGCTGCATGGACGGTGCGGTCGGTTTATGCGACGCAACGCCTGTCTGTTGTTTTGCTTCTACACCGCTATTGTTGACACATCACTTTTTTCACCACCGGAAATCCCCGGTCCTCTCGGGCATGCCTCGTTTCGAATTCTTCATTGTTATGTGCATGGTTTCTTTCGGGATTACATACAGACTATAAACAAGATAGCAAAATAACTGTGCGCGCAAAAACAAAAAAAAAATTTCAAACTCAACAGATGTACTTTTTTTTTCCCACTTGAAAGACTTCTCCCCTTCATCTCGACCAGCTCCAGCTGGGTCTAGAGCCCCAGATCGGCGGGTCACTCAGTGGTGCTCGGATGATCAAGAATCGATCGCGGTCTCCGTGCGCACAGACTCGCGGGGAAAGAGGGAGTTCAGGTGCCATCCATGAGGGAGGAATAGGTTCAGCTAGGATGCGGTCATCCACGGTTCCCATAAAAGTCTAGATGAACGCTCTGCACGCACCCTCCGCCACTCATGCGGGCCTCCGCGGTAGGGAAGAGGGCACATTGATCACTGCACCAGGGCGGCGCCGTCGCTGTCAAGCAGCCCGGCCTCCTTGACCAGCTCATAGAATTTACCGCCTTGTTTGATCAGCTCTGCAGGGGTGTCAAACTCAACCACACGGCCCTTTTCCAGCACCACGATTCGGTCAGAGTCGATGATCGTGTTAATGCGGTGGGCTATCGTAATAATCGTGCGATCCTGGAAGATGCTACTGCGCAACGTGCGTTGAAGCAATGCATCCGTTTCCACGTCCACCGCCGCCTGCAACGCGCACGTTAGTAACAGTAGAAGGAGAAAAGCGAAGCGGGGAGAAAATTTTTTTCTCTCTCTCCCCAAAACTCGGTGTGGTAAGGAATGACTTACTGTTGCCTCATCAAGCACAAGGATATTGCTAGGCGTCAATAGCGCCCGCGCGAGCGACACCAGCTGGCGCTGGCCTTGGCTCAGGTTGGATCCTATCATCTCCGTGTTAAATCTAAGTCGCTGCAAGGGAGAGCGACAACGTAAACGTAGGCACTGCGCTTACCTCCTTCCTGTACTCGGGCATCCAGCTGGCCCTCCATGTGCGCAACGTGGTCCTTCAGCCGTGCATGTTCTGCAAGAAATGGGGGTGGTTAGTCAAAAACGCCATGCACCGTCTGAATGCAGCAGGTTGAGGCCCAACATACCGAGCACACTCCACAGTTCCGTGTCATCGTGCACATGTCGAGGATCCAGGTTGTCGCGTACAGTGCCCTCAAACATGGCCGGATCCTGCGGGATGATGGCAAGACGGCCTCGTAAGTCGAAGAGCCCGATCGTGGAAACATTCAACCCGTCGATGCTGCACAGCCCAACGTTAGCACCAAAACAACAAGGATGGGGGAGTGCGCAAGCGGTCTCACTTGATGCTGCCACTGTTGGGCTCGATGATGCGGAAAAGTGCCAGCGTAAGCGAGCTCTTTCCGGCGCCTGTACGTCCAACCACGCCGATTTTCTCGTGGGGCTTGATGTCCAGGTCGATGTCCTTGAGGACAAGGTCCAGCCCCGGCCGATAACGCGTGCTGTAGCCCTTGAAGGAAACAGCACCTTGCGCCGGCCAGCCGATCGCTGGCCGGTGCTTGAAGATGACTTCGGGCGCTTCGCTCGGTAGGTTGGCGTATTCAAGCACACGCTCGACGGACACGATGTTAGTTTCAACTTCGACCGTCTGTCGCACAATCCAGTTCAGGGACTGTGTGATCTGAAGGGCATAGGACATAGCCAGACCGACCATTCCTGCGGAGATACCGGTGGTCGCGACGGAGACGATAGAGAGCGCCGCGGACGCCAGGATGATAACAGACCCAATGAACTCGAGCCGAACAGCCAGCCATCTATTAGCACTGATCGATGGGAAGTAGGCGCGGAGGTTCGCATCCATGCGCCACTCGTTCTCCAGAGAGAACCGGTCCTCTTGTCGGTAGGCGCGGATGGTGGAGATGCCGCCGAGAGACTCCTGGAAATGAGCATAGATTGGGCTTCGGGTGACACTGTCCAAGCGCTTTAATTCGCGCGAAGTTCGCAGGTAGTACTTTTGGTAGCTGAGATAGACATAACCAAGGGGGATGATAAGAATGATAAACGCGGGAGTCGAGCTGGAGATGACAATCATCGTGAAAATGGCCTTTGCAGAGTTTCCAAATAGCTGAAGAAAGATTAGGCCTGATATTACGTTGTCCAATAAGTGATATGGGACTTACCATATTGAATGTACGAGCAAGCACCTCGTCAATGCGGTAAACATCGCTGGAGAATCGATTCAAGATGCGTCCTGAAGGCGTCGTCTCGAAGAAGCTCATAGGAGATCGGAAGATGGAGAAGGCCATGCGTTCGTGGAGCTTGCGAGACGCCTCAATGGAGCAGAAAATCCACAAGATGAGGTTTTGGAGAATAACTAACACAGAAGACCCCAGTCCAAATGCCAGATAGACACCAATGAATTTGCCAACATTGGGGTGCAACTGCATCTCACTCATCTCCGACCAGTGTTTTAGCCAGTAACTGCCAGCAACCTGAGCAGTCTGAGCACCCAGCAGGGCGAGGAGATAGAATCCAACAGCAATGATGTTGCTGTTCTTGGCATATTCACCATAGACGCTCCATTTGACCTTGCCTTGTGCCGAAGTTTCCTGGGTTTGCTTGCTCTTCAATGCATTCTCTTCGTCACCGAGCTTGCGGCGAGGACCTTGCCAGCTTGCGGTGCTAGCGCGGCGTAAGGTAACCGTACTTGTTCTTCGCTGGGCGCCAGACCTGATGGGCATGAGAGAGCCAATCTGCTGCTCGGCTTCAGTGTCAGAGACGTCAGAGTCGGCGTTCTCAATCACAGTCACCGATTCAGAGCTTTCAGGGCTAGCAAGACCGCTTCCGGTGCCTTCGTCATCCGACTCGTTCATGGTCGTCCGGACGAGATTCGCAACCTCGCCCTTCATGGCCATTAGCTGTTCATACGTGCCTTTCTCGATCAACGTCTTGTTACGCAACAGGCCAATGAAATCCGCTTCCTTCAAGACGGGGATAGCATTGGTCGCAAGGATCCTGGTTTTGCTGTTAAGGAGTCCATTTGGTCCGAGAACCCGGTTGATAAGGTGTCTGCCAACGTGTTGATCGACGGCGGAGAGAACATCATCCAAGAGATAGATATCCGCACGGGCATACACGGCTCTGGCGAGGGTCAAACGAGCCTTTTGCCCTCCAGACAGCGAGATACCCCTCTCACCAACTTCAGTCTGGTCACCGTCCGGCAAGTTCTTGAAGTCATCGAGCAGGGCGCAGGCTTCCACGGTGAGCTCATAGAATTGCGGATCCCACCGATGTCCAAAAACAATGTTTTCGCGAACGCTGGCATTCATCACCCAAGCCGACTGAGCGACGTACGCGATGCGGCCTCGGATGATGACCTCTCCTTCGGTTCTCCAAAGATCACCCAGAAGGGACTGGAGAAGCGAGGACTTGCCAGAACCGACACGGCCCAGGATGCAGCTAAGCTCTCCCTTGCGAGCGCTGAAGTCAATGTTTTCCAAAACGTGGGAGCCGTCGTATCTGTTCCAGGTGAAAGCGGCGTCACGAATCCGGACGGACTCGTCTCCAACGTGAGACACGGGGTCCTCGTATCTGACGGCATTCGTCTGCAGCTCCTCCGCACTGAAGTATTCCGTCAGGCGGGAGACGGCCACGGACGCCTCAATGATGGAGGTAATGACCATTGGGAGAATCGAAAGTGGGAATGTCAGAAGGTTGAACAGTGTCAAGGCCGGGAATACGACTTCAGTGGTGAGAGGCCGACTATCCGTGAGGGCGAAGACAGTAAAGGTCGAGCAGGAGACGAGGAAAGGGGTTGACTGCCACGTGAAGTTTGCAATCGACTGCGTCGCACCGATCTTGCGGAGCGTATTCAACTCCAAGTCGTTCCGAATATGGCTGAGCTTGTTCATGAAGGCGGTATTCCAGGCGTAGAGCTTGATGCTCTTTATGTTGTTCAGGATCTCGGTCATGAGTCTCGATCTCGAATCCTTGTTCTTCATCTGCACGAGCTGGAGTTTCTTCATCATGCGTGCGATCATGCCGTTCAACGGGATCATCAGGATCATGACGGCGATACCGGCAAACATACTGACACCCACGAGCTGGTAAAGAGACAGCATGCACAAGGTGATTTGGAACGGCGCCGACCACAGTTGCATACCGAACTGGGTCAAGTCAGACAAACGCTGCTGATCGACAGCCATATGGTTGACAATGTCGCCGGTGGTTTTCGAAGCGCGGCCCTCGCTTGAGAGACGCAGAGATTTGGCGTAAATCATGGCAGTCAAGGCCGACTTCACGCGCATACCGGTGTCGAACGCTCTCTGGAAATATTGATGGAGACACATAGTCTGTGTCACCGAGACAACAAACATTGCAAGAGCGATCGCAACACCTCGGATGACCGGCTCGGGCTGGTCGGTGCGGTACGAGCTGATAAAGGCGATCAAGATGCGCAGAAGTTGAGGCTGGACAAAAGCAAGGATGTCGCTTCCGCATTTGATGATCGCACCTCGAATATAGGGAGCACCGAAGGCTTTGAACAGCGCTAGCCACAGCGATGGCTTCTGCTTCTGCAGCTCTTCGTCCCATTTTTCCTCCAAGGTCTGGCCGGTAACGCTGGTGGTGTCCCGGCGACGGAGGTTCCACAGGTCATCCTGGGTCAGGAAGTTCTTGTAGCCAAACTTCATCATCGGGGTCATCCAGCTGAAGGTAAGCACGGAGAAGATATCTGCATATTCGTAGGGACATTCATCCTCGTCGCCTAGGGCGTCGTACGCGCTTTGTTTCTTGGGGACGAGGTACTCCAGGCCAAATTCGACGAGGGCCAGTCCCAGGCTCACGTTGAAACACACGAAGTAAGGCAGGTTGTCCTGGTAGATACCGCGTGCAACCAGCGAGCGCAGCTTCACCCCGTATGCGATGACGAAGAAAAGCCAGTAGAAGAGGACGACGCCGTTGGGCTGTCTACTGCGCCAGTGTTCGTAGTATTGGACCGAAAATATTATGCCCAGCGAGGCGAAGACGATCACCGTACTCCAGAATCGGAAATCCGCGAACCAGATTTTCGGGTATGTCTCGACTTGGATGGCGGCTTGGAGCGCGGTGGTGAACATCAAAGCGGCGAGAACCACCTATCCGAGCTTCACGTTAGCACAGGAACGGGACAGGGTCTGGAGAATGCAAAACGAACCAACTTTGCGTAAAAATGCCAGTTCTTCGAGACAGGCTGAGGAATCCGCTTCTTGAACAAGAACCACAGCGCACCGGCGCCGAACAGGACACCCCATCCCGCGACCACCGCCACGCCCAGATCCAAGAAACAGGGAGTCAAGTCGAATCGGAATCTGCTCAGGGGACCCCAGCCCTCGACGTCCCCGCAAAATGGCTGAAGGTTGTGCGGTTGGAATGCTGGGTTGGGAGTTGACGACACGAGCGGCCCGGGGAGAGGATCCCCCAGGACCGTCTGGGAGTGGTCATCAAGCATCTTTGAACCTCAACCACGAAATCCCCGGGCGATGCGACCCATGTAGGAGGAACAGAGGAAGGGGAGGGAAAGAGGTCGAGTCGCTTATCCAGCAAAGACGGACGCGGTTCGAGGAGCGAAAACGTGCGGCGGCGGACTAAATGCGTTCGAGCTGATTAGTAAAAGGCCGGGGGTTCTCCCGATGGCCCCGGAGTCAGCCAGACGGCCAGGATTTAACTCCGATCGGAGAGGTCAGGGTCGTCGGATTGCAGAACGAGAGGGGATTCCTCGTCGGTCGAGATTGTTCTGATTCGTCTTGGGCGTCTCCCTTCCTGACTGTCCCTCACAGCTGTGCAGTCCGGTCTGGCTATGACATAATCTCATGCACCGCATCTTGGCGTCCGTTGCAGTTAACCAGCGGTCAGCCGGGCGTTTCCCATAGCGACTTGATGACTCGGGTGAGAAGTGACGGGAAGAGTGTACGAGGAGCAGCACTGTGTCCGCTCTGATATTGATCAGGGGGGAAATATCGACTCTACTGGGCTCGCGACCATCTCAACCGTCAACTGCAATGATGTAATGGGATCCGGGGTAACTCCATCGGGTTGAGATGACAAGACTGATCATCCCTGGAATGCCTGGAACGGATCTTTGTACTGCCATTGGTCTCTGGGGGTTTACTTCGAACAGCTTACTGCTCTTACTGCTACAGAGGTAGTTGGGAGGCCACACTGCTCACGTCCCCCATGGCCTCTTTGGTTCTGTCATGCTTAGATTTGCCTCCGTTCTCATTGGACCGAGAAGATCCAGGATTAGGAATAGCCATATGGGTCTCGAATTCATCGGAATAGACCAGAATCCTATATCCCACTGGTTATGTATGCAGCCCATTACGTATCGTGTAAGCAATATATATATCTCTCCCGATACACGGTCAACACAGCCCTGTGAGTCACGATGACTCGCCGAACCGACATAGAAAACTGAAGTATCCTGAAAGGCAACTTCGATATCCCCCTCATCTCCCTGTCTACCGTGTAGGCGCCTCTCTGTATCTCCTCCGGTGCATCGGTACTGCATCTGTATGTGACCATCAAAGGCGGTGAAAGCCTGCGTGATATTGCCGCCGCCCCCCGCGTTTGCCCTACGTTGTGCAGTTCTGTCATCTCCACCCCTCATAAGACGGCCATTGAGTTCGCTATGGTCGCTGAGACCCCTAGTGCCGAGGAGCTTCTCAAACGGCCCTTGTATGGTGAGTGCTGGCATATCCCCTCGTTCGTTTTACCCAGCCTGACCTCCCAATGCGCCAGTATATGACCTGCCGCAGGGCCTTCTCACAACACTCGCCTTAAAAAACGACGAAAGAGCGATCACCGTCGCCGAAGACAGCCTTGACACGCCTGGAGAAACCCGCTACGAAGCCGCGCAAGACCTCGCGGTTGCCTCCTCCACCTCCTGCACCCTCTGCAAGGTTTCCTTCTTGAACGTCCAGGAACAGCGAAGCCATGTTCGATCCGATCACCATCGATACAATCTGAAAGCACAGCTCCGCGGAAACCCGACTTTGGATGAGGTGCAGTTCAACAAGGCAGTTGGCGAGCTGGACGAATCCATCTCCGGGTCTGAATCATCCGAAGGCGACGACGAAGATGACGGGGGCGGACAACTTTCGGCTTTGCTGAAACGGCAGGCCAAGATATCCCAGGCGAACGAGGAAGAAATGGAAGCGTCATCCTCCCGGAAGCAAACGGCCGGAAAGCACCCGTTGTTCTGGTTCTCGAGCTCTCTCTTCCCTTCCAACGTCTCACTCGGCGTATACAGGGCTTTGTTCTCGGATGTCGAGCAGGACGAGCCGCGGCATTTGGTTGATTCCTTGCGGAAGAAACAACTCGTTGCCGTCAGTCCGCGGAGGAGTAACGACCAGACCGAAGGAACCCAACAGCAGCAACCGTCACCCAGCCCGCATATCTTCATGTGCATGATCGGAGGCGGACATTTTGCGGCCATGCTTGTGTCACTGGCCCCGGAGATCCACCGAAGACAAGGTGGTGTCGAAGAACGCCAGGCACGAGTAATCGCCCACAAGACCTTCCACCGCTATACCACCCGACGCAAGCAGGGTGGCTCACAATCGGCAAGCGATGCAGCCCGGGGGGCCGCGCATTCCGCCGGTTCAAGCCTGCGACGGTACAACGAAGCTGCGCTGGAGAAGGAGATTAGGGAGCTTCTGGCGGACTGGAAGCAGATGATCGATGACGCCCAACTGTTGTTTGTCCGAGCGACCGGAAGTACCAACCGACGGATTCTCTTCGGAAACCACGAGGGCCAGGTGATGAAGCAGAACGACCCGCGGCTGAGGGGGTTCCCCTTCAGCACGCGTCGCGCCACTCAGGGCGAACTCATGCGCTGCTTCAAAGAACTCACGCGCGTGAAAGTCAGCCAGGTCGACGAGGCCGCCCTCGCGGCGGCCGAAGCGAAACAGCGACAAGAAACATCCAAGCCGTCGACGCCCCGACCTCAACCGTCGAAGCCGAAGCTGTCGAAGGAGGACGAAGCCGCCATGCTACATACCACCCAGATCCAAGCTCTTATCCGCCGCTCTAAGATCCCGGCGCTCATGTCCTACCTGTCCAAAAACTCAATACCCGCGTCATTCACGTTTCAACCGTCCGATTCGCAGCAGAATTTCCGCGCCCCGACTCCTCTTCATTTGGCCGCCCAAATAGACTCACCGGCCATGGTACTAGCTCTCCTGACCAAGGTGGAGGCAGACCCAACTACCGTGAACAGCGAAGGACGAACGCCGTTCGAGCTGGCAGGGGATCGACCAACCCGGGACGCTTTCCGCGTAGCGCGCCACGAATTGGGCGAGTCGAAATGGAACTGGGAGGCCACTAAGGTTCCTTCCGGAATCACGAGAGATGACGCGAATCAGCGTACCGAGCGGGAAAAGAAATCCGCTGAAGAAGAGGAGGCGATCCGTCGCAAGGCAGAAATGGATCGACTGAAGAATGAGGACATCGCCCGGGCTGCCTCGCAGGAAGCACGACGGCCCGCCGGCCGTGCGCTCGGGGCGGTTGAGAAGACAGCCCAGGAGAAGAGGGAGGAAGAGATGCGAGGAATGACGCCGGAGATGAGGATGCGTCTGGAGAGGGAGCGACGAGCGAGAGCGGCGGAAGAGCGCATACGACGAATGCAGGGGAGGTGATCCATCGTGTGGAGTGACGATAGTGATGACGTACATAGATCGATACTAATGAAGTGAAATGAGTCCACCGGAATTTTTCAAACAGCTGGATACATTGAATCATATTGGAGGACTCGATGGTAATGTCGGAATAGGCATAGGCAGCAGAGCAGGTGCTCTCTCTCTCTCTCTTTCCTGCAAACTTTTCCACTTGACCATCCACTACCATCATCTGCTCCCCGACCATACGTCTTCCAGAGGCACCATGTCGGACTCCGAAGACGAAGCGACTGTCATCGGGACACTCACTGTCCTGGATCTTCCCAATACAGAAAAGGCCATTTCCACCCTCGTTTACGAAGGTAGGAGTACCTTCGTAGGACGGGACCCAGAAAGGTAGAATTGGACAATCAGCCAAACTGATCGTTTCTAACCAGAGCAAATAGTAATGATCTTGTTTTGGATGACCCTCGCATATCAAACAAGCACCTACGGGTCTACACTGTGTTATTTGACGCCGACGATCCTCGCTGCATTCCGGTAGTGTATGTCAAGTGCCTCACATGGGTCCATACCCTATGGAATGACTACCCATTGCAAAGAGGACACGGGGCTTGCATCCTGAGGGACGGGGATATCTTGACTTTGGTCTCGACGCGAATCCGGTATGATGCCGCATGCAAGCCCAGTAAATTCCAATTTGATGAAGTGCGACGCAACGAGATCAAGGTGCGTATTGTCGCCAGTCGTTCCATTCCATTGACACCATCCTGATTACCTTTCGTAGATGATCGAAGCCGAATACAAAGTCACCGATTGCCTTCTGGGAGAGGGCGGTTCCGGCAAGGTGTATATGGCATACAACAAGGCGACTGGTCAGCAATTTGCCTGCAAGATCACCAGCCTGCAACCCACAAAGTCCAAAACGGCGAAACTGCAGCCCTCGGCCTCGGACATGGTCGTTGCTGCTCAAGGGTCCGCGGCCAATAAGATCCAAGCCGAGTTTGCTAGATACGATCGTGAGGCGAACATCCTCAAGAGGCTCTCGCAAGTAGGTTGTAGGTGGTTCACTAGTCCTGTCGCGTGGACTAACATGTCTGTAGGCGAACATCATTAGGGTGGAGCGAGTGTTCAAGTCTTCAAACACAATGTCAGCCTGCCCGCATTTTCCTCGAAGACCATTACTGAAAGATTCCAGATACCTGATTCAAGAACTTGCTTCGGCAGGTGATTTATATTCGTTTCTGCAATCGCATCCAAACGGGATAGGCTATACCAACTCTATGCTTGTAATCCTACAAGTGACCAAGGCTCTGGATTATCTGCACGACCATAATATCGTCCATCGGGATCTCAAACCAGACAACATCCTTCTGACTGGGAACGGCACCGCTCCCAGGGCTGTGCTCACCGATTTCGGGGCTGCCAACATGAGGGAACCTGTCGAGGGACGGTTTTTCACCATGGTCGGCTCGTTCGGTTACACCGCGCCGTAGGTATCTAGTACCAAATGGCAACAGGCCCTAGCTGACGGAAAACAGAGAAATCCTCCCAAATCATATATTGGGATACACGAAAGCAGTAGACATGTGGTCGTTAGGTCTCGTGGCCTGCGTCGTTCTGACGGACTATATGCCCGAAGATCCGTATTCAGTGAACTATACGGAGTTGGAAGAGGTATTTCACAAATATTGCGGTAGACACCGGGCAGCAGATTTTGTTTTCAAGCTTCTCATGCCTGACGAAGACTCTCGAATGACTGCGAAGGAGGCACTTCGTCATGCCTGGTTTGCCAACAAGATTGATGGACTGTCGATCAGGCAAGTATATAAAAAGATAATTCAAGATTGGAGGCCTGTTGCGCACAAGGAGCCGTTTATAGTAGACCTTGACGGCCTAGGCGCAGGAAACCAGCGCGATGACGCGACCCATGGTGCTGGGGAAAGTCAGCCTTCATCAGGAGCACCATCTTCGAACGCAGGATTACTTGATTCGCAATACTTCATTAGTCCATCTCAAGCAGCGTCGTCTACGCTTTCAGATCCGCAACTTCCAGCACTCAATAGGGCGGTCAGTGATGAACCAAATACGTCACAGGATCGGTTCGACCACGACAAGTTACACCCTGAGGATCTGAGCAGTACGGGATCCCCGTTGTGGATGGGAGCTGATCCAGAGGATTTAAGCGCTGGACAGGTTCCTAATACAAGCCCAGCAATCTACTTCACCTTCGACGGACTTCCTCCCCCTATGAAAGTTGACTACAACACGCTCTAGATATGTGAGGACGACGCAGACGATGAGGTCTACCAGGAAGTTAACAATGCTGTTACTGGGAAAAGGCAATATATTCCATACGGCAGCGAGATTTAGGAGGGAATTGCTCAACTATGATATGTTAGGGCTGATATTACGCAGGATGGGGTCACCGTACGTATGAAAATTAGCTACCCACTAAGCATCAGGGTGTATGGATGGGATTCGAGTGCAGGCACTTGAAACTGTAATATTAGTCTTGCTAGTAACCTGGTTCCACATGTAGGACTGCTATTTCTTCGAACTGAGTAGAGTCAGGCTAGGTCGCAGATACGTAACAAGGGTGGGATGTCCACTCCTAGGCGCACCAAGGGGATATCCCGAGAGTTGTAATTGGTCAGGAGTATACTCGGAATCAAATGGAAAGGGCGACAGGGCAGCCCTGTTTCCTGTCACAAGACTCTGTCCGGAAAGAAAAGAAAGTACAGGAGTAACAGATGGGGGATGAACGGGAAGGAGTGAAACAAGTTGTGGTCACGACATCATGCGGATGACCCTTGTTTATCGAGGGACTATGAATAGGTTTTATTGGATCCCTGTGTTGCAGGACAATAGACGAGATGGAAGACTATAGGAAATTCATCCATTGCATCATTCTATAGGCAACTAAACCACGGTTCCATGATCGCCATGATCGGCTGTATCTACCTAGTACAGAGAAGCGCATTGTGAATGAGGAAGCCAGGGGTATTCTGATTCACCAACTTCAGCCTATTGCACAGTTCAATGGTGATCCACTATGCCCCGAGGACGCAACCAGAAGCTAAGAATAGAACATGAGTACTCGTATAAATGCGGCTTGCCAGTCCCATTGGCTTGGAGGGTTAGTTCCAATGTTCCATTGTGTATGATGTTAGCCGTGTGTTTCCGATAATTCAGAGGATAAAGAAAAGCAGCGAAGTGGAGTGCTTGATCAGAGAGTGTATGATCCAACTGCACTAGGGCATGAAAGGGAGATCCGCTTGTTCACTAGGCTGGAACTCTAGATGTGGCGAGCAACCCTTGGATTGAAGGGCTGAAGGAGATCTGGACTTTCAAACTCAGTAGTACTAGACCAAGGGCCTTTAGCGACAACCAGTTGAATGATTTGCATATCCGTTTGTGGGGACGATCCACAGTCGGCGATTTTGGGCGAAGGTGCACCTGTTCGACATCCCTTGCGTTTGTGGAGTGGGACTCCACCTGGAGGCTGGGAAACCGGTCACCAGAGCGTATGTAACGTAGCTCAGGAGAAGAAAGACTCGATACCCTTTCGCCAACATGATTCAGATTACAGGGCTGGCGCTCCTAAGTAGCCAATGATTGAGTACCTTCCTTCGTTTCTAGGACGAGGTCGAGAGATCTCCCTCCCTTGGGCCAGGGTTAGATTTGCCTGGTCGCCTGGGACAATTCATTCAACATTTGTTTCTTTGTTCAGCATTTTGCGAATTTATGGAGGACAATATCGTCCCCGTAGTCCCGCCGTGATCTATAACTGTCAGCATCTCGGCTCCCTGGCATACTCGTAGAATTGCGTAGCCGTCACCTGCAAGATAATGCAGCCTTAAGGGAAGGTGCAGCAAGCAGTCAGCCCATACGCACTAAGCAAGGACGCCTAATTGCCCGATGTGCGTCCATCATCGAGGGTGGCGGGACCGCCACAGAGGGATGATGTGAGTCAAATCAAAAGCGCCCATCGGACAAGGGTTGAGAGGACGAGGCAAAGACACTCCTGCGCCACTCAAAGAAATGGCCCCAACCAGCCGTCTAAGCGCCTAAGCCCTCGAGAGGAATGTGGGATTTCCGAGAACCTGTACGTAGGGCGGACATGACGCAAGGAGGCGGGGGTGAATCGCAGATAAGATCGCGCGATAGGAGGACAGTCCTCTAACCACCCCATTTACTCGGGATATCTGCTGGCCTGTCCAGGGATGGATACTCCTGCGCTCGTTGTCTTTGGGTATACTCGTACTGGAGGACTGGCTGTAGTTCTTAGCTAGTCGGATGGGTTAAGTAAGCGCGCAACTAGCGAGCCTTGTTATTGGCTGACACGAGCGTGTGCGCGGACGCGAATCTAACGCGCACCGCGACGCGTTCGCGTTGCAACCAATATAACCGGATTGGGAAAACGGTGGGGGTTGCAGAGTGTCGGACAAGGTCGGCCTGGAGTGAGAAACAGTGAACAAGATGGAGGGTCTGAGACGGTCTTTATGTAGTGACCAGGCCGAGAGGGTTGGGATACTGGGGATAAGTCCATGTCCTGGAATCCTGGGGGAAGAATGGGTCAATCCAGGTGTATAGACATCTACAGTAAGACAGCATCCCAACCACACTTCGAAGGGTTTAGGCTTTCAGAAAATGGCTAGTCAAGAGCCGTTTGATTACTTCGTTTCATCTACCGCAATATCAGGCAATATCGCGTAGATTAGGAGCAGAAAAGCAAAAAACTCCGAGCGTGGAGTAAGGCGCCTGCTGGAGACCAGAACTACCGTGCATTGCATGTGCCATGCGATTGCACGGCGGCGCAGCACGGGCCTGAAGCGTCGGACGTCATGATTGCCGCCTGCAGGGAGGAGATAGGAGAATAGGAAGAACCCTTGGAGCGAGAACGGGGCGACCGTTGTAGGACGATCCCTCTAGGGAGTTCCACCAGAACGAGGTCCAAGCCCGAGGGGATCGCGGCCAGGTGCGGATGACGACGAACTTCAGGAGGGGATGAACCCAATGGATCTCGTGGGAGGGCTGTGGCGGGCTTTACGGGCATCAAATTGTCCTTGCATGGTACATCCCTCTTGTCGGTTCTTTGACTCCTTGTCTCACTATGGGGACCACACCACCCGCAGGAGGGGCTTAGTGTAGTGTATATGGAGGGGATATAGTGGTCCTCCTGTCCATCACTGATAGCAGTGGGTTCTCCCGAGAGTAATATAGTCGCATTCCTTCCCCTGTCAAGGAGAGAAGAGTCTCTCAGAGAGCCAGCAAAGACAGCCAGCACGACAGGAGAGGGATCATATCACCCCGCCATTCTTTGTGTTTGCAGATTTGGACAGCTCTGACCAGGAGACACTCACGTTTCAAGACCTGGACATATTGATCCATTGCTCCATTGCACTTTTCATTGCGTTGGATGTGTTGGCCGTTTGCGGTAACCGAACGGGAGCGACCACTCAACGGTCATTCCTTTTCCGTCCGGCTCTTAAACTTATCGTTCCCGCGTTCCTCCACCCGCACATCCACCATCTCCCTCACCCTCTCTCTCTCTCTCGCTTCATCCTCCATCCATCCATCTTCCTCCCCATCTCTCGTCGCATCCCTCGGATTCCTTCGATTTGGAAGCGCTATTATTCAAATTACATCTCCATTCGTTTTTGATTCGATATCTCCTCCCCAGCTCGTTCAAACCTCCTCCGGCGCAAACAGCGCCGTCGCGCACGTCAACGCACAAAACCTGTCTTGCGAAACTTCCCATCGACCATCCATCATAGTCGCCTCCATTCGCTCTATCGCATCGCTCATTTATCTCCTCCCCATTGATCCTTCGCTCCACCTCACTCAAATACCCTCAGTGCAACCATGTTGCTCCCCTCCGCGCTTCCTTGTGACATGCGCCGTCCGTCGCGCCTCACCCCCAGTCGCCTTTTCTCGACACCTCCTCCATCCGACGACGACTTTCCATCCAGAAATGGCCTCCTAGGAACCTGTCGTACCTTACAATCGCTCCTCAACGCATCACCGGCGTCATCTCCCCGACGCGCAAAGCCCCAACGCCTCCAGAGCCCCCTCCATATCCGACCCACGTCCTCCGCCCGATCGCGGAAGCACAAAGAAATCAACTCCTCCCTAAAGCCCACCCGAGGCGTCAACAAACGACGCCGCGACCGTTTCGAGGAAGACGTGGATGAAGATACCATCAGCGAACCAGAAATGGGCGCGCGTTGCAGATTCTCGACTCCCAAGCGCCGCCGACAGGTCCCGTACGATCTGCCCCTGGGCCTCTCGCAATCCGACTTCTACTCCCTCCATTCCCCGCCCACCACACAATCGCCTCCCTCGCCCGCTCATCAACGGAAACAAGACCCCCCCGCGCCTAATGACAGCGCGCCGTCGTTCGATCCCGACGCGGCGCTTCCGTCCATCGAAGAGGCGGAGGAGCCGGCCGTGCCGGACGACGCCTGGACCACCGACGATGACCAGCGGCTCGTCGAGATCGTCCTGGAGAAGTTCCAATTGTCGCAACGCGACTGGGACGAATGCGCCCGGCGAATAGGCAAGGATAATGCCAGCGTCGGGCGTCGGTGGCAGGCGCTCGTTGGGGATGGCAATGTCGGCTTGCGACGAGGTCGTCGTATGGTTCGAGGTCGTCTCAACGAAAGCTGGCTGCAGTGATGTTCTCCTCGGTGGAGTCTTTTATTCCTTTCTTCTGTAATTTCCTTTGTTTCTGATCATATGTGCAATATTGGCGGATCATGTTTACTTTATGGGATATCACCGGCCGGTGTCGCAGACGGTATCTGCGCTTGCTGTATTATTATGTGCTTCGATTCTTTTGTCTTTCGTTTCTGGTCTCTTCTGTGTTGAGATGGACGTTTTTCATTACCTTGTTCTTAATCTCTGTATATGCCTGTGGCTTGCTGGCTCAACTGGATTGCGTCGCTTGTTGTATTATCATGTATACTTACTTGCCTACCTCACCTGATTGCATTCATTGAACGGGTATACTCGATCGATAACGTTAGATAAGTACGATGCTTATCACCATGGGAACCATGCAAGGATCCTCCGTGGTGGAGCTTATCGGGTTATGCATGTATAATTGTGTAACTCTTTATACTCTATTACTAGTGACAATGCATTGTATCGGTGGACTACGCCGACGAGAGCTTCTACACTTTAGTAGTACATATCATGCAGGCTGCGATTTATTACTATGACGACAATAAGACAAGAGAAAAATAGACACAAGTTAACGCCAAACACCCAGCTTATGGTATGATATTGAAAGATGTATCTCAACAGAACCCCCGGCTACTTGGCCCGCAGTAGACCAGTTAGAACCTAGAGCATCCGTCAGCCATGACGCAGTTTGGCCAAAGGGCGCAAAGGACGAAAGAAAACCTACCGAATCTCATAACTTCCCGCACGGGTCATATACCGCACCCATTTGACACTGCTGTAGTTGCTCTTCTCAAACACCTTGAGGTAGCGCACGAGCAGGCCGCTACTCGTGAACATGAGCAGACTGAACGACAAACTGAGCGGCGGCCGGCTCCAGGCCTTCTGGTGGGTCATGCTGGTGAGGGTGGCCTCGGCGGTGAGGACGTACTCGCTGCCGCCGGAGAAGCGGGCGATCTTCCAGACGATGTTGTTGTGCTCGGGCTCGTACTTGGCGCGGCCCTGGCTGGTGCGCTCGGTGGTTTTGGCGGTGTTGAGCGGGGTGGGGATGCGGACGACGACGTTGGTGGCGAAGAGCTTGGAGCTGTAGTTGGCCTTGATGGCGACGCTGTACTCGACGCGCGTGGTGCCGACCTCGCGCACGATCGGGTGCACCTTGAACGGCAGGTTGACGTTCTCCGTCGCCCGGTACCGCATCAGCTCGAACTCCCCGTCCGGCGGCACAAACGAGATGATCCGGTCCGCGTCGAACCGTCCCAGCTTCACACACTGGTGGAACTGGCAGTCCTCCAGCGTGACCGACCCGGCCGCCGCCCGTGTCGCCTTCATCGTCCCGTCGCGGTTGCCCGGCGTCGTCGCCGCACCGGCCGCCCCCGCCGCCCCCGCCCCCGAGTCGAGTAGCAGCCGGTCGTTCAGCCCGAACTTGCACTCCGGCGTGCCGGACAGGTACGCCCGCATGATGATCTGCCCGTTGACGTCCGCCCGGAGTACGGTGCCGGTCGCCGACATGAGCAGGTTGACATCCTCGATCACGTCCACGAACGCCTCGTTCTTGCGGTACTTGATGTCGGACCGCCGCCAGGAGAGCGCCCCCGTCGCTTGCATGGTGATGCGGCTGGAGTCCGTGGGCGAGTTGGCGATCGCGGACTTGACGCCCTCCGTCGTGATGTACATCTTCAGCGTATCTGTCTCGGTGTTCTGGGGGTATCCGAAATCAAGGATTTCTGTGGAAGGAGGGGTGGGGTTGGGTTAGCCATGTTGGGCCGGGATGGGGGAACAGGAGGTGCACCGCATTGCAGTCGATGGGTTCAACAAGGCAGTGGGTGCGATGGGTAGAGTGCGCACCGTCTAGGAGCTCGTAGATGAGGACGAAATTGTTCTTGACCGCTTCCTCGTCGAACTTGCCAAAGTAGCTCTTCCCGAGCATCACCAGTCGGTACAGGAATTCGAACACCAGGGCGGCGTTGGCATTGCTCTTCGTCACAGCTACCAGATAGATATTCTCGTGCTTCACATGGCTGAACGTGGTGGACCCCAGGGTCAAAATCGGGGACCGGACCTGCGGATTGGAGATGACCTGGATGCGGAAGATGTCGGCGAGACGAGGGCGACAGTCATTGCGGAAGGCGCGGAAGATGAGGTTCTCGCCTTTCTGGTTGAAGATGAGAATGCCGGAGAGCATGGTGGAGGGAGGATGAGGAGAGGAGGGTAAGGAGAGAGGGAGGAGAGAGGGAGGAGAGAGGGAGGAGAGAAAGGGGGGGTGTGGATGGGAAAGTTGGTTGGAGATCCGCGCGGAGGGAGAAGTTCTGGGTGCGACGTGGGGAATTATGACACCCAGCCAGCACTCGGGCCAAACATGTAATTTACTTAATTGTCTCAAAGTAACCAGTAGTAAATAGTCAAATTATATCACAAATTATATTCAATAGTTTCGAACATTGTATACAATTCAGGTGCTCATTCCCAAAGTACAGAGGTATCACTGATTGAAACAAGGACATGACATGGATATCATTAAGGCGAAGGAGCGCATCCCAGGACGTCCACGCTTGAAAATGCACAATAGGTAGAAAGGTATGGAAAGAAGAAGAGGAAAAATTACAAGAAATAAAGACCCAAATCGAAGAAAAAAGGAGGAAAATACCAGACGCCGGCTGTGCAGACTGGCGCCATCACACATCGCGTCCAACGGCACTGCTGGGCCGCGTACCTGGTAACGAAGGACCACCCTCGCTGGGGATGATGCCGACCTTGGGATCGGGGATCTGAATGTCCAGCGACATATAGGCCGTCCGTCTCAGGCTCCAGATATGCACGCCGTCCTTTTCGCCCACCTCTCGGTTCCATCTCTCCAGCCAATCCTCTACGCGTTTGAGGTGGCTCTTGATTCCCGGGGCGCCCGCGTCCTCCCAGAGCCAGCCGGTCAGCAAGCCCAAGGCCCCGTCGATCCAATTGCGCAGACTGAACGGGTCGAATGCCTTGACGAGCTCGTCATTGATCGACGAAATCACCTTGCGGAACTCTTGCTCGGGTAATAAGGGGTCGAGAATCTCCGGGTACAGATTGGAGAAGGTCGGAGCCAAATCCCCCTTAACCATCCAATCTCGTCGGATACGGATGATCCGGGTGGACAGGTATTCCTGCGACCCTAGCGGCACATGGGGGTTGATATGAGGGTAGCACGGATGGGCGGGACCCCAGGCCAATTCTTCTTGTCCGTCGGGCTCGGGGCCTGGCTGACCCGTATGGGACGGGATGGAGGCGATCTGGGATTGCGAACGGAGCGAGGTATGTGACCGCACATGGCGCGGTCGGTCATCCAGGGGCCCGCGGGCATCGGAGCTGTTGGCCTCGAGGCCGAGATGTGCTTGTTCGGGGGCACGCAGGGTCGAGACAGGCTCTTGATCCCGACCATTCGCCGTCCTCGGTTCGGACATCTCCTGGAGCGGCCAATCTTCACGCAAAGCACCACCACTGCGCCGTTGCCCTCGAGGCAATGCGATACTGGAGCGCCCACTTTCGGACTCCCCCTGACTGCGCTCCACGACCAGACTATTGGGCGAGGGGTTGGCTCGGCTGCGACGTCGCTCGGGAAGCGACAGGAGCGGGTAGGCTTCGCGATGCGCGTCGAGACCAGGGGTTTCGTCGGAGAACTGGAGGGGATGGGGGACAGCTACGGGAGTGATGCGCGGGACGTAGTTGACGGGGTTGGCGAGGCGAACGGCAGGAGGGCGTAAGATGGCGGGAGGAATCCACGAGTTTCGGGGTCGCGGCAGAGATCGCGACGAACTTTTCGGACGGATATGATGATCGGCCGAAGCCAAATTCGGAGGGAAGTGGGACTGCGACGAACCGCGCGGGCTGCGGGGGAATCGCGAACAGGAGGCGGGTTTTTCAACCTCGGACGGGGATAACAAGAGGGGATGGTGGGAGGGAGCGATAGAGACGGAGTCGGAGAGGGAGGAAGAAGAGGGAACCAAGCGAGGGAGGGGAGGATGAAGCGAACGAGGCGGAGGGTGAAGAGGTTGAAGAGGAGGAGGAGGAGGAGAAAGAGGAGAAGATGAAGAAGCGGATGAAGCCGTGGTGGGCAGCGGGCGGTGGTGATTGGCCGGAGGGTCGAAAGGGGCAACCAGGCAAGGGACGCTCTTCGGCCTGAGCGCGACATCCAGAGCGAGTGTCTCCGTGGTGAGGGATTGTGGGCAGTAGGACTCTGGAGGGATTCGTTGAATCTGTCACGGTCTCCTTTTCCGTCAATTGGGATGGAGGGCGGATTGTGGTACGACGCTATAGAGATGGTTCGTATAGTTAGGGCTTGACCGAATAGGAGTCGACGGTGGCGGTGGTGTACGCAGTGCCTCAGACGGTAGGTATGGAGCACAAAAAGTACCAGCAGAACAAGAAAGACGAAGAGACAAAGAAAAGATCCAGCATCGATGGATGCCATGAGTATTTTAAACCCTCCCTCATACCCACCCGATGGCGAGACAATCAATGGTTCAATAATCCAGGTAAGGCTTAAAACTTTGCCTCATGTTAGGGCAATCAAACAGACAACTCCCCAAAACTACCTAGGTAGGGACTTCCTCCTACAGAGTGCGTTTCAAACGGGGGACTCTGAGAATCCCCTTCTCAGTACCTTGATCACTATCACACTCCTCGTCCATGAACAGTCCGTCTGTGCTGACCGTCTCCCAGCAAACCAGCAAATAAGTCAATGACCAGTCCAACACCTCAATCAAATTGAAGCATCCGAAAAGGCTAATCCCACTCGGATTCGCGCGGATAGTTCGGCCCCTGGCGTGGGCATTGCTAATAATGTCCCGACTATATCACTAGCGCTAGTACGTATAGTAGCCAATCCTTCCGCCACAGTCCAGACTGTCAAAAGTCCCTCCTCAGAGTGAAACATGGCCAGAAATACATAATCAAACGGCTCGTTGATTGCTATGGACTACAAACTGTCCAGAAATCCTTCCAAAACTCCAGTTCACGTGCAAATCTAGAATTCCATATCCATAAGATGACGAATGATAGTGGGGAATCTTGAAAATCCAAACATCTCACGCCCAAAATTCGCAAAAAAATAAAAAAGAGACACCACAAAACATGTCAAGTCTGCCGCCCGTTTACGTTCCGATTGGCCTTGGCTTGCATCCGTCGCATGGCATCGCGATGCAGACTACTCATGTCACCGCGCTGCATCCCCTGCACAATCGCCTGGTCGATATTGATCGACGACGAGCTCCGCTGTTGCGGTCCTCCGGAGTATGGGTCGATGCCGATCTTCGAGCCCGAATTGGTTCGCGACAATGATCGCTGGTTGTTGTAGGCGCTCTCGCGTGCGGATGTCCGCCGCCCCAGAACCGCCGGAGGGGGACCAGCGATCGGAGCATTACCCTGACTCCATCTCGCGGCTACCGGGGGGGCGACCTTGGCCGGCGAACTCCACTGCGTTTGCTGATGGAGCATCGTTCGGCGCCGGGAGAGTGGCATATTGTCTTCGTCCTCGGAAACGGGGTTTGTTGGCAGCATCGGCGACGAACGAGTCATTGACGGGAGGCCTGGGCTCATTCGAGAGGCCCAGGGATCCGGACCCAGCGAGAACGATGTCAGCTTGTTTTGCACCAGTCCCTCTCGTACTGCGAGGAGTGGCGGTGGCCCGATCCATTGAGGTTTGGGAGGCTCAGCCTCTTCACGAGGGTGTTCCACCGCATCAGCAATGGGAGGCAGTGGAGTAGGCGCTGGATAGGCACCGCTCATCCTTGCCTGCACAGGGTGTGGTTGAACATCGGCAGCCAACTGCTGCGAACCGTCAGGCGTCGATATCGAAGACAATCCGGATAGTCGCTTGGAGCGTGACCCTCTCTTCGTCGACTGCGAATCCCGGCGCGACTGGGACTCCCCGGATCTTCGATGATGCTCGTTTGTACTCGACGACGTTCTCCCGATCGAGGCATGACGTTCGACAGCGGGAGGTGGCTGTGCGTTTAGGGGCGTTTGCAGCAACTCCTCCACTTTGACGGGGGCGGCAGTCTCTTTCTTGTCCACAGCAGCTGCTGATACTTCCTCTTCAATAGGTTCAATCGGTTCTGGCTCCAAGATTTCCGCGTCGGCTAGGTGCTTAGCCCATTCGTTTGTTCGGTATGACTGGACCACGATAGAGTCTCTCTGCGGAAGTTGCTTGACGGTGTTTGCGTCCAACCTGGCCGGTTCCTCCTTTTTGAGCTTGCCCTTGGCCACAGATTTTGAGCCGCTCTTGCGCTTATCCTGCGTGCTTTCTTTACCGCTTGATGATCTTTTCGTTCGACCTGCTTGAGACTGACTGCGAGCTGATCCTTCTGCCGCAGGCGACGTTAAGTCGTTACCCCCAGTGTCTGTAGTATGGCCCGATTTTCTCTTTTCATCCTCGATCTCTGTGGGATTGACTTCAGCCTCAACCTTTTGGGATTCCTTGGGATCGTCCCCTGACACATCTCTTTGCTCCAGTGTGGTCTCTTCCCTGGATAATGGACGTTCTTCGTGGGCTTCTTGTGTGATGGAGTCCCTCTGTCTTACGTCCTTAGTTTCTTCCACGCCCCGGGAATAAACACTCTGCTCTTCCGCAGCCTTGGTAGTTATCTTAGTGTCGGATGACTCTCTTTTCTCCACTGGCTTCGAAGTTTCTTCCGTGCCACTGTTCACGCTTCTGGCTTTCTCGTCAGCGTCTGCCTCAACACTGCGACACTCGACATCATCGTCGTCCATATCGACCACCGCAGAAGAAGCGCCATCAGGGCAGGAGACAAGCGCTTCTTGTGACTCCGACATCTGTCTCGTATTGCTCATCACGGACATTCGGTCCAGCATAGATCTCGCAGAGAACCGTTTAGATCGTATCGTGCCCGTTTCCGAGCCAATAATAGCGGTAACCTCGGACTTGTTGTCGTCTTGCATTCTTGCCGCTGCGGCGCCGTCAAACACTCTCAGCGGAGGATGATTCGCTTTGTCCGCCGACATATGGGATTCTCCGTCAACCGTATCCCCTCCACCTTCTTCCTGGCCCACGTCCGACCCTCCCACAGACCGCCTGGCAGTGGAGGGAGCGTAAGCGGACTCACCGTTCGCTCCTCTCTCCCGACAGTCCGAGCACCGGTAAGACTCTTCAGACGCACTCGACTGCGCAGACGAGCCTGTCAGGCTGTCGATTTCCTTCGCCTTCCGCAACTCCTCCTTCTCATCCGCAAGACAGGTCCTCGAATTCGTCCCGAGCTCGGGGATATCAGGCCCAGAGCTGTTGTACCGCGCTTCCCACGCCAGACGATCCTTAAGGTTATGTTCCTCTAGGCGACGGCCGACCTCTGCCTCGGCTTCCTCTTTTCGTTTCTCGTCCTCTGCTCGGAGCTTTTCCTCCTTTCGCCGGCGTTCGCGGATGACGTTCCACAGGCGTAGCTGCGAGATCACGCCCAGGATAGCGACGATGACTGTAGCCGCGAGCTCCACTCGGATGTTGCGCGTCACGGGATAGGTGTTCGTATTGAGCGGGAATATATCGTCGTTCAGCGCTGTGCTCTGTTTAGCAGGGTTGCAGATGTATCAGCCACATGAAAGGGCGGCTTACCCCAGATGTAAAGCCAGAATTCCTTCAGTCCAGCCCTACTGAAGCAGTCGATTCCCAACGCCACCGCCGTGCCTCCGGCTGCGGCGGTCGATCCAATCAATGCATAAGGGCGGGTATAATGGCTGAAGGAGAGGGCGTAGATCCCAACGGAGATGGCGCCTATAAACCCGCTCTTGGAGCTTTCGTCGCCGAGAAGGCCGCCAGGCTTCAGGCAAAGAAGCCACATGCTGAGACAGAACCCTCCAAGAAGGCAGCCCAAGCCCTCCGTTAGTTCTTTGAACACGATGGAGAGTGCCCCGAATGTTATGCCTGTGAAGAACACCGCAACTAGGTATGCGCCCTGGACCGCAACACGAACGGGCGGGTTCATTACGTAGACGATTAACACCTGTGACATCCGTCAGCATTGGTGCGATGATCGGATCAAGGATATCACGAACCGTTACTCCGATACTGGTCAAGAAAGCCGTCGACAGAAATACTTGTACCCTATCACTTTGTAAGCTGTGGGATCGGGGATGCCGATTGCGGTTATTACCATAGATTCCGAATCCCGATCAAGGCGAGTACCGCACCGGTAGCCAGGAGAATGAAGCCGCCAATCCCCAATGCAGGAGTGACAACGGGTTGAAGCGGAAGAGCGCCTGCTTCTGTGGAGTTTGTTCCATCTAAGGTAGGACTGGGCGTGAGAAAGGGACAATGCATGTTACCAAAGACCATACTCACTCTGGGCTGGTACCGACGCATTTAATGTCGGGACAGTGGTGGAAGTCCGCGTACTCGCATCGGTCGTTGAGGTCGAATTTGCGGCTCCTGTAGTATGGTTTGTTGCGCTCGCCGTGGCACCGTTCGCGGTTGTAGCTGCCTCCGTTGCATCACTTTTCGTCACTGTTGGCGTCTCAGGAGCTGTCTCTCTCGCCACTAGATAGACGATGTCTCCATGGCGCTGACCCTCGGTTTTGGGTAATTCCTCAGAAATCACCAGCAAGGCAAATAGAAGACAGGCCAGCGCGATCAGTTGAGAAGCCAGCCGCATTTTGCGGGGTTCGGATCAAAGTAGAGTCAACAGGCTCGGGGTAGATGTTCAAAAGGTGGCAGAATCTGGGACTCGGAACTATGATGTATGGACTAATTGCTCGGGGCTAGGTTACCAAGCAGTGATCATTCACATCCTGTGATAGATCTCTCGGCAACATATAAGATTAACGCGGGAAGGATTTGTGATACTGATGCACCGCCGAAGGCAAGAAACGTGGCGAAGAACATTAAACAAAAAGTAGATGCAGGGCTGCCCCCACTATGTATAAGCGGTTTTACTCCAACATACCTGCACAGCAGGCGGGAGATCTCGAGCAGGGAGTGGCTCGTTCAGACCTACCAGATCGGTAGCGAGCCCCGAGAAATAGACTACTCCGTACGAAGCTGATGCATGGAATATGTGAGTTGTTCCACCGAAAGAAAGACGGCAAAAAGCAAAATGGTGCTGTGGTTGCAGCAGAACTAGGACTATCGGGCAGTGATCTGCTATTTCAGGCACAATCCAGTCGGGAGCGTTAAGACTATCGTACCATGTCAGCTTCTGGATGGTCCAGGTAGCCGGTTCGCAGAAGATCACCTCTGCCATCCCTGACATGTCAGGTAGAATATGTAAGGAACAGTGCTAGTCCTTCAATAATTAAGATTTGCGCCCTGAGAGGACCGGGGTTGGCTTCTGGGCTCGAAGCCAGCTCACACGTCCAATGTCATACAGGAGTGCAAGATGGCGAACAGTTGGAACAGTTGGCGTGGTGTCTATGCAGGGCCAGGCACATAGCCTCTGCGCTGGCATCATGGTCACCGACAAGCCTGTACGCCATATGTCGGAACCTCGACAAAAGATTTTGCCAGTGGTGGCTTCCGCCAAGGCCAATGGAGCGCCAGTGAAGCCATGGTAAACCTTCATCCTGATCGTCGACATCGCCGATCATCACAAAACGCCACTAGCCACCATTTGTTGGTGGGTTAGTGTGATCGGCTGCAGGAGACGACAGGTCAAATTCTTTTGGGGCGGCTTTCGCCTATCACTTGGTGAAGAGGGGAGAAAGAGGAAAAGCCCTTGTACCTCGATGACCCTGAGGGGGTTGCATCTTGCGACGTTAGTGGGTGATAAGATGATTGCTAATTTCCGAGATGTACGACCTCTAAAACGTCCTTGTCGTGCTTGTGGGATTGAAGGGGAATTGTCAATATCACTGTTATCGGTTACGATGTGGATCGCCCACAATGCAATTGACGTAGAGGTTCGAACATGAGTTCCTCAGACCAGTAAGCTATGTATCTCATTGAGATACCTCATTATGGAATATCCCGGTCAAATTGGGTTTTGCTCTGGGGTCAATAATAGCTGCAGGATAGAAGCGGTGAGCGAAGACCGAGCCGATGATCTGACTCGCAGACAATTCTGTTGTACATCAGCCTTCGTTGAATGATAGTAAGTCAACTGAAGCGAGGTAGGATCTGAGGATGCCTTGCTGCTACAGCCAATAAATACGATGACATCTCACAGGTCACAAAGATCTTGACGCTGAACGTCGGGATCTCGTATCGATAGCGCCAGATTCTCCGAAGGGAGGTGGCAACTTGTTAATCTCCAGTTGCATGGATTCCCGGTTCAGCACAGCAGCAGCTCGAGGACTCCCTTCGACCATGAGAATGAAGAAGATGGTGATGACGATCATGGAGGAGTTGATAGAAATAGCCCGTCCAATCAATAGCTCTGGATCACGTGTACCGTCTCGCGTTATCGCGCCGGTAACGTAATCAGCTCTCAATCGAAGGCGCGACAACCCCCCTGTCTACTGCCACCGTCCCCCCGAACGATCAAGAACAGATCTCCGTGCTCCCAGAAACGCGATTACCATGTCTACTTTTGCTGCATCGTTGCGCCCGTTTGCGCGCACCGCGCCCCGTACTCTGTCTGCGCGCTCCTTCAGCTCGTCCTCGTCGCGTTCCGTGGCCCGGATGATCATCACTGGCCGTCTGGCAGCAGAGCCCGAGCTGCAGGCCACCTCGACCGGCCAGGATGTCATCAAATATGCGGTGGGCTCGTCCTACGGTCCCCGCGACAACCGACAGACGAGCTGGTTCCGGGTGTCCAGTTTCCAGGCGGAGGGCCCTCAACGGGACCATCTCCTCAACCTGCCGAAGGGGTAAGTCCGTGAGATCGTTAATGCGCAGAGATGCACGCGTCTGTGCCGATTTCCGCGTGGGAATGGGATATATATAGAACCGATCGACCCGCATGCAGGAGCATATGTGGTTATATCGGTTGCCCACGCGACTGGAGGCATATGTCGGAGTCGGTGCAGCCAATGCTAACCTATGATCCTGCTTAGAACTCTGGTGTACGTTGAGGGAGACGCAAGCATGCGCCAGTGGCAAGACGCTGAGGGAAAGAAGCAGTCAAGCTTGAGCATCGTCCAACGTAAGCAACACCGTTGCCCCAATGTGCGGTTGACTCAGTCAGGGTGCAGGCTAATCCACGTTAATTCTCCAATTCTTAGGCACACTCGAAGTCCTCAAGCGCCCTGCTACCGCTACTTCGGAAGATCCCACCGCTTCGGGCTTTTAGGATAAGGGAGAGAGAGTCTCAGGGTAGATGGGCTGTGGCCGGTTGGTGTTTAAGGTTCAATAATGGGTTGGTTTCTTCTCGAATTCTCCGCTCTTCGGCTCCGACCTGTCGGTGAGGCGACAGTCGGAGGAACGTATCCTTTTTGCCTTCTGTATTGTAAGTTGTTGTGCAAGTATACCCTCGAATGAACTTCCCTCGGGATCGATATGCAGTCCATGCATGCTATTTTTAAATTGATACCACCGGTGACCTACGTAAGACGGTAACTGCGGCTGGCCACGTGCATCTGTGGTGTGCTCTACTCAGACGGCTTTAAGTGTATCTACATTACACGATGTCGTGATTAAAGCTGGGCGAACTAAATAGTGTAAGGCCATTAACCCCGAAGAGGACGGCAAAAATGCTAAGTGTACATGTAGGGGACGAATTGAGCCGGGGTGAAATCAGGGATCGGAAAATAAAATTTCTAATACGCGTCAATCACCATGTTGGGTTACAATTGCAACTCACTTTCCTGGTTAATCACCTGCTTCACTCGAATGAAGTCTTTTCTCGTAGGCGTCTCCGTAAACTCACTGCTTCCCCTGCTCATGCTTGTCCCTGCCCACGCAATTGTAGAAATGGGATTCGCTGGTGGAGTGAGAGGCGTCACTCCACTGGATCTAAACCACTGTAGCCAGCCCGGACCCTTGGGCCCATGTCGGACACGGGTACTCATTTCTAGATCTTCGTAGATTGTACCAGCCACTCTGGTACTCGTCGTATTGTTTACGTATGTTCTATCAAAACGTCAGTACAGCGCTGACGGGCATCGATCCTAGCCCTACCTTGATGTCGACGACCATTTCTTGCGTCCTAGTATCTTGGCACGACTGTTCATATATCCAGTCCCGCTGAACGGAGACGTTCCTAGCGAGGGCCCCTGCACACAGGTAAAACCCAGGAAGCGAAGAATACTGCGATGAATTGTAGCTGCATCGTTGCCGCATCCAAAGAAAACAAAGAAGAGAAACCCTGAAGCGATGGGTATCCAACGGTCAAAGAAGACCTCCCCATCTGAACGCCACTTGGTAATAACGCCCCAGGACGGTGGATGGGCTGACCTCCACGAATATGAGTGCCACGGGTAAGAGTACTGGATATTTTTGTAGACCACGAAGATCTGGGTGGGGATAATCGCCAGGAGCATCACAAACGAGAGGAAGAAAAGTCGCAGAAAGCGTGATTTGCTTAGATTGCTGTTTGCCGATCCCAGGATGTTGCCGAATTGGGTCCGATATTTATGAAGCCTGTACAGGACCAGGCCTGCGCAACGCTTTGGTCAGCCATGCATGTGAGCGTTGCCAAATGGTAAGGGGTGGCGTACCGCAGTAGTATCCGGCGATGAAGCAAATAATCGGAGGCCACATGAAAGATAAGACGAGGCTCACCCAGCTTTCGTCAAAGCTATTGACGCATCCGGAGATTCCCCAGAGCACGTATCGGCTTTTCTGGTACACAATGTGGGTGACCATGGACATCACGGGCGCGACAATACAAAAGAGGACGTCAATGATGTGGTTTCTCCAGCGTTGCTGCGTTGTGGGGACCAGAGTTGCGCGCCTAGTGTCCAGCACCGAGGCCAAGTTTCGAAAGATGCACAGTAGATTCCCGGGCACGGCAACATAACTCGCGACCATGATCTTGACCTCTACGTCGCAGAGACCAGCTCCGTTCCACCAGGTATCAATGTCATCATTTGGCCAAATCGCGGCATTGACAATATTAAAAAGGCCTAGAGCCAAGCACCAGCAGATCAGGCACGTCGCTGGCCAGTTCCGGTTCTGTGCGTGTAAGATCAAAGGAGTGATACTGAGTAGGATGGAAGTAAATGACAAGATCGGGACTAGTATAGTCTGCATGTATACCATTGTGGAGATCTGCTTGAGTGTCGTCGGAAGAAACTGTCTGCTTTAGGTTGTATGGTCTGAAGAGATTGACTGAAGCCGGGAGAGAGAGACGCTGGGAGGAAGAACAGTATCATCCTCGCTTTAAAGAACGACGCAGGGGTAGATGACAAGCGAGAGTGAGGGTCGATCAGAGACAGGAGAGCTCCATCCTGAAGACTTTCTTATTGAGTGTGGAGATCGAGAGTCGAATAAAACCAGATGTGTTCCAGTTGAGGACCTTATTCCATGTCCCAGAGTGCAGTTCCCCAATAACCGCCCAATAGAGAATGGAGAATCGAGTTAAAGAACTCAAACACAAGAAGGAAAACCAGGCAATAAATGTATATAGAGACTGTCTCAATAGAGGCCGGAGGAGGAAGGGAAGGTAATCGAACGAGACTCCTTGCTGTGGGCTCTGCATGTTTTTCGAACCAGGGAGGATATTGTGTTTCTGCCGAGATCATCATCAGGCGCCTTAGCCGGTTGCACTTGAAGAGAAACAGATGGTGGAGGAGGGCGAGTAGTTGGAGGAGGCTTTGATATCAGACCAGCCCATTTCCCTTTCGGGGTATCAATAAGAGTTCACCACATCCACCCCCCTTGCTATTCACTCCCTCCTCTCTCGCGCATCTCTTCCTCCGCCATCTCATGGGGTCTGGTCTCAGACACGGTGCGTAGCGCTCTTCCCAATTCCCATATTGACTATCCGAACCGATCAATCCAGGCAAACCACCATCGGCCCAAGCGGATGACCACCCGAGCCCTTGCAGGTCGCAGTCGGACAGACGAGAGAACAGTTCATCTGGAAGTCCCCATTGGCCACCCGGAACTGTATTTCTGCTCAAGATCCCAGACTCGGCGGGACTGGGACATCAGCGTGGTACAGACGAAACCTACAATGACGCAGCCCATATCTCGACTCTGGATGTGACAGTGCCCGGCCGCTCGGACCATTAGTGGTCCGGATGGAAATGGAGCAGATCGATATACCTGAGGTCGGGGGTTGTTTGGTCCATGGCGTCATTCCTGTGATTCTCCTCCGCACTTGCCCCATTATTGGTCTGCGAGAGTTCCGAGGGCGCAGCGTCACACCTCGAATGCACTCATCCTTCACTACTACCCTGGTAAATAACCAGATAGCATGGCCATTCCCTGAGGCGTTGTGTTTTGTCATGTCCCGATCACTCTCGTCTCCGTTGGAGAACACCTCCCGGGTCCATTCCCCTGGGCCCATGGGCCTCCGCCATCGTGGCGCGACCCGCTCCGTCACTACATCGGCGGAGAGTTCAGCGCGTTTTCCCAGCCAACGACGCAATTCGACCCTATCAGATACCGTGTCTGAGGCTCGGAACTCGATCCGATCGTCAACAGATGATCTCTTCTTTCCCCGGGTGGCCAAGCGCGATGATGCGGATTTGCCAACCGAGGAGTCGCATTGGCATTCCGCACCCCTGGGCCTGGCTCTGTTACCCGCCATCGCGGGGATCTTTTTCCAGAACGGCAGCGCCGTCGTCACCGACGTGACCTTATTAGTTTTGGCAGCTATTTTCTTAAACTGGTCGGTGAGATTGCCATGGTAGGTCTCGCTCAGTTATCCATTCGTGCCCGGTCGCAACTCCGTCGCTAATGGGGATTCCCTAGGGACTGGTATCGCTCCGCGCAGGCTATCCGCCATCCCAATCGGTACTATGATGCCACTGAGGGTCCGTTAGATTTTGATATCGAAGAGCGCAAACCGGCATCGGATTCGCCTGAGACCCAGCATGAGTCGGCAACTAGAAAAGAGCACGGTCCCTCCGACGCCGCCAGCGCGGCGAGCAAGGAGCTGCACATCCACGAACTGGTGGCTCTTGCTTCTTGCTTCGTCTTCCCCATTATCGGAACCTGGCTCCTGCACAGCATCCGGTGCAAGCTATCGCGGCCCTCGGAGGGTCTAGTGTCGAACTACAACCTAACCATCTTTCTTCTGGCATCGGAGATTCGGCCCTTCTCTCACCTTTTGAAGATGGTACAAGCGCGGACGCTGCACTTACAGCGCGTCGTTGCTTCATCCTATGATGACGAAAAAGAGAAGATCGACACTAATACAATCGCCGATCTCATCAAACGATTCGAAGAGCTGGAAGCCCACGTGGCAGAAACCGCCGCTGCACGCAGTTCGGACCATACCGAGTCGTCGGGCGAGGAGCAGTCGGCTGCACGAGGCCAGGAGTTGACCAAAGCCGTTGTAACCCAGGCTACTGCGGATGTCCGCCAAGCTTTCCAGCCAGATATCGATGCGTTAACTCGAGCCGTTCGACGGTACGAGAAGCGGACAACTGTCACGACGTTGCAGACTGAATCTCGGCTGCGCGAATTGGAGATGCAAGTACACGATGCTTTGTCCCTAGCGGCTGCTGCGCAGCGCTCCAGAACTCAGTACCGCAGCCTGATCGCTGTGTTGTGCGAGTGGGTCTATGCTCTTGTATATCTTCCTGTGCAAATATTCATGTCCTTGGTTGTTCTTCCGGTGCAAGTAGCACGAAAGTGTCTACAGTACGGCAGAAGCTTTCTGAATCCATCTGCAGCGGGAGAGAAACACAAAGGGAAGGCTACACATAGTCGGAAATCTCACTCCCCTAGGCGTTCCAAGCGAGGTGCTCAACAAATTTCGACCGATCCCAGAGGACTGAAACCAATCCGTGAGCAACAATGACCTGACCCTGGCGTATTCTCAGGTCTTACCTCTCCCTCTGGAGCAGGCTCTATTTTCTTTGATTCCTTTGTCTATTTGTACAATACTTATACGTCTGTTGTATGGGACCTTGGGGTGTCTGGGATTCCAATTACCCTACTGGTACTTGTGCATTTGTTCATCGATACGCTCGCCTAAGGTTCGACTACGTAAGGTAAGACACTATAAGAAAGAAGAGAGTTCATAGATAGTGTGTTACGGAAGAGAATGCTCGTAGTTAGGGATGTTAGAGACTCGACGACGGCGAATGTACCTCACGGAGACTTAACGACGGTAAATATGCCTTGTTAAATGATAGACGCGATAAGCCAACTAAAGGTCTCTAGGAATTTGAGGGAAAGCGGTTAGAGCGATAGTTAGAGATGGCGCGGCCTACGTGCGGGGCTTTTAGATAGGTAAAGAATTGTAAAACCCTTAGACAGGTAGAGTATTATAAAGATTTTCGTCGTCATATCGCTCTGCTAACGGGATATTAGCAGAGTTATGTGGTTCATCGTAAGTAAGAGTAGGGTTAACGTTATCGTTATCTGAGTGGACGAGTTTATCGTCCGTACTATAGTTGCTAGCGCGGTCCCGCTCTTCGTCGGACCATGGTTGACCTTGAGTGATCTGAATAGGCCGACGGGGCACGAGAGCGGTCGGGGGCTGGGCTGCCAGCGCGGTGTTGCTGTTGATCGCGGCGATGAGGCTTTCCCTAGTTATCTCACGTGGTCATCTCAGCTGGTCAAAGATATCGATGGCCTTGCGTAAAGCGTTAGTTTCCTATATGCGCATGTCCTCGTTTCCATGCAGCAAGACAACGATCGAACTCCTTTTTGATTGGCTTTAGCTCTCGTCTATAGCGCTCAATGAGTTCTGTTGCAATCGCACGGAAATCGGAGTGATTATGATAGGGAGATACCCAGACTAGGTCCGTTATGTTAACCCACGTGCCATCTGGGCCAACAAAACGGTCCGTCTGGTGTCTATTAGCGGGTATGGCCTGGATTAACACAACTCGTCCCGCTCTAAGCAAGGTCCGATGTGAGGCCTTGTTTTGTCGGCAGATCGCGCGCTGCTGAGGCTTGATGAGAAAAACGGAAAATTTTCCCCTGAGATTGAACCAGGGACATGCTACCAAAATGATATGGCTATGAGTATGGAAGTATTTCTGATGGGAGCATGCCGATCGTCGCTGACAATAGCTGCGTACCCTAGAGGCATATTCCAAGGCTCCGTGCTTAAGATCTGCGTGATGTTGACGAAATCGAGCGCGTCCTTAGAGACTTCTTTTCCTTCCGGGCCACGGAGCTGGGGGCTTATCAATTGCACGAGAGACTCGGTGACTGCGTATATACGGTCCCAAAGGACCTCATATTGGTGGAGAAGTGGGTAGTTGAAGATGGTGAGTTTATTTTGACGCGTCGCGCAGAAGCGGAAGTGTAAAGAGACTTTTGACCCACTATGTATGATCATCGCCCTTGCAATAAAGCGCATTGTTTGTAGTCAGGACCATATCGAGGCTGATGGGCGAAGGACTTGCAATGTGGACAACTTCTTTCAGGGTTAAACGACAGTTGTCGCGCAAATAGTAGATGGACGGCGGAACCACGGGAGAAGGTTGTAGGGAAGAAATCGAAAACTAGGAAGAGGAAGAGGAAGATGAAGACACTGCCCAAGGCCCCAACGCAGCTTAAATTATGAATACATGCCAACGGGATAAATGCCGATACCAAGACGCTACCTAACGACTTGTACATTCAAATCTAGATCTTATCAAACACCACCGGAGGGGCCGTTGGCATCCACCCCAATGTTCTTCAAAAACGGTTCGACTATACTTCGTTTCCGATCATCCAATGCGCGCCTCTCCTTCTCTTTACTAGGTACCGGGACTTTTGTGGATATAAGGACTTTAGAAAAGATACCCGCAAGGGTAGTCTCGACAGCTTGCCGTCGAGCGATGAGCGTGGTGGCTGCCGTGTCTGATACGCTGGAGACTGTGGATGCCCGTGTCCTCCGTCGGAAACTGCCGCCAGAGATGAAAGCTGCTGCAGGAGACACAGGGGTGGATGGGGTGGCATCAACGCTCTTGGCATGTTGAGCAGTGTCTTTAGGCTGCTCCTCAGAGATAGTGCTGCGGGCTCCTCCAGAAGGCATCGATGACACAGGCGCCACTTCGTTGGCAATGCGAGCGAGCATGAACGTGACAAAGGTAAATGAAACGCTATGAACAGGCGAATATGCGAGGTTTTCCAATATCCAAGCCTGGGACTCTTCCCAGGACCGAGGCGGCATCTTGGCCTTCTCGCGAGCCAGTATTTCTTGATCCAGATCATGCCACACAGGGGCTGAGACGATGCCGTCTTTAAGAGAGGTAAGAAATACCAGCAGAGTCTCGCTCAGGATCTCCAAACGATGTAGTGAGGATACCTCTGGTGCAAATGCGGCGCTGAATTGCCGATTTGTATCCAGTGCTTCTCGAACAGATGCCGACAAATGCGTCCGCTCTTCTTCGTCTTTAAGGAGCCACGTTGATGGCTCGAAAGGCCATCCTGGTCCATGTTGGGCATTTTCCCACGGTGGGCAGTCCTCCGTAGAATCGCCTCGGACCATGCTCCACTCAGCCACAGCGCGCTCAGTCAGTTCCGAGACGGCCTCTGTCAACCGGAAAAGCTCACGAGGAGCGGATAAAGGGACCTCTGTGCCTTCAGTATGGCGCTCTGGTAGCTCGGCAACTACTAGAGAGCGTGCACCAGATTCGGGCATCAGTGTGAGTTCCTCCAAGCTCCTCCCAAAGCATGTAGGAAGCCATTTCCCGTAGGCCGGTATAAAATGGTCCCGTCCATTCGCAACTCGGAGGACCAATATTTCCTCCAGAGTTGTTTCCCTGTTATTTAGTGCACGAGCTAGTTCGATGTCTTTCACTTGTGCCGTAACCTCAATGTTGGTCAGCTCCCCCGGTAATAGGGTGTATTCACGCGGCTCTGGGCCAGTCTTCAGGATCTCCGCATCCCCACGGTGTGGTGGTTCAACATGGAACTCGCACCATGTTGGAAGCTTCTGGCCATCGTGCTCTGGCCTCTCGAAAGTAAAGGCCGCTGCAACGCCGCTAGTGTTTGCAACAGTCAACGTTCGGCTGACAGGCACATCAAAAGCGATTTCACCAAAGTCCATTGCGTTTGGGTCAGTTTCGGATACCTTGTTAGAGGCTTCTTGGCCATGATGATCTACTACAACCGTCAAACCGGGTCGAGATTCATTTTCCACCTTGTCCAACTCTCGAACCACCTCTTGGTGGATCTTTGCTTTGAGATCCGGGACGACAGATTCATACTTAAGCGTGAATCCAGCAGCTAAAGGTTTGTGATCAGAACTGAGGATCCCTTGGTGTGACACATAGTAGTCTAGCTTAAGGGGGTCCTCAGCGTCCGGAAGCGAGTCGAGAGTAGCATTGTCACTTCCAAAGTCCAGAGCCGGGTCATATTCGTCGCCGCTTTCTGCCCCATCCACGTCAGGGTCATAGTCAAACAGCACATTGTCATCAGCGGCGGCTTTATCCAAGCCTCGAGCCTTCATCTCCTCGTCTCGTTTTCGGGCCTCTGCGGCCTCTTTGACCATCTTTTCGTGTATCAACATGTCTCGGCGTGTCCGGTAAAGAATGCGGTCGCACCAGCTTGGACCTCGTTGCTTCTCGCTGGAGTCGAACTTGGCAACACTACCCACATCGTACTTGTACGTTGGCAGGAACGAGATATCGCCTTCCCGCCACCCTTCATGAAACGCTTTATGTTTCTCTTGTTGTAGACGAAGTTGATCATGCGGGAGTAATGAGGATAGTGTAGTTTGCAGGGAGGCAGGATCCGTATGAGGGTCCAGTTGTTCATCGGAAACTGTAGGAAGTTGCTCGTGGCCATCATCTGGCGGCCGCGCAGTCGGATCATCACTGACGGCGTGAGATTTATGCCTCTTGTCGTATTCATTTTCCGTATGTCGAGCGAGTACTTGCCGCACGTCATCACCGGGGATGTCTTCCAGTCTATAGTTAAGATCCCCGAACCAGAAGCAAAAGTCCTCCTTGCCAATACTCTCCGTCGGGTCATCTTTGAGAGCCGCGTCAGTATCAATTGGATCAAACCTCGCGCGAGCGACGATTTGGGATGCATCCCAATTACGCCGGTCTAGACTGCTTTTGTCCGCTCCAGCCGCTAGATGAGAGTTAACGAACAGCAAGCACGTAGTCTCGCCAATTAATAGACGTGCTGCTACGGCGCCTTTGTTACCCATGTAACCCAGCAAGCCAGTACCAACATTGGCACAGCTCACACACGATACGCTGTCGGCCAGAGATGGGGCGGCATATATCAATAACAATAATCCCACCAGTTGGGTTTCCGCAACCAATCGATACCCAGAGGGCAAAGCTCTTTGCACGGCTTCCTTCCATCTATTTGCCGGTGCCGGATCAACGTAGGGTCTCAACGTCTCGGCTGGGGAAGATACATCGACGATCTCCTGCAACCCTAAAACATAAAGGCCGACCTGATGAGGTTCCGAGTCATGCTGCGCAAGAGTCTTGTTGTTCCCGCTATCACTACTTGGCGCTTCCTCCAGGCCGGAGACTTTTAGACCCGACAGATGTTCACATATTCCTTCCTTCTGCACAAACCACTTCCCAATGTCCTCCTCCGTTCCAGGAAGGGCTGCGACATTCCAGGAACCGACCTTGACGCGGATAGATTGCTGACGAATGTACTCTGTCCTCCTGGCTTTGATAGCTTGCGAAAGCGAAGAAGTATCCGGCGGGTGGTCTTCCGGCGGGCCGCGGTTCTCGTTGTCAGACGAACTGGGCGACGATTCCGAGGACTGTTGCCGTTCAGGGGACGAGGCCATGATTGAAAAGGATAAAGTCGGATCAACGGCGCGACTTCATGGATATCAAGCAAGACGGAAAGGAAGGAAGAGCGGAGCGATGCCGATTGCTTCGAGTCTCGGGGAGTCCAGCGTGCAGCGGGGGGAGCGACGGAATAAGGAAGGTGAAGGGGATCAAAACGGGTCTAAAAAGACAATGTGACACTCCTGATCATCACGAGCAGCTCATGAACGTGGTTGGAAGTCACTTAGACGCTAAGGAGCTGTCCGATCATCACGCGCTATCTCCAGCTCCTATATACGGAGTACTAGGTTCGTTGAAGGATGCGGCTGACTTCCGACGGGCCAGGATCAGTAAGTCGAGACGAGCGATTGGCGGAGCCGTAAGATCTAGACCTTCGCTGCTGGGGAGAGATAGAAGGAATATGAAGGTTGAATGGAGAGATAATCTCACGAACTGAGCGTGAGCGAGGGAGATGGATGTAGATCGTGGTTCGGAAGTGATGGCGGGGAGAGACCCGACCGCTTTCCCAAAGCAACCCGCATCGTCGTCACTGCGAGCTTTCTTTCTTCGGCGCAAGCGCCTGCCTTCACCCTCCTCCTCTCCGTTACACCTTCCATATTTCCTCTGCCTCACCATGTCGACCCGGAAACCTCGACGGAACAATCATAACAACAGCAACAACCGCCAGAATCACATTCAGCCCTCCGACTATGACTCCGACTACCAGCACTACTTCTCCGATACGCAACAACTAGACCAACAAGAGATGTCTGCCCCCCCTCTGCGCTCCAACGAGGAACTGAATCTCGCCGTCCTCCAGCGCCACAACCCGTCCATCACTTCTATCCTCTCCCTCGCCCCTTATGCGGTCGTCTACATCTTCAGTCCTTCCACGCGCCAGTGGGAGAAGAGCGGAGTCGAGGGCACAATGTTTGTCTGCCAGCTGACGCAGGGACATCTCGGGGACGAGCGATACAGCGTGTTTGTTCTCAACCGACGAGGCCTGAACAACTTCGATGTTCCTCTGACCGACGGCGACAATGTCGAGCTCACCGACGACTACGTCATCCTCAAAACGGACGATAAAGCCGGCCCCAACGCGGCCATCAACGCCTACCCTCAGCCAAGCAACGGCACAAACCAGCCCGCAAATGGCACCGGGATCCGGATTTACGGCCTGTGGATCTACTCCGAACCGCCGCCCAACTCGACTGCGGAGACACGCACCCTCAACGCCCAGATGATTCGCGAGTGCGCTGTGCACGCCGGCCATAGTTTCAAGCTAGCGCAGGAACGGTTCGAGGCGGCCCAGCAAAACGGGATGCATGTTGCGGCTGCTGCGGCCTCTTCCACGGTGGCCCCGGTCGACGAGGTGCAGTCGAGCGTTCCCATGGGTCGTCAGATCTCTCTCAAGGACCTCTTTGGCCAGCAGCGTGCGCAAGACGACGCATTCAGCGTCCGCGCGCACGCGGCACATCAAGAGCAACCAAGCGGCATCAGGCCGGAGGATGTGGACGGACTCAGGGCATGGTTGCAGAACTCGCCTGCTCCTACGGCAGCTCCAGCGACTGCGGCGCCACCGTCGCATCCCGGGACTGATGTTCTCGGAGACTTGTTCCGGAAAGCCGGAATCGCATATCAAGGCCAGAAGCAAGAATGAGCATTGCTTCACTGTCTGTCGCTCTTTTTTTGTTCCAATGCCAACCGCTCAAAGGGCATCATGTGGAGGCGTATGGTTGCATTGATTGAGATACCCATGAGATCCGATGGCCAGAGCCAAATATGTCACTTGTTACTTTTACGGCACGCTACGACCACCAATAAGCAAAGCAAGAAGACCAACTCTGGCAATAGACCGGCCTCTGTATATGCATACTATCTAGAATAATCCACCGTATTGTGAGTAGACATCTAGCTGTATAAGGTCGGGCAGCCTCGGTTCGACCACAGGCCGAGTTCTGATTGGCCGGCGTCCGTGACATACCTTAATGCATCGTCCGCAAACTGATGTCCTGCTCCGTCAAGCTTCATACAATCTACCGAGACAACCGACGGGCTTAACTGGCAAAGTCCCACAATGGTCACCCTTCCAGAGCCGCGCATCAGCGCAGACACCTTTCACCACTCCTTTTCTGTCTCCCCTTCGCCATCCGTCCAGTCATCCCCCCAACTTATCATCATCTATTTCATATCCGGAAACCCAGGCCTGATCGGATACTATCACACCTTTCTGTCCCTCCTATCAGAAAAGATCAACTTCCAGGCCACTCAGCAGCAGCAGAAATGCACATACCATGTCTACGGCCACAGCCTCGCGGGTTTTCAACTCGACGAACGCGCGGGCGAGCACCCACCTTCGCATTCTCACTACTACGACTTGGAAGAGCAGATCCGTTTTGTGCAGAACAAACTCGACGCTTTCATCGCTACTCTAACAGCCAATGGCACGCCGCCGAGGGTGATTCTCGTCGGCCATTCGGTGGGAAGTTACATCGCCATGGAGACCCTCCGAAGGCATCGCGACAGGACAAAAGCCGGCGACAGCCCGGTTGACTTCGACATCATCGGCGGCGCCATGTTGTTTCCTACTGTCGTGGACATCGCAAAGTCCCCGTCGGGCCGGAAATTGACCGTGAGTGCTCGTCTCCTCCCCCCCGGGAGTTCACCAGCTTCGACGTCCTGATCGGTTGTGGACTGCAGAGCTTGTTGTATTTTCTCCCCCAATTGGCGGCTGTGGTGGGTGTTTTGGTTCGAATGCTCACTGCGCTTGTCCCGCATGCTGTCTTGCGCGCCTTGGTCAGTTTCTACATGGGATCCCCGCCAGGGGACATGGTCGACACCACGGCGGCCTTCATAGAGAGTCCGCGCGGCGTGCGGCAAGCTTTGTACGTTCTCCATCTGCTCTTCTTCTTCCCGTTGTGTACGACACGGGAGTGCGGGGCATGGTCTTGACTGACGTGTGTAGACACATGGCTGCGGACGAGATGCAGACGATCACATCAGACCAATGGAGCGACGACGTCTGGGGTATGTCGACCGTGAAAGATCCCGTGTCGCGGTTGTTCTTTTACTTCGGTCGCAACGACCATTGGGTTGCGGAGCGGACTCGAGATGAGATCATTGAGCTGCGCGGACAGGCATCAGGAGGTCCGAAGATGATTGTCTGCGAGGAGGGACTTCCACATGCGTTCTGTCTCCGTGAGTGTTCTCCTTAACGATCCAAGGCAGGTTTGAGATGCGGGTGCTGACATCCAGATTGAAGGTCATAGTGATGTTATGGCTAAGAAGGTGGCTGCTATGGTCATGGATATAACGTCGTAAAACAGCGCCTTTATAATGATAGAGATAGAGGGATCGTAATGGAAAGAACTCGGTTCTGCCTTCATTAATCCGGATCGAAGATATCAAGTTACTTTGCCGACAAATATGTACGGTATGTGCAGCCAATATCTCCTCAGAAGAAATGCAAGTATCAATCATGGTCGACGTGCGACCCGCTCCATCAAACGAACAATCGCCAGTCGTGAACTGGAAACGCAAAGAAAAGAAAAGGGCAAGTCACATCAAAGACCCTTCAATGCAGTACCCAGTAATCCATAGCAAAGCCGTCTCGCCCAGCCGAACTCCATCATCCGATATTGGACTCAGTGTGCCCACAAGTTATTCCCCAGGGTTAGTCCTCAAGCTCCCTTTTGCCGGATAAAAGCATAAGCACGATGAAAGAAATGTGACAGTGAAATAAGAAGAGGGTGAAGTATAACAGGTGTACGCCAAATCAGGCGCCTCGCAGCGAACAAGGGACAGGAGTAAGAGGGAGACCCGACGCAGACAATCCACAAATGCCAAAAAGATTCGGGAACATACCGCAACAATGCGTAAAGTGACAGATTATGACGTGGAAGATCGTAGAGTAGAAAAGTAAAACAAGCGACACGTCATGGTATCTTAGCTGGAACACAGTGGATAACAATGCCTGAAAGCTACGCAACCAAATGCAACAACATAAGATGTGAGGAATCGGCATAAGATCATCCACTCCCGCTTTCGATGTCGTCGCTCTTGTTCTCTTTCTCGTTTCTCGTCTGATTTGACGTGGGGTCTGGCGATTCTGCGTCTGAAGACTTGGGTGTAGCCGAACCCAGATTGATGGCAATCCGTTTCGGCGCTGCACTGCTTGTTACACTCCCCAAGACGCCCTGGGTTGTGCCCTTCTCAGTAGCTGATACGGTCCCGATGGTTATACTCTTTTTTCTCCGCAGAAGTCCAGCACTCCCGGGGCCACCACTTGTGGAACTCCTCCTCTTGGGAACAGACGTGAGCTTAACCAGCTCATCATCGTCTTCCTCTTCACGCCGGCGCTTTTCTGACAATCGTTCAGGTGGCGTCTGCGCCGTCGTAGAGACCGGGGTTGAAGGCAATTCTTGTGATTCCTCGGTCGTTGACGACCGAGGCGCTTGCTGTTGCTGTGCTTCTTCCCCAATGGATTCTGCTTTGGTGTCCATTGCATCATCGTCATCGTCATCCGGATAGTCGACAAGAGGCTTTATGACTGGGGAAGCCGCGCCATTCTGCGCTGCAGCGGCCAGTACCGCACTGGGCTGGTTGTCTTGCTGCCACTAAGCACGCAATTAGTATATTGCATACACCCGCACCATCGGAGAATCCATACCTCATCTTCGTCATCGGAAGTGTTGAAGTACTCCTCCTCTGCAGCGTCCATCTCCTTGACGCCTTGCCATCGCCCATTGGGTTGCATCCGAGCCGCCATGGTATCGTCCTGAGAGAAGAGTGTGGTATCCGATGCCTCTGCACCGTAACCCTGCATTTGTTCATAACGCAGGATCAGGTTTTGGAACGTATCAACGTAGGTGATATTCCGGAGTTTCTCTCCGTACTTCTCAACCACATGCAAGACAATGGGCTTGATGTTCTCCCGCTTTATAAATTCGAATAACTCAAGACAGGCTGAGTTGAGGAGGTTATCACGTGGCATGGTCTCGTAGACGATATCCAGGATGAGACCGAATGTGTTATTATGCGTCATCAATGCCTGATAGAACGTATCCTGGAGGCTGATCAGGGTACGGAAGAACTTCAACGCCGCTAGAAAATTGTCAATTAAAGCCATACATCTGAGCACGCGAGAAGAGTCACTTACTTAATTTGAGGTGCTTCTGGGGTACTTTGAGTAGCTGGGCGACCCGAGGGGCGAGAGCTTCGCTATGAATAACATTACGAGTCCTATATAGATGCTGCCGGACGAAAAAGGTAAGGATATCAACAAGGTGTGAGTACAAAGCAACTTCTTGGTACTTCATGTCGTTAACTTTAGGGGATGGTGTTAGCAAAGACAGATAAAGACGGCACGGGCCGGAATCTTACAGGTGGTACGGTTCTCGAGCCGCTTCAGAGGGACGAAGAGTCTTTTCGAGGACTCGTCAAAATGATGCTGAACGAATGCTTCGGAGAGAATGTTAGGGCGTAGTTTCGTATAACCTTCGGGTCCAGCCCGACCCATGGTATCCTGTATGCCAATCTGAGGATCCAGCAAGACCTTGACAGTATCTGCCAGCTGATTCTTGACTCCCAGATCAGACTCCGTGTGAAGAAGGTCAATAAGCGTATCGGTTAGGGGCGTCTTCTTTTCATTGACGGCTTTGAGCATGTAACTGCGCATCATAATGGGGTCATGGTCGAGGAGGGCGACCAGTATGTCGATTCCAGTCGTTCGCAGTGAGGGATTGGGGTGCTTGATGGCAAAAGCGATTACAGCGAAGAGTCCATGACTGATGAAGTTCGCAAACAGATTCGCCCGAGCGGGAGCCTGTAGGTTCTTCGCGATGGATGCGCATTGGTGGAGAAACTGCACTGCATCTTCCTTGCGCTTCGCATCAGCATTTCTCGGGTCGAAGACGGAGAAAAGTTCTTTCAAGAAGGGGCCGTTTGACTGGATATGGTTGACTATCTCGACTTGGTTGAAGAAGATCAAGGAATTGAGCACGGAAAATGTCGGGTCATCCAAGATACGCGCCAACACGACGTCCTTGAGGTATTGTAGTCGCCAGGTGGAGCGTATTTTGTGACGGATGAGGGGGTCTTTGATGGGCACGACTTCCTTATAGCGCGACTGGTCCGAAAGATACTGCCTGTGGTTGGCTTTGTGCGTTGGGAACTCGGGATCATCTGGTCCGTGTTAGCGATCCTTTCTCTGCCATATGGAATGGCACCGTCGCTTACATTCGAGTGCCCCAACGACCCCTAGAATGATCTGATCGGCCACGACGGTCTCGATGATCGTGTTGTCGTTGAGGAGAATCAGCGACTTCATAATGTTGCACAGGCGATGCAGGTCAGAGAGACTCTCGAGGTCTTCGGCAACCGTCACCAACGGAACAAGTTTCTGGATGTACTCGTCTCGGATGACACATTTGGACAGCGCATCTCGACCGGCCTGGGTTAGGCTCGCGGCTCTCATGACATGATCAATATCGGACAGATTGGCGAGCTCCGGCGCTGGTAACATAATCGTCTGGAAGCTTTCTAGATCGTCGGACAGCGCGTCATCTAGAATGTGTTAAGGTGCAATGTTAGCCGCGACGATACACGAAAATGCCGTCTGCAAGGGAAAGGGGCAAGCGGGAAGTCTAACCTGCGGCCGCCAGGCTAAATTGCTGCGAAGCATTACTGACGAAATTCCTTCACAGATCCTTGTCAGCACACAAGCTGGTTCCACGACGACACGAGCCGTACCATATTACTGCGCAACCCTCCGCTTCCTGGAAGCTCAGCGCCATATCCGTGCCATTGGGTTCGGTCCACACGATCAAGGTCTCTGAGAGCGTCGCACAATCATCAGTAAGCGTGCGAATAGTGATGGGAGGCAGTGAAGGAAAAGGCGGCGCGAACCCTGCTGTTTCTGGTATCCATCCTCCTTGGAAATTTTCGTCTCCAGGAGGACCCGGTCGGGCTCATCCTCCGATTCCACAAATATTCGCGGTTCATTCTAATACATAGAAATGTCAAGCGTCAGTGATCAGAGGAACAACATCGGCGATCACGCGCAACGAGGGAGGTGGTGTTAGGCAGCGCGACGGGGAGAGGAGGGCGGCGCCATGTGACGGGAAATCAAGGACCAAGACTTACGTCTAGGATGTGACCGGTACAGAACCCTGTCCCTCTATCAAACCAGTCATTATCTCTCAGTTCGTAGACCTTCACCCGCTTGCGATCGCTGGGCGGTTGCACCTCCAACGCCATGGTCTGATGGGAGAAGGGAGAGGTGGCGTCTCGTCACTCCGGAACGACTCAGGAACGAGTGCACCGGCGCGAGAGCCCCGAAAGCGCGGCGGGAGGGAGGCTGGGAGGCCGCTGGCTAGGTGGAGGGGGAGAAATAAGGGAGGAGGATATCAAAGAGCGACAGGAAGGAAGCGGCGACGATGCGGAGAGATGGAGGAGGGGAGGGAGGAGAGTTGGCGATGGGGGGAACTTGTGTTGCGGGTGATGCAGGTTCGATGATATGATGATCCTGAGTTTGGGGTCGGTCGGGCCACCTGACGGCCTCGGCAGCCTTTTTTTTTAACCCTCTTCCAACAACTACTCCGGAATATTGTACGCGATAAAATTAATGGATCATAGTATGTATAATATTTTTATTTATTATACATTAACAAAACAGAGAGGATAAATATTCATATTCGAGAGATAGAATAATTTCTGAAATGTTGGGTATCAGGTCGCCGAGCACATGACCCCCTCATATCAATCTCGATCACCAAGATATATATAACCTTCTAGAACATCATCTGTCTCGTTCTTAAACGCCTGATCCTACATAAAACCCTTCAAATCGTCGCCCTTCATAAATCTCTACACTTTGGCTACCGTGACGACTTGTCCATGACCCCGATCTAACGCTATGACAACAGTAACAAACCCCCTTGAGAACAACCTCGATATCACGATCAACGCCTAAGAACACTTCACCTCAGTAATGCCTGAAGCTTGATGCGGGGATCGCCCTAGGCAAATGACGTGCACCCGCAGCCTTCCAGGGATGCTTTAAAGTTAAATAACCGATCCACTGCCTTATAAACCTCTTGGACAGACATCGTATCTCACGTCCATCCCCATTGACGGGTGGGTTATCATAGGTGCCTTGTTCCGCGAGGTTGAGGCGTTGAACCATGGAACTCGGGTGGGTGGACTCCGCCATCGATCATTATCAAGGTTGCGGCGACAGGACAATGGACGGTGTCTATCTTTGTCCAAGGTCTGATAGCTACGGCTTACTTCTACGTAATTGAAGAGGAGGATGTCAAACTGGTTTCGAATACTTTGGCAGTCTGAAATGATCCTGATTCATCTGTCAATATTCACCCATTCCGGGTAGCCAGTCAGGGCCTTGTCAGATCAAGCGCATGTCTACGAGAATGATCAGCCTGGCATGTTACCCAGGGCGAGGAATGCTTCCCTACATAAATAACTCACATGGTGCCCGCACTTTTCCCTGGAGTTTCTTACGAAGGTTCCGAGCTGCTGGCATGGCTAGTTTCTTATTTTCTTCTAGAACAACCATCACCTGCAGATTATATCATGTGTTACTCATCCTCAATAGATCCCAAGGTATGCAGTGGTAGGAGAATATGGATCAACTGTCTGGAGCGGGATCTTCGACCCTCTCCATCTTGTCCCTTGAGGATTAATGCCTGCTAGAAGACAGCAACTACTGCATACACGACAGTCAACCCAGGCCATTTGGATGAGATGCCCAGTGCTGATTGGACAGAACCCGAAAGGTCCAAGCCCTTCGCGAGATGACATAATCCACTTATTCTCAAATTGGCCACTCTGATTGGTGATATGCCCCCACGCGGTCTTATCGTGACGGGGCAGAGTTCCCGATCGGGTAAGGCTCGAGAAGGGTCCCCGGTTGGCTGGACCTCTTTTTTTTTTTCTCTTCGCTCTTTATATTGCGCGCTCGGTCCGGGTATCACGAGTCCTGTTGATCTTCACGACTCTCCGACGAGTGTATCTCCCCTGACTGCAGACGAGCGACTTCTGGGAGTTTTGCGCTCGTTTAGGTCGAAAAAGCTCCCGTCCATTCCTCCAGCGTCACATTTACCCAGACCCCACCCTGTTCTAGTCGTTTTGGGAGCTTTGCGAGCTTCGTCCTCCCTGACCATCTGTCTGTCCTTGTGTCTGGTCCAACAAGCCGTGAACGTTTTGTTGCACCATGTCGGATATGAAGGACACACTTGTCACGGCGAACCCGTCGGTGGCTTCCAGCGACCACAGGCGTCCGTCCGAGGCCTCTCGCAACCAGAATGATGCGGGGTCGCCAGGCGCAAATCCTCTGCAACCCGACTCGAGTTCCGAGGAGGCCCCGGCGGACCAACTGGACAAGAAGAAGAAGGGGTTTCTGGCGTACTTTAAGACCAAGGAGTTCTATATCATTCTGATTCTGGGGTAAGTCTGCGAGTGACGCTATAGACGTCCATGCACAGAGCTAACGAACCCCAATAGTCAGGTGCTGGCCATCACCAACACTGCTACTAGCACCTTCAGTACGCTTCTTTCTTCAAAGGGAACCTCCATCCCGGCGTTCCAGACATTTTTCAATTACGTCTTGTTGAATATCATCTTCACGCCCTACACGGTCTACCAGTATGGCATCAAGGGCTGGGCCCGCATGGTCTGGTACCACGGCTGGAAATGTGAGACCCCTGTGCGCCAGACAGAATAAAAAAAAAACCGACTCCAGACTAACCAAACAACCTCCCCGCAGATATCATCCTTGCCTTCTGTGACGTGGAGGGAAACTACTTCATTGTGCTGGCATACCGCTACACGACGATGCTGAGCGCGCAGCTGATCAACTTCTGGGCCATCGCGGTTGTCGTGATCATCTCCTTCCTGCTCCTCCGCGTGCGGTACCATATCTCGCAGATCCTGGGGATCCTGATCTGCATCGGCGGCATGGGCGTCTTGATCGCGTCGGACCACATCACCGGCACCAACGGCGGCAACTTCTCCAGCGGCTCGCAGGTGAAGGGCGACCTGTTCGCGCTCCTGGGGGCCACCTTCTACGGCCTCGCCAACACCGGCGAGGAGTACTTCGTCAGCACGCAGCCCGTCTACGAGGTGCTGGGCCAGATGGCCTTCTGGGGCATGATCATCAACGGCGCGCAAGCTGGCATCTTCGACCGCGCCTCGTTCCGCTCCGCCACCTGGAACAGCCAGGTCGGCGGCTACCTGGCCGGGTACACGCTCTGCCTGAGCTTCTTCTACTGTCTGGCGCCGCTGCTGTTCCGCCTGTCCTCCGCCGCCTTCTTCAACATCTCCATGCTGACCATGAACTTCTGGGGCGTCGTCATCGGCATCGAGGTTTTCCACTACTCCATCCACTGGATGTACCCCATCGCCTTTGTGCTCATCATCGTCGGCCAGCTCATCTACTTCCTCGGTCGGCGCGTCCTCGGCGAGGCCCGCAAACCGTGGCTGGGTCGGAACCAGGAACGCGGTATTTCGGGTCTGTTCACGGCGAGGAGGAAGATTGATAACGCCGCTGCCCATGGCGAAGTTAATCCTAATGTTTCTGATGATGATCGTCGGACTACTGATCCGAGCGCGGTTTAGATGGCGTTTGGGTTGTTGCATTTACATTCGCGGTATATTTTTGCCTTAATGTTCCAAATGCATATATAGTCTTTACGCTTAATGTTGAAGACATGATTGTCCGATTGAGAGCAGAGTTCGCATTCCCGCTGTAAGATTTCATGTATACGCTTGCTGATATGGAGGGAATGTGCACGTGTAGGGCTGCTGTACAGGGCGCTGCAGTATTGCGCGGAATGTAGGGAGCTATCGCGCCTATAGGTATGTAGGTAATAAGGTAGTTCATACCTGTATGATGAAGAGGGAAAATGTCTGAACGCTGGTAACCATAACATGGACATCCCATTGAATACTACAAGGCCTGCAAAACCGCTGCTATGAAACCTACAAATTACATAGCCAATGGATAGACCAGATACCAGTCTACCTAGGTAGTTATGACGTTGTACATGCAAAAGTATCACCCGTGCTCTGTAGTTTCTTTCCCATCAAAACATCCACTGCGGGCCGTGTGCAGTGACCAGTGGAGTTTACTGGTGGACCTACCCGATAGCACAGACGGTCGCTATGAGAATGGCTTCATGCCAAACATAAGAGGGGATATGGAGTGAAGATCGTTATCGAGAACAGGCAAGAGTAGATACGGCCCCATACATAATGAACAGAGAATAGATAACACTAAATTCAATACCAAAAAGAAACCAATATACCCACAAATGGCAAATCCAGAATCGCATTCCAGATCAGACTCCAAGAACTCTTTTTATGTTTGCCTGCTCCCCTGATCCGGAACCCAAGTCCCCAAAACAAACACGAGGGAAACAGATAAATATCAACGCGAATCACATCCTGAGTATCAACCTTTTGGTGCCCCGAACCCATTGCGGAATGAACAAAAGACGCATGCTTCGGCCGAACGCGCACCCAGACCCGAACAATGACACAAATAAACACCGGAAAACCCGTCCCTGAAGGAGCGCCGACACACTTCCCATGTATGGAGACACGATCCGAGCCAACATAGAACTGTGCACACATGCCAGCAACAGATGGAGAAGATGTAACCACCGCAGGGAGGATTCGACAGGGACAATAGACAAGGAACGCACCATGCAAAACGCACACCAAGAAAGAGGGAAATACCGACTCCAGAAACCAACAGGCCGACCAAGTTCCCTAGTCAGTAAACCAACCATGTACCAAGCAATTATGAACTTTCCACATATGACGGAGCGCTAAACAGAACGGATTCTTGCACCACTTCTCCCATATAAGTACCATGCTCTTACCCAAGATATGAACCATAAAACAAAAAGGAACCCTCTCTCATAACGCCACGGCATAGAAGCGAACGCATGTCAAATGGAAGGCGGGACGACGCCCGTGAATGTTGAATTTTGGCGGGTCATCGCTCAGCCCCAGACCGAAGCCTGCACACCGAGGCCGTTCTTCGAGCCCCAGACGCCACTGCCGTTGCCCCAGCCGAGTCCAACGCCAGCAGAGGGATCCTTGACGCCGGGAGCGGACGCCGCAGCCGAGGTCGGGGGGTTGGACGCCGCTGAGACCGAACGATCCGCGGCCGCCGCGGCAGCCGAATCACCCGGAGTGAAGCCAAATCCCAGAGGCGACGGCAGGGGGGTGGTCGAACGCTTGGTCGCCTGAACCGGGCCCGCCTGCTGGACCGGGCGAGAACCGATGGGGCCCACGGAGCCGATAGGGCCCGCGGGGGGCTTCGAAGATCCCTGTCGGGAGGAAGGCGACTCGGCGCCGCCGGGGGAGGAGGCGGATGTCACGGACTGGTCCCCGAAGACCGGGTTCACACCGGAGCTGGGGGAGGAGGTACTGTTGGCGCGGGAGGGGGACTGCAGGGAGGCGCCAGGCGGAACGCCATCAGGTCCGCTGCCCTGGACGGGGGTCTGGGACAGGCCAAATGGGTCCATGCCGCGAGGGGAGGCGCCGCGGACGCCAGCGGCGGAGGTCGGGGTGCCGCCGGTCTGGCTCTCGGGATGAGGGGCGTCGTCTCCGAAGGCAGTTGGGGGGAAGAAGGCGGGGCTTTCGTTGCCGTACAGGGCCCTATGTTGGCGAGCCAGCAGGTCTCGGCGACTTTCCTCGCTCATGGCGGCAGGGCTGAGGGAGCGGTCGGACTTGTTTCCAGACATTTCGGCAAGGAGGCCTTTGAGAGAAAGCAAAAGTATTAAAAACCATGTTCAAGAATGAAAAGGGCGTCTCGTCCCAAGGTACTATACAAGGCAGCCAATACATGTGGGAGAAGAGAAGCATGGGGAATATTGGAGTGAAAGGAAAGGCTCCAAGAAAGAGAAGAAAGACAAACAAACGCTACCACGTACTTCGGTTGTACTGTTGCTCCTGGTGATAGTTGCGGAGCTCCCTCTCACGCTGTGCCGCCATCCGACGCTTTGCTTGCATCATCTGTTCCACTTCATTGGGCCGACCCTGGAACCGCTGGGCCGCGTAGAAGCCTTGCAAGTTGGGGTTGGGGTGCATGCGGGAACCGTCGAATTCGCTGATGGAGTGGTGACGCTGGGACATGGCGCCGGCAACGCGAGGATCTGTCACAGGACAAAGGGTTAGCAATGGATGCCAACCGCTGCAGCGGGCGATCTCATACCGAATTCCGGGTAGGGGCGACCCATCATCATGGGCATCGAGTCTCTGCGGGGAGCGGTCCATAGCTTACCACTCTTGACGAGGTTGTCAATGGCACGATCGACCTCTGTAGGCGGGACGTTAGCAACGGGGCCCGTCTGATTGTCTTGAATCCGGTTCGATAAGCCGTCGACCGGAGCCAAATCCGAAACCAATCGTGAATGGAGAGGGTTCAATGGCGGAAGGGAAGCGACGGAGGGCGGGAGAGAGGTCTGTGGTCATACCGTCAAATTGGGAAGAAAAGGCCGGGACTTCGTCGCGCTGGGAGACGGAGCTGGACCCTAAGGACGGGTTAGATTTCGCACAAGGATCGACTTGATTTTTTTTTTAGGGCCAACCATACCCGATCGCGATGGAGGGATGGGCTGTTCCCAGGAGACCTGGCGCGAGGCCGGGGCCTGCCAGCCCTGAGGCTCGTAGTACGACATTTTTCACCAGCAAAGGAGGCGAGAAGACGACGGACCGACGATATCAGCGAGGGAGATTGATCCACTCGAGAGGGATTTCCGGAGAGACCTAATGGAGGGAGTCGAACGGTAAGCGACAGAGTCCGGGGCGGTTGAAAGTTCAGGGACCGTTCCACAGCGGAACGAAGCGGGTGTTCCAACGAAACGGGCCAAGTGTCCGGTAAAACGAGGGCAAGACGAAGGGCGTCGTCGACTCAGGAGGCACATGCGACGAAAAGATATGTAGATTTTCGTGTCGGGGGGATGTCGGGGTGCGGTCGTCTGCGGGACGGAAGCCATTTCCATCTCGAAAATTTCTTTATTTGGGTTCTCTCGGGAGTCGAGGTGCGGACACAGCGGGTCCATTGGAACACACACGCTTCAATGGGAGAGAAGAACATGAAAGGAGAGAATAATTGGAGAAGATCGTAGTAGATTCTTCTCGAGCGAGGAATCAAAGGAATATAGAGAGGGTGGTGGATGGTAGAGGGCAGAATAATTTTTTTGTCGGGTAAAAAAAAGGAAACTTACAAGAAAAGGAGTGATTGTCCTCCGAGGAAGAATCCCGGGTTGACTCTACCACGAGTGAACGAGGCAGGAGGGAGACGAAGACTTCTCACCCTTGGGCACGACAGACAGGAAGTCTGGCGTGGAGGAATAAAAGGGGAGGGGAGGAGAAGGATGGAGAGAGAGAGAGAGAGAGGAGGAGGAGAGGTGAGAGGGAGAGGGAGAGGAAGAGGGAAGAGGAGGAAGAGGGAGAGCAGAAAAGAAGAGGGGGGAAGCGTGTGAGAGCGGTCGGGTAGAAAGCAAGACCGTGGATGGACGATGGCACGGACGGAGGGGAGACGAAGAGGGGAAGACAAGCACCACGAGATTAGAAATCGATATAATACTTGTTCGGTCGATGATTCTGATGAGAACCCGTTTGGTTCATTTGTTCTCTTTTCTGTCGGATTATTACGTCCGGTACGGTGTAGGACATGATCGATAATGTCTCTCCCTCGGTACCTTCATGTACTACGTACTGCGTATGTATCCTCTACGATCCTACCAAATATATACGCAGTAGACCTACACATCAATAGATCTCTTGTAGGATACTAAGATAGTTCTTACTCTCTACACAGGAAGTCATCTTCATCTCTCCTCGTCCCCCTAATTGTTGGGGCTCTCCTGGCTCCACTCGACACTGCGTCCTGCGTACTAATCCAGCACCGGTCTACAAAATAAATACCTCCCTTAGGCACACGATAACCCGTAATAAACAACCCAATACATCCATCTGCACTCCAACAAAAGAAATCATCCTCCTGTCCGCCATTCAAAACCCCCTCCTCTCCCATCAGGTGGCGATCCCGCAGGCAACACATGAAGCAACATATGAAATCATCCCCCTCTGGCATCCCAGTGCCGTTGATGCACAATGGCGTAGGAGGACTGCTGACTGAACCTTTTTCGGTGGTCTTAGCGGGTCATCGGAAATTTGGAGAACACTGGGCGTCCATTTCTTCTCCCATCAGACGAAGAAATCCCTCGCCCTCCTAGCGCGCGACCCGTCAACCTCTCTCTGCCAGACTGTCCCACCCTCCTTGACCCTCCACCGCCGTCAAAGAGGGGCCGGGGAGGGGGGGAAGGTCATCCTCGATCGGAGACACGGTCAACCAACATTCCAGAGATGCAACAGTCGGCAAGGATCAGATTTCTCTCGACTGCCCGGTTAAAATGGAACCTCATCTCCATCGTCTTGGACGATCCTTGTCGCCCGTTTCGTCGCCTCGTGGGGACCTAACTGGCACGAGGTTCTACCGAACCTTGCGGGTGTCCCGTCCGTAGAGTTAACTTAACTCCTCCGTACGGACACTCTATTTTCGACCGAGGACAGACGAGACATCCGATGAAGCCACTACTGCCACTTACTCCATCGGTCACGGTCTGTGCTGATTAAGCCTGCCCAGTCAGCCGCATATCCCAAAACATGGCATTCGAACCTAATAATATCCATCAATCATACCAAAGCCGCCTCCTGCTCGCAAGACAATCTGCAAGGCTCCCTTCCCAACCGGTGGGGCCAACCAGCGTTGACGGTCGTGGATGGATGAAGGCCTCCCTCGGACCCCCCAAACTCGTGAGACTTCCCACACCCGGCCTATTAACACCACCCTCTTTCACGGCGTAAACGTCCGACATCTGCACTTCCTCCTGCATGTACCGTGTCGCTGCGGTCCTTTGTGAAACTCACCGATTCGAGAGCTCGAAATGACTCGTGTCGTTGGCGGTCGAGGACCTTTGCGTCCGCACTATGTAAACACCTCGCGTCCAACTCCTTCCATGCTGGGGACTCGGAGAATAAAAGGACAAGGTTTCCAGGAACGGTCGTCAATGGCATCAGTGGCTTCCCTTGCTTTGTCTTCTCGGTCCCCGTTCCGGTATGAGGCTGGTGCAGTGCCACGGTCAGGAACGGTGGCCGAGGATTTCTATTCGTAGACCTAACATGCTGTTCAGCTTTACGCTCTTACTTCCCCCGTAATAGTCAAAGTAAGAGGATTCAAAAGAGGGCAGAGGTGATCGACGTAGAACTCCTGCGGAAAGCACTCGTGCTCCGTGACCAATTCAAGTTATCAATTTTACACACCAGCGGGAAAAGTATCCGCCGGGATCGATCGTCGGCGTCAGGGATAGAGTGAAATTCAGGGGTGCGTCATGACATCTCCCGTCACCGCTGAAGAAACACCTTGATGGATCACCGGATGGACCGTACGGCATAAATCCACCAACCTGGCCGAATACGGAGCACTCGCTGACCACACGTGTCGGCCGCGACGCGCTTCGGACTTGGAGCCGAGTCGATCCGCGGACAGCCAAACAAATGAAACGCGGGGCAAAAGGGGCAGAGGAACAATGAACGACGGTGGCTGATGGAGCTGTTGCGACCTGACCAATTTGGATATGGATCCAGTACAAAGAAATCGAGCATGGAGCGCTCCAGTCAACCGTGGTGAGCCAGGAGAGCCGGTGGGTGTCGATCAATCAATGATGTTCAGGATCAATTGGCGAGACTATTCAAGTCTAAACCCTATCCTCCTCGCGAGGTTGAGAAGTATGGAGGTCGCAGTGTCGAGTTCATCTCGGTGATGGCCAGGCGTTGCTGAATGTGCTTTGGAAACTTCCAAGCTTCGTATGGATCGTATTCTCTGCCTCAGGCATGGTGCAAACCCGCCATCCAGGTCAGCGTTCAGGCCAGCTTTCAGGCAAAGAAAGGATAATCTCAAGTCAGCACCAGGAATGGACCAGATCAGGCGGCCGGCACAATCCAGTGATCAGGGAGACAATACCAAGTGATGGAGCGTGAAGTATAAGTTGCTGGGCGGCTGGTACGGCGAAGGTAATCTGGATACAGGAGCTACCCATCACATTCACGGTCTGCCACCGTCACCCAGAATTTATTGACGGCTCAAAAGCTGCAATGGTCCAATCTGATTTCGTAGAACTACTCTCTCGATCTCTGGTGAATATCCAGAGGGGGTTGTAGTGAAGCCCCTGGACAGGCCCTGTAATTAATCCGCAGCATCACCGTTATTACTGCCGACCACCATCACTCCCTCACTAAACTCCCTCCTCCCTCCCCCATCAATTCAAGTCCTCAACTTCTCCCCTGCCCTCCTCTGCCTCTCTCTCTTCTCTCACTTTCAGTCCAAATTCCCCCCAGGCTGGTCCTTACATGGAGACCATTCAGTCCAGTTTCTCTTTCCCCTCTCGCCTGTGCCATTTGTGATTTCTGAACGGGGTGTGGGTTTTCCCTTTCCAGTGTGCCCTTCCCGGTTAGAGTGTATCGCTCTCTCCCCTTAAACCTACCTAATTGCCGTGACGATCGACAAGCATTCAACCCCGTCAACTTTGACTTCGCTCCCTCTGCCTCTTCTCGAACGTCCTTTTACCCTGCGGTCTGACTGTCAATCTTCTTCTGTGGGGGACGCATCTACCCGGGAACGAAAGCTCTTTCTGCGGCAAAAAAAAAGAGCGACACAATTTTGCTGACCCATCGCCGGCCGGTTTCTGCGTTGCGTCTCTGTCCCGCCTTTCCGGAATTTCGCCTCAACTGTTCCCTATCGAATTGCCTTCCTTGGGTCAATCTCGACATCGAGTCCAGTCAAGTTCGTCGGTCTGGAGGAGACAGATTTCTCGTTCGTCGCTCCGATTGCCGCACGGAGATTCCGCACACCACGACGCTCGTTTCGCGGTTCGCCCCCATTCTCCCTCTCGTGGAGGCCAACGTTGCCTGACAACGTTGGATTCGCTATATGACCCCAGAGACTCATGGGAATGCTAAACGGCCTGCCATTCCAGGTGAAAACTCACCGATAGCTTCGGGAAAGCCGTCGACTATGCCGTGGAACTTGTCGTCCACCGACACGTCTACACAGGCCCCCAGTCGCCCACCATTGACCTCCCAGCAGTCCAACTCGCTTCCCTCGACTCCCTACCAACATGCGCGGAACCTCTCCTTCCACTCGCGATCCCCGTCGCCTCCTCACGGCAGCACCTCGCCTCGCTCCACCCACTCCGAGTCGACACATCTACCCCCCTCCTTCCGTAAACCCTTCACGCACTGTAAATATGAAACCGCCATGGCCTTCTTCCGACGACGGATGCCGTATACCCTGGGGACCGACGTGTTACCGGAGGAGAAGGAAGGCCTGAAGGAGCGCCTCGATCCCGACGAGGACCGAAAACTGACCACCGACATGCTGGAGGTGTATGACCGGCTACTCCCCTCCGCCGAGAGCGATGATCGACGTCGTCAGCTCGTTCGCAAGTTGGAGAAGTTGTTCAACGAACAGTGGCCCGGGCACGACATCAAGGTGCATGTCTTTGGTTCTTCAGGGAATAAACTGTGTTCAAGTGACTCGGATGGTATGTGGTCATCATATGGGCGGACGGTGTATGGCGCTAATCGGTTGCAGTCGATATCTGTATAACAACTACATATAAGGAGCTGGAGCATGTGTGCTTACTGGCGGACGTGCTGGCGAGACGTAAGCACTCCCGGGTCGTTTGCTCCTCTCGCGAATATGGTGACTGACGGTTGTTTTGCTGCAGATGGAATGGAGCGGGTTGTCTGTGTTTCGCACGCGAAAGTCCCCATTGTGAAAATCTGGGATCCCGAGCTACGCCTCGCGTGCGACATGAATGTCAACAATACACTGGCCTTGGAGAATACCCGTATGGTGCGGACATATGTGGAAATCGACGAGCGTGTGCGCCCCCTCGCCATGGTGATCAAATATTGGACAAAACGGAGGATTTTGTGCGATGCCGGTATGCTCTTGCCCTCGGCTCAAGTGCGATGGCGAAACCAGACTCTAGATGCTGACCGTCGACTGCAGGACTCGGTGGCACGTTAAGTTCCTACACGTGGATATGCTTGATCATCAACTTCCTACAGACTCGAGACCCGCCTATTCTCCCTAGCCTACAAGCCCGCCCTCACAAGAAACGACTCTCTCCTGAAGGTTTTGTCTGCTCGTTCGACGACGATATGAACAACCTGGTCGGATACGGACACAAAAACAAGCAGACTCTGGGTGAACTGCTCTTCCAGTTCTTCCGGTATTACGGTCACGAACTCAACTACGAGAAGTATGTGGTATCTGTGCGAGAAGGAAAGTTGATATCCAAGGAAGATAAGGGTTGGCATCTGCTGCAGAATAACCGGTTGTGTGTGGAGGAACCGTTCAACACATCAAGAAACTTGGGAAACACCGCCGACGATACGTCATTCAGGGGCGTCCATATGGAGCTGCGTCGGGCATTCAACGCCGTCGCAGATGGTAGCCTGGAGCAATCCTGTGAGCAATACGAGTACCCCCCGGAGGAGGAGCGGTCGTGGGAGCGACCTCCGCCTCAACCACGACCCATCATCACTGCCGTGCCCGCTCACGCTGCGCGTGGTGGGAGAGGCGGCGGCCGTGGCGGGCGCCATTCGAATCAGTATACTCGTGGAGGTCACTCAGGTGGTCGTCGGTCCTCAAATACGCCGAACAAATCGAACAACTATCGTCAGCCCAACAACAACGGCATGAGTGCCTCGGAACTCTCGCTTCAAGCCCAACATGCCCAATACCTTCTGCATGACCACCTCTACCAGCAAATACAGATCCTCCAAGCCCAGGAGCAGGAGCTGCGCCTTCAGTTGCAAAACCAAGCACTTTTGACGGGGAGACCGCCTCCGGTCCTGATCCGTCAACCGTTCATTCAGTTCCCGGTTCCCCAGCAACAAGAATCTGCTGGTGATGATACATCTCGATCGAGGTCTGGCACTGTGAGCCATCCATCGGTCAACGCGTCGATGCGCCAACAGGCCTATTATGCCTCCCCTTACCTTCCGGTCTCCGTTCCGGGTGTTCAGGGGAGCAGTACCAATCCACCGTCTCCATCGGCAACATCTGCGGTGCCTGATCTTCGCCGCAATCCTCGCCGCTCCTCGGTGGCAAATGGATCACCGGGCGGGTCTCTGAGAGCCCATTCGCAACCTGCACGTACCGTCCACTCACTGCCTAGTTATGCCCCCATTTACGCTGCGACGCAAGCCATGGAGACCCCTCAGATGCATAAGCACCGCAACGCCCCCGGCTCACCTGATGGAACGCAGAGTGAGGAGGATAACTCGTTTATGCCAAGCAGCCTGCCCAACGGGTCCAACCCTACACACTTCGACGAAAGCCGGCAGACCGAGTATATAGGCTACTATCTTGCCACGTCGCCCCACCTGCAAGCCTACCATCAAAACGCCATGTTAACGCCTCTGTCGATGGCGCTGCAGAATGGCGGAATTGTCCCATATGTTGCGAACCCCCAGGACTACATGTCGACTGTAACACCAAATGAGGCTGGCCTTGACCCGGAGACTGATTCAACGTCCGGCTCAAAGATTGGAGCCCCCCGGCCACGCACAACGCCGCGGTCTACCGCAGCTGGTGATCGTAGCGGGCCCCTCATAGTGGATGGGTCTGTGCCTCTCAGTGAGCATCGACCACCAGCTGTAGCTGATGGCTATGACCCGTATATTACCATGAGCCACTGTACCTCGAACTCGGACGACCACACCACGGATACCCCTGCCAGTGTTTCGGACTCTTTCTCCCAAGACTTCCAAGACAGCAGTTCTGTGGAAGTTGACCAGCAACCTTATTTTAGTCGACAGGGTATCGATATGCACGCTCCTGGTGCTGTGGCCGACCCATTGGTGAATGGACACGCAGGGAAACCAAGTCTCCTGTCAAGCCGTCTACAAAACCTGCATCTTTCAAATAGCGACAAGACAGCCGAGCCAACGCCGAAGTCTGCGCCAGAGAAAGCAAAGGCTCCTCACGCTCATCATGATAAACAATCTGGGGCCATGGAGAAAGGTTCAACGACCTCTGTTTTATCGCCTGTAGCAGAATCGCACATTCCGTCGTCCAACAATAAACGGCGACAGAACGGGGCGGACACATCGGATAGGGTCAATGGAGCCAACCACAAACCGAAGTCGAAAAATAAGGCCGAGCCCTCCCATAACTCCTCTGCTGGATCAGGTGATGCCAAAGAGCGGAATCTTGGTCATCATGGCCACCATGGTCACCACGGCCGTAAAGTGAATGGCATTCACTCCGGCCAGGACTCGCACACCAGTCATGCTAACAGTGGCTGGCAGACGACAAAGAAGAAGCAGAAGAAGGGAGCTAAATCGACCACGGAGCATCGCCATGGATTCCACAACGGTGCGGAGCCGCTTCCTGCCGATGAGTCCTTGAGGAAAGGTGGATGAGGTTCCCGATGATCGCTTCTACAACTGCTTCGGACCTCGTCTTCGCATCATGGTGTCCTAGACAAGAGAAAAATAAAAACTACAGAAAAGCCGCGGATATACCAAGTCAGCATTCCGTCTCGTTCAGTGCGTCCTTTGACATCATCGTCATCATGGGATGATCCAGTCGGTCCCAGAAGGATGACACAGCTTGCGCGGCACAGGTACAGCTCTGTTCTATGAACATGCGGCGCGTTCAGCCTGTTTGAAAGTGCAAGTTTCTATTGTCAACATGGTTCTGCTTTGGAGTTCGTTGACATTATAAACAAGCGGTGCCTCCGGACATGATTTCCGCGGCACTTGCTCTTTTCTGTGCTTTTCGATCTGAACAGAAAATATATGACTTCTTCCTTTTTCGTCTTGCATATATGCAAGTCTTCTTTTCCTTGACGTTGTTCTGACGCCGTTTTCGCTCGGGCTGTTCGATTTGGCGTTTTGCAAGGGTATTTGGCTGCCACAACGCCGGCTGGTTGGTCATCGGTCCGCTGGTTTCTGGCATGCATTAAATGGTTATGCTTGTTACATGGTCGCCATCTCGATTTTAGTTCAACTTGGTATGACCTTCGACCTTGGCTATACCGGGACGTCTTCTCATCTCGGATGATGACCGGTCGAGCCAGTCACTGTTCAATTCTTTTCGATGTCCGTTCACCACGCATGCGGGCTATGCTTGTCTTTCTATCTTACCTTTTCTTTTCTTTTCCTTTCTTTTTTCCCCTTACGTCGTGCTCTCCGGGAAGAAAAAAGCACCAATTTGGACCCAGTACTACTAAGAAAAACCAGACTCGGATGAGAACATGCAAAATTCTAGAAAGAAACATTTTCGAGAGCGAAGAAAAGCACGATACCTTTTTTTTCTCTCTCTTTTCTACTACACAAGAAATTGAGATCCAGGGCGGTCCTGTGTGTTCTTGTTTGCCTTCATTTCCTTTCACGTTCTGTCTGCATGGATTCGAATGATTTCGTTCTTCTACTGGCTATGGATTTGTTCAGGATTATATCCCGTCGGCATGATTGTCATCATCATCATCATTATTATCATTGTCAATATACCATCATAGCAGGGAGCCAGGCGAGTGGGTTCAGTGTTTTGTTTGCTGCTTCTGTTGATTCTTTACCACATGCTTCTTGTCTTTGTTACATATCATGTCGACCAGGGCAGGATTGGGTCGGCCCTGTTTCTGATGTAGAACTTGAAATTTACATACGATGAAAAAAGACCAGTGGAGTTTGCTGTCGTAAGAGTTGCCTCCTGAGCTGATGTATACATAATTCATGATGGCTGGCTGGGACAGGCTCTATACACGGAGTAAATCAAGAGAGGAAATAAATGATTAGGGATGAACATTAAAGCCCGGTAATGTCCCTGAAGGGAATAGGGTAAGTAATAAAGGACACAGAAGAAGGAAAGGGATTAATAGCCATATGATCAATGCAGAGTCGAGCAATGAAAGCCGCCCCTTGCATCCGTACGCCGGCTCAGCAGAATGCTTCAATCAACATGTAGGGGAATATAACCACGCATGCCGTCCAGAAAGTCGTGACGCATCGAAGGAGCAGTAACGGAAGCTTGTAGAGAGGGCCCGTCCGGATGATCAGCCAGAGGGCGAGGAAGGCGACGTTGAAGAAGTGGAAGAACAGGACGGACGGCCGTTTGATCAACCCCGCGAGAAGGCCACACGGTCCGTCGGTCATGCCGAGTTCAAAATAACGGAAGCAGCCGCGTTGGAGAGCGCGCAGGTTTTCGTCTGCATGGGGGTATACTGTCAGTGGTATGTTCGAGAACAATGATTATAGCTAAGGTAGTTTGGGTGGAGGGGGTGGACGAACCATCGGCAGCGAACAGGGCGTACAGAGCCTGCGCGAGGGTGTTGATGACCGACGAACCGTTCTTCCTCCGCCAGTGGAAAGTCGACAGCTGGCGGAGGACCGCCTCCGTGTCACCGAGGTACGGGATGAGCTCGGGGCTGAGCAGCTCGCGGAGGACGACGACGTCGCTGAACGCCACGGTCATGCCACCGCCGGTCAGCGGATGTCGCATGTTGAGCGCATCACCCAGGATGGCCAAACCGGGGGTCTTGTTCGTCGCGGAGGGGAGGTAGGAGTTGGGCATGGAGCGCAGGCCGCCTCGGTCCAGGGCGGCGAGAAACGCGGGGCGCACGGATTCGGGCAGGGACGGCAGGGTGACGGTTCGCAGGTGATTCTTGACGCCGCCGTTCTCGACGGAGGCGGAGGGGAGGTTTTCGGGGATATCGACCAGGATGCGGGTCTCGTGGGTTCCGATCTGGTACAGGAGGATGGGGGCGTCGTCGCTCAAGAGGACGTGGCCACGCAGCGGCATCGGAAGCTCGGTGTCGATGAGTTCTAGGCCCCAGAACTTCGAGCGCACCTTGGGGGTATGCGGGTGGTGGGTTTTGCGGAATTTAGAAGCGTAGCCGTCGGCGACGACGGTAAGGTGGCCAAAGTAGCAATCCTTCAGGTCGCCGGTCACGCACTCCACCCCAAGAACCTGCTTGGTGTGGGAGCAAGTGACCAGATCCGTAACTTTCGTTTCGACGACGGTGACGTTGGGGCAGGCCAGCGCGGCCTCGCGCAGTTTCATCACGAACCGGCCATGGTGAAAGGAGCGGCCCAGCGGGCGCGGGGAGGACGGCGTCGGCTTGGGGTAGGGGATCGAGACGGCGTTGCCAAAATACGACACGTAGTAGCCTTCCACGGGGATGGCGTCGATCCCCTCCAGACAATCCACGAGACCCAGTTGTTCGAGGGCCTGAACGCCCCCCGGTTGCAATAGCTCGCCGACAATGCGATCGGGCTCCCTCATTGACCGCTCCAGCAGCAAGACGCTCCGTCCTTGTCGTCCCAGGGCAACTGCGAGCGCACAGCCCAGGATCCCTGCGCCCACAATCACGACGTCGGCGTCGTGGTGAAGCAGTCGCCGTTGTTTGGCCGCTTCCGCGGACCTCGTTCCATGGCCGTTAGCGACAACGGTGGCCATTGTGCGGGGAGGAAAGGCAATCGGTAGAATCAGTGAGGGTCGCAGAGCATATTTCTTCCCCCGGAGGAAGAGAGAAGGAGAGAGGAGGCGAGAAGGGAAGAAGAGGGGGGATTGAGGAGGACGTTGGGTGAGGAGGATTGAGGATTGAAGAGGGAAGTTCGTGTGTTGGAGAATTTGGTGGAGTGGCGTGACATGTGATCAACACCGTATGATCTCCGTCCGGCTGGTATTACTATATGGCCCCCTTTTGATTCGATCTTGCGAACGGTCTGATTTAGTTGGGATGACTGAATGGACTCGCTTTGCACTCGCAATTGGCATCATTCGTCTTTGATCAACTCACACGCTAGTGGTACAATTGGGGAACTATATATACAAGGTCTATATGTCAATGCCGTAGAAGAAACAGGACAGAAATAATGAAAGCAACAGAACAGCAGCAGTAGAAGTAGAATTAGCACCTCATCAGGCCTCTCCACCCCGTGCCATCTTCCCCAAGACGGCCCGTTCATTCCAATGCGCAGCAATCGACTTGGGGTTGATCTCAATCCGACCGACTACCGCCTCCAGCTCGTACTCCTCGTCCCAGCCCTCAATCGTCTCTTGGATGTCAGCCTCCTTGAACAGCCGCCTCTCGTCGAGGGGTCGTTTGAGCATCCGACGGAAGGACCGCTTGACCGTGGGGTCGGATTTGATCTTCCATGTCTGGGAATCGCCCTCGCACTTCTTCTCCAAAAGATCCGCTAGATGGCGGAGATATTCTAATTGCTCGGTCTTTTTCGCGGCGTCTCGCTTCGGCAGAGATTCCGACGCGAACGAACGTTCCAAGACCCCTAGCACCCGTCGAGCCTCAACCACCAGGTCACGATTGACCGCGCTACCGCGGGCTAAGCCCGTCAGAATGCACCATCGGATACCGGGCAGACTGTCCACCGCGGCAAATGCGCGCAAAAACATCTTCATACACACCCCGTCGAAAGCAGCCGCCTTCCGATACCGTGACATGTACACGGCAGTCAACAGATCCAGCGCCATCTCCGGCCGGTTGCAGGCCATCAGGCGGCGACTCGTCGCTACGGTGATGTGATGCTTGACGATCATGTTCTTGTTGGACCAACAGAGCTGGTAGAACCGGAGGACAGCCAGCTTCGTGATCTCACCCTCCGCGGATGAGTCAACTTCCATGATCTGGCGGAAGAACTGGGGGAAGAATCGGATCAGGTGGCGGATGTTCCGCCATTCGGCCTCGATCAAGGCTCGAGCCGCGCTCAGTCCATGCTCCAGCAGGGTCGCGACGACGGCCAGTTCCACGTGGAGCTGCTTCATCTGGAACCTCGCGTTCTTTGCATTCTCGAAGCACTTGAGGGCGTCGCTCATCTTCCCGACATGCATATAATGCGTCATCTGCTTGTGAAGCTTTTGGTATTGATCGACGGGCTTTGATGGAGTCATCTCTTGAAGCGTTCTCTGATACCACGGCAAATTGCTATGCGTATAAGGCATCTTGTTGACCTCAGATATGGGGAACGAACGCTGGTCATAGCCAAGGATCTGCTGCGAAGCTGCCGATTGCCCGTATTTGACTCGGGCCGCCTGCAACATCTGCCAAAACCCAACCGGCGCGCCCTCAAGTGCAAGCCGGCGTACGCGCAGCATTTCCAGAAACTCCTGTTCGTTCACGGCAACCTTCCAGGAGCGCTCCCGCGCCATCCTCGACAGCTCGGAGATCATCTCCTTGTTGCCTTTCTCCACAAACGCCTCCAGAATGTGTTTGTACAGAACGCGATCGGGAACGATATTGAATTTGTCGATGTGGCGGAAAACAAAGTCGCGGACTTCCAGCCCCGTATGGGAGGGCCAATACTCCAAGAAAATGCGGTCAAAAATTGGTGTGAAGTCTCGTCGTCGCGTAGTCAGGTTCAGTTCGTGCATCTCCTGGAGCCCTGCCTCAACCCCGTCCCAGTCACACATCAGAGCCTTTCCATATATCAGGAGACCCTTGGTGCGGCAGCGAAGAGGAAGTTCGTAGGTGGTCGTCATATCCTCGACAAGGGCTTCCGCATCAGCCAATCTGCCAAACTCGACATACGCCTTAATGACCGGGTTGAAGAGCTTATCGCTAGGGTCTTTTCCCAGTCGCGGAAGCATAGTCAACAGCTTCTTCAGTTGACCGTTCAAGAGCTCAATGCTGCGCGTCTTCCTCCACAGACCGGTGAGATATACGCCACAAAGACCGCAGTCACGATCAACCTGGAGGTTCCGGAGTAGAAACCACTTTGCTGTCGTGAGGCGATGGGACTCGAGCAGGCATCGGAGGACGACGTCAACCATGTCCGCAGGGACCTGAAACTTGTGCATGTAGCGAGTGTAGATGGTCGCCGCGGATTCGATACAACCTTTCCGGGCCAACGCGAATATCAACACCTTCCACATGTTGGGGGAAATCTTATCCACCTCTTCGAGCCGCTCGAATATGTTACGGGCGATAAAGACATTTTCCTCCTTGCAGTTGATATAAAACGTCTGCACCGCAAGCTCCCTCCTATCTGACGAGATCCCGTTTAGCGAGGCCGGGTGGGCGTCTAAGAATATTTGCGCGGCGTCGATGGGACGGCCATGGTCGAGAAGTTGCTGCATCTGACGCGGCACAGAACTATGTTCGTCCGCGGGTATATTCGTACTGTCATTTGACGAAGTGGCCTTTAAACGGGCTCGGCTCTGTTCAAGGGCGAGCTTCGATCGGTCCAAGGCCTCCGAAGGTGGGACATAATCGGGGGGAACAGGATGGCCTTGCGGCGGGGCAGTGCGGAAATTGTGCGTCGAGTTGACGGGGTTGACCAGTTTTGAATGCGCTGGTCCCAGAAAAGACTCGGCTCGAGTTGGGTCGTCCCCGTGTCCGATATGAATATCTAACGGTTCCTCGGGGTTGTGCACGCCTACTTCCATCTCGGTGTGGGGTGTCGACGCCAGGCGAGATTTGCGATCCGCTTCCTTGAAAGCATCCATGCCAGTGAAATCCCCTGCCTCCGCCGCTTCCATCATCCGTGCAAGTCTGTTTGCCGCATAAGTCGCATCGTAGTTGGGAGCGGAGGTCTGGAGGGCACGTTTGTTCTCCACGATGCGTTCGGCGACGCGAACCCTTCGATGGACATCGTAAGTGATAGCGGCGACGGTGCAGAAGCTGCCCACCGTCGAGCCTGCCAGGGCTAACCGGCGCAGAACACGAAGAGCATTTCGGGATGGGACGGTGGGAGGCCCGGCTGCAGGTTTGGAAATCATGATCGGAACGGGTGCACCGCAGGCAGCGGGCGAGTGAGCGTCTCACCGATGAACCATTAGGGGGTTGACGAAAGAAGCAGACGCAATTATCCCGGGATGTTCGGACTTGCGATCCAGGGAGGTCAGTGAGGGAGGCAATTGGAGGTCGAGGTGGACAGCAGGATGGTTGATCGTTTCCGCACGGAAAGTTTGCAGCAGTTCCAGCGGTCGGCGCAGTTGGTCGCTGTCGCCCGCCGCAGTTCTAGTCTTTTTCCGGCGCATCGTAAACAATGATGCCAGCTGCGTTCTACTAATGGAGGGTTCCTCCCGAAAGGTCTATATTATTGACTAGCTCATATATTACCAGTGCTCTCACGCAGTAGAGTATCCACCTCCTCCCCATCCGGATTCGCCTCTGTGTGTCCGTCATCATGTATCGGGGCCCCCGGTAGTGAAGCTGTATGGAAGATTAGCTCTGGACATGTCCAACACCAGGTGTACGTACCATAAGGGATGATAAAGAAACTGCAGCCCAGGATAAGAAGAAACGCCCCGGACAAGCAAACAAACACGGCCTGAGGGAAGTTGGCCACCGTCACGCTATAGATGAGACTGCAAGCTGTGGGCGCAACCACCCGAGACAGAGCATGTAAGAGACCCTTGGCACCAAGAATCTGTCCGATCCGCTCATGAGGGACGTGCTTGGTGAGGGAAGACTGTAGCGTGGGTGACCCCATCCCCCCCAACGCTGCAATCACACCGGAGAAAAGCATCAAGGCGCTGCCTCCCGCCAAGGCCATTCCTGCATGCCCGACCAGATCGAGGAATACAGAAACACGGATGAGGACAACATCGAGCTGATCCGATCCTGGGACCTCGTGGTCCTCACTCCGTTGTCTGCGGAACAGCCACGCCACCACGGGGAGAATGGCAAAAAGGTTGAATACTCGGACAAAGCAGACGAGGGAAATATACAAGCTCGACTCAATATTTCCCCAACCAAACATGTATTCCGCATATATAATCACAATTTGGGATGCGCCCATGGACAATCCAAACAGGACTGTATCAATCCCGCAAAGAAGCAGGATGTTTCTTCGGATGGCCGAGGTCGCTCCACTAGGGTAAGGGAAGAGGGGGCTAGGGCGTCCAACCCGAGGATATAGAATCGCCAAGGGCGTAAAGATTCTCTTCGGGCTCCAACGCTGAAGGGCCAACCAGCCTACCTTCTCCTTCTGCGCGTGTCTCGCCCGTCGCTTCTCACGGGCACTCTCCTGGCGGTCCTTTGAGAGTGACTCGGGTATGATGAACAGGACCGCCAGCAAGAAGACGGCATTAAGAATGACCGAGGAATAGAAGACGCTTAATATGGTGCTGGTTCTTTTAATCAAATAGGCCACCAAAAGGGGCCCTGCGGCCACTCCGATGAACACAGATCCATGTACGTAGCCAAATGCCACGCTGCGCTTTTTAGCGCTAGTGCAATCAGAGGCGTATGAGGTAGTCAGCGCCATCATAGTTGTAAAGGAGCCGCCTATGCCTTCCAAGATTGCACTAGGTAATAGCATGTTGACGGACATCCGCTCCTGATTAGCTGCCACGAAGAGGATATTGGATTCCGCAAATAGTGTCCAGAGAACACTCAGGGCGATAACCCGTGTTCTACCATAGCGATCGGACAGACGACCCAGTCGAGGACTAACCAGTGCGGACAGAATGCCCGCTATCAGATTGAAAACCAGTTGAAACCGCGACACGAGCGACTGGACTTCGGGGATCTGGCACTGTGGATTGTCCTTCCCTATGACGACAGGGAGATACGTAAACCCTGGGTCTGCCGCCGCTCTTTTTTGCATGTAATCCCTACAGATCAGAGAGATCATCAGGTTGATTTTGGGGACCACAGGCCCGCCGAAGCTAAGCATATAGAGGAGCAAGAACGGAAGAAGCCAAAAGACCTAGCGAGCATTAGAATGTATCTCCCGTGTCGCCATGGCGAAGTGAGAAAGCTCACACTGGGCTTCCGCCAGGACGCTAGAAGCGAGGATGAGGTGTGGTCAACATCATCTTGGGAGGGCTCCCAATCGGCCGGGTCCGCTTCTCCCCTCGATTGTGACAGCAGAGGAGTTTGTTCATCACCGTGCAGCTGTAGCGTGTCTGCCATATCGTCCTCGAGAGTGCGCTGGGTGTCACTGTCGCGGGACGCAGTGGCTCTGGGTCGGAGCTGTGCGTCAACAGTTACATCGCCGGCTAAGGCGGCCCTGTTGTCCATTGCGACGCTGGGTCACACAAGATACCGAAATACTGTCAAAACCGAAACAGAGAAAGTCCACATTGGCGATTCGGCGATCCCAGGTAGATCAGGAAGAGAGGGAGGAGTTGAGTCGCGAGTTTAGTTCCGGGAGCCTAGGCAAGTTAGTGAGACGTCGGTGGCTGGCTTATCAATCAATCCATACCAATGATAAAACGGCGGATTGTGCCGCGACCAGGATTTAACCCAGGACGGTGACACCACTCCCGAGTGTTACCGGGGAATGCGAAGGGTTGAAAAGGAATGAAGGGAATTGTTGAGATGATGGATCGACTGCAGCCAAGACATCGCTGACATCGTTGGTGGCCCGATGGAGCCTGAGGCCACTCCACCAGAGGCGTGTAGACTCGATGGATCTATGAATCGGTAGGTAGTGACAGTAGTTGGATCCCATTGTTTGCTATGACAAATACACCCAAAACGCCTATACAGAAACCACAACTCTATACTACAAGGGAAGCCGCTTTTTCACCGGCAAAGAACTTCTTCTGCTCCAGACAGCGTTCGCTCTTGCAGCCCTGACAGCGCAGCGTCATCTGGAGCGAACATTTCTCCCCTTTGCGCAGATGCTGGTGAGCGATGTCGGCGAGAGCTTCGATGAATATGGGGTTTCCGTTCAAACTCTCGGCACGCTTGACACCAGGGCTATTGGCTTCTTCCATCACTTCTAGGTCCAACTCATACAACGTCTCAATGTGGTCGCTGGTGAAGGCAATGGGCACCAGGACAATGTCAGTCTGTCCTCGCTTCACGTATTCCTCTACCGTATCACTGGTTTGCGCTCCAAGCCAAGCCGACGGGCCCACCTGCGACTGCCAGCACAGGCGGTAAGGGTTGCTGAAATTCAACCGCTGCATCACGGCATGGACCGTGGCCGCAACCTCGGCCGGGTACGGATCGCCTAGGAAGCCAGTTAGCAGGGATCTTTTCACATGATTAGAGTGTCGGCCCGCCACATACCTCGATTCACCACGCTCATAGGCAGACTGTGCGCAGAGAACAACAAGACCACCCCGTTTCGTCGGTCCTCCGGGTAGGTCTTGAGCTGATCCTCGATGTTCTTCGCAAAGGCTTCCACAAGGCCAGGGTGGGTGGGCCACCGGTCGATGACGCTCCACTGGATCGACCCAGTAGGATCCTCGACGCCGTTGGCGCGCTTGCCCTCCAGCCGGTTTCGCCATTTCCATAGCTCGTTGAGAGAACTGCCCGTCGTCGAGCAGGAGTACTGCGGGTATTGCGTAAACGCAACAGCGCGGCCTCCCTTCCCTCTTCCGAACCCATCGTCGAGTAATTTCGTGTACATCTCCTCCGTGAGGGGGTCGGCGTAGCGGAACGCGACGTAGGGCTTGTGAGGCGCGGATTCGGGGTTGAGTTTGTCCAGTAGCTTGCACATTTCTTCGCACTGGTATTCAGACCATTTCCGAATGGGCGAGCCACCTCCAATATCGGCGTATTGTTTCTGGATCTTTGGTGTTCTTCTCTTTGCGATGAGAGGACCGAGGTAGGTTTGAAGTCGTCCGAGGGGAATAAGATCGCCATCGGCCTTTCCGAGAAGATGCGGTGTCAGTACTGAATGAGTAGATCCGAAGAGGAGGTTCGTACAAATAGTCGGCTCAGGAAGTCTTCCACCTCATCTGTTGTCGATGGTCCACCCATGTTGAGGAACACCATCGCCGTGGGGCCTTTCGAACTCGTCGCATCCTGGGTCACTGGTGGTACCGCTGTGGCGAGATTGAATCTCTGTTCATAGTTGTATCCAAGAGAGCTCCGCACTGGGGAGCGTAGCACCTGCCGAGGAAGGCCGAAAGTTCTGCGGAGAGCCATGCCAGCGACGAATGCCGAGATTGGGAACAAGTTGGAAGTCGACGGGGAGAGTAGAGAGGGCTAAATATGCGCAATGGACATGGGCTCGAGCGGACGGTTCAAGAAGCGAGATTGGGTCGTAGTGTTCGAGAGAAACTGGACACATGCAGCAGAAAGTCCCGAACGGTCGGATGACGGAGCATCCCGGCTCAACCAATCAGCGATGCGCCGGGGGTCATCATGGTCACATGACCTTCGTGTTTCCCCGCGTCGCCCCATCGCGTCTGCCGCAGGCAACAGGCGGATACCTACGATAAGGCACGAGGTCTCACTTCCCCGGAGTAAATATTTCTCGTCGCCTCCCTGATGACCTGACATTATCAGCATCCTGCTGAGTCGAACACCATGGCGGACGACAACCCACCACGCGAAGACGAGCAATTGGAGGAAGAGGAGGAGCTTGACGAAGCTGTACGTCATGTCCCCATGTGCCTGAGGCTCTGACCGCTGACGACGAACCCATCTACACAGGGCTACAAAACCGTCAAAGATGCGGTGCTCTTCGCGGTTGAAGTGAGCGACTCCATGCTCACCCCTCGTGCGTCGGCAGATCCCAAGAAATCGTCCGACGAGTCGCCAACCACCGCCGCGCTGAAATGTGCCTACCACCTGATGCAGCAACGGATCATCTCCAATCCACATGATATGATGGGCGTGCTTCTGTATGGAACGCAGGCGTCAAAGTTCTACGATGAAGATGAGAGCAGCCGAGGCGATCTTTCATACCCCCACTGCTACCTCTTCACCGACCTGGACGTACCGTCCGCCCGGGAAGTGAAAGAACTCCGTGCGTTGGCTGAAGACGAAGGCAAAATGCGGGAGGTGCTGGTCCCATCAACCGAAAGAGTCTCGATGGCGAACGTGCTTTTCTGCGCCAACCAGATCTTCACCTCGAAGGCCCCCAACTTTCTCTCGCGACGGCTGTTCATCGTGACGGACAATGACAATCCTCATGGGGACAGCAAATCCCTCCGTTCTGCAGCCACGGTACGGGCTAAAGACCTCTACGATCTTGGCGTCATAATCGAGCTCTTCCCTATCTCGCAGCCGGATCACGAGTTCGATAACAGCAAATTTTATGATGTAATGAGCCTCTCCTTTCCACCCTAATGCACCTTTACTCACATCGCCCAGGATATTATCTACAAGGCCTCCCCCACAGACCCCGAGGCGCCCTCATACCTGAAACTAGACTCGAAAGACACCACTGGCACCGCGGACGGCATCTCCTTACTGAATACGCTGCTATCCAGCATCAACTCCCGATCGGTTCCCCGTCGCGCATACGTATCTAATATACCGCTGGAGTTCGGACCAGACTTCAAGATATCTGTCTCCGGATATCTACTCTTCAAGCGACAGGAACCTGCTCGAAACTGCTTCGTCTGGCTTAGTGGCGAGAAACCCCAGATTGCAAAGGGGGTCACGACTCAAATCGCCGACGACACGGCGCGGACCGTTGAGAAGACGGAGATCAAAAAGGCGTACAAGTTCGGCGGTGACCAGGTCAGTTTCACCCCCGAGGAACTCAAGGGCCTGCGCAGTTTTGGCGACCCCGTGATCCGTATCATCGGGTTCAAGCCGTCGTCAGCGCTTCCGTTCTGGGCCAACGTCAAACACCCGTTCTTCATCTACCCATCCGAGGAGGACTTCATCGGGTCCACGCGGGTCTTCTCCGCGCTGCACCAGACACTTCTCCGCGAAAAGAAGCTGGCGCTGGTATGGTTCATCCCCCGCAAGAATGGATCCCCGATCCTGGGCGCGATGATTGCCGGCGAGGAGAAGCTAGATGAGAATGGCATCCAAAAGTTCCCTCCGGGCATGTGGATTATTCCGCTGCCGTTCGCGGACGACGTACGACAGAACCCCGAGACCACCCTGAGCGTGGCACCGGAGCCTCTGATCGACCAAATGCGTTATGTCGTGCAGCAGCTGCAGTTGCCCAAGGGGGTCTACGAGCCGTTGAAATATCCGAATCCTTGTAAGTAGCGACCGACGTCCGGATGCCGTCACGTTCCATGTCCACTGATTCGGTGCAGCTCTCCAATGGCACTACCGGATCTTGCAGGCGCTTGCGTTGGACGAGGATCTCCCCGAGCAGCCCGAAGATAAGACGGTCCCGAAATACCGACAAATCCACAAGGTGAGTGGCGCGAGCCTCATAACATAACACAGGGCACAAGCGTGACTGACGTATGCGAAAAAAAAAGCGTGCCGGGGAATACGTGTTGGACTGGGCCGGGGAGCTGGAGAAGCAGTATGCGCAGATTGCCGTCCCCGGACCGAAGAGCACCCTGGCAAAACGCAGCGCAAAGGACCGAGCCGCAGAAGCCGACGACAGCGCTGCACAACCGTCCAAGCGAGTCAAGGCGGAGTCCACTCCCCATAACATTGACGACGAAGTGCACCACCACTTCCAGAAAGGAACGGTGTCCAAGGTAAGACGGCTTCCCCCGTGCATGTGGTGTGATGATTGGTCAGGAGAAGCGCTCGCTCACATGTCCTCTGCTAGCTTACCGTGGCTTCGTTGAAGGAGTTTCTTACTTCGCATGGTCGGTCCGCTGCGGGCAAGAAGGCCGATCTGGTGGAGCGCGTGGAGGAGTATTTTGAACGAAAGTGATACCCAAGTACGCAGCATGGATCATTTACCTTGGGAGTTTGTTTAATGGCGTTGGAACTAGATAATTGGTCATGGTCTCTTCATTCCTCGGTGTAGGTAGTCATGGAGCAGAGTGTGTTGATGCAGAGATATATATTCCTCGAAACAATGACTCAGTGCTCGACACTGACTGCTCTCGCGTGGATGTTTGGTACTCTAAGCTCGGTTCAGTCTATCTACCAGTTCCCTGCCCACCTCGATGGACAGATAGAGTGTACAAAACCCCAAACGGGCATTTCCGTACAACTTTGCGATGGCCCCACGATCGACAAGCCGATCAACGAGACTTGATCAATCACGAAGACTTTTGCGCCACGAGATGACGACGCGCATCCGCAGGGCGTAGCGCCTGATAAACCAGGAAGACAAGACGGACAAGAAAAAAACAAGAAGTCAAACGGGATGGGTATAGCCAATAACGATTGTATGGATCCAAAATACCAGAACAAGCCCTCTAAGTAACGCCATTTCCGGCCCCGGAAAACACGCTCTGTATACAGTCTCTATGGACGGTGCAACAATGACAAAACAACGAAAGAACAGTCGTGGGAATATTTACAGCGAAGGGAGGAGGTAGGTGGTGCGGTGCGGCACGGCGTGCAGGGTCGATCAGCATTTCCCGTACACCTGGCAGTAGCAGAGTTCCTCGTCGGGGCAGCTGCAGACATCGCGTTAGCACCCAGGGGGGCGGGCAGCCAGGACCAGGGACGGGGAGGAAGGGGTACGTACTAAACGGACTCTTTGCCGAAGATAACGTGCCAGAGAAACTCCATGATGCGGCCGCTGCTGGCGTCGTCGCGGTCGGTGTCGATCACCCACTGGCGGAACTGGAGGTAGTCGTCGCGGGGACGCCGACGGACCTGATCGCGGGACACGGCGAACTGGGCGCAACAGGCGGCGCCGACCTCCTTGGGGGCCTGGAGAAACTTTTGCGTCTGGGCGTAGTCCCCGACGGGGGATACCGCGGCGGAGGAGTTGACGGGCGGGGTGCTTGTGCCTTCGAACATCTCCTCCCAGACACCCTCGGTGACGTGCCGGTTGATGCGGTGGCCAGCCTTGCAGCCGGGGTTCCAGTTGCAGCGGAGGTTGACGTAGCCGTTTTCCTGAACGAAGTCGAGCTGGAGGCTGCGCATGGCCATGACGTTGTCGTGCAGGGGGGCGTCGACGTGCCAGGCCATGAAGAAGCCGGCGCGGTGGGCATGGAGGAAGGCAATGGTGGAGGGGAGGTCGTCGTAGTGGTCGATGATGTAGGTGAGGTAGGCCATGGACTCGTGGCCCTTGTTGAAGGGGGTTTTGAGGGCGTTCTCGTCCCCGAGGGTTGCTAACGAGGGGTTGACGATGTAGATGGCGTGTTGCCAGCTGTTGGGGGGTTGCGGGTGAGTTGGGAAGTAGACGCAGCGGAGTGAAATGGGAGACATACTCGGGTAGTTCTTCCTCCACCCAGTCGGTGCGCTCTTCCTCGAGGCGCGCCATGACGATGACTTTGTCCCCCTTGGAGTTGGGGTAGGTGGAAACCTTGCCGTGAGGATGGTCATTGTAGTTCAACCAATCAATTAGGTACGCGCCGGCGCGATACTGGTTGCAGAGGTCTTCCAGATGGGCTTTGAGGAGGAAGAAGGGGACGAGAAGGACCAGGATGGCGCAGAGGGCGAGTCGAAAGCCGCATTTCATTCTGAAGACGTTGGTTGGGGACAGGGATGGGCGAAGGAGATACCCTGGAGATGATGAGCGATTCGTGAGGTTAGAGCATGGACGAGGCGATGCGGCGCGGGAAACCGAGGTTTCTGGCGTTGATGATGTAGATAGGATGTGATGTATGTATTTGAAGAAGAATTGAAGGTGGTGGAAAGAACAGAAGACGATAAGATCCAGTGGATGTCAAGGAGGGACAGGGAGTTGACGTGAGGGCCAAAGGGATATCCAAGGGAGTGTCAGGGAATTAATGCAGCATTATGAGACGAGAAAGAAGAGAGAGAGAAGAGAATAACGAGGAGAAGAGGAGAAGAGGAGAGGGGAGAGAGGGAGAGGGAAAGACGAGAAGACGAGAGAGAACACGAGAGACGAGAGAAAGAGGGATACAGGGGCATGAATGGGCCCCCCACTGTGGCCACGCGTTAGGGAAGCTCAACCACCCAGGGAGCCCCGAGTGGATAAGCTTAAGAAGTTAATCCACCCCCATTAGGCAGGAAAGGGGAAGGTCGCCCGCCATAGTGCTTTACCGGGGAAGCTTGGCGGTTGGTTTTCTCTCGTTCTCCTCCTCCACCACCGTCTTCTCTCTGCCGTCTCCAGAAGTCCCCAGAGAATAAGTCTAATAATCCCGCCACCGATTGGAAGGCCTTTTTCGTCCCACGGACCGCTTGTGGGGGTTCCGGTTGGGGGGCACTGACGACGCGCCGTCACAGCCACCCTTCTCCCATGGAGCCTGGAAAAGTGGAGGTGGAGGCGACGGTCAGACTCTTGGCCCAGTTCAGGGTCCTTTTCGTCCCGTCCGAAAGCACGTCAGACGCCCTGATCGGCCGGATCGCCGACATTCGTGCACCTTCTGTGCTCCGTTGGGTGGATCCGAGGTAATGGCTGAAACAGGTCAAGGCTGGATTGGAGGATTCTAATGTTGATTTGGTTGATAATTTGCGGAGAGAGTACTATGCACGGAGTCCTTGCGTCCGGAGATGACTTGCGGTTTCTAGTGGATTACGGATATTGTAGGGGGATTGGTTTTTCCTACGCCATCCTGTATATAATGCTTATAATGCCCATGGTGCTCACGGTATTTCAACGCCTATCTGTATCGATTTAAATGAGCCATACGCAAAACATACTCAAACAACCCATCTATACGAATACGAATCACCAGAATAAACCCAGCCCCATCACCGTTGGGAACCTGTGGGGAGAGCGGACCATCAGGGTCTCGGTGCTCGTCCGATCCGTCGCCGTTTCGAGCATCCCGACGGGGCTACGAAATCGAAATGAGACATCTTGCATCGAACTGCGTCAGCATATGCCAACGCGCATCCATTCTCGGAGGCTGAGACCAACAGCCATAGTACGTTATGGTTCTATTTTCGGATTCCGCTGGTCCTTGACAGTTGCAGACCAGCTGCAGACCGACTGCCGTTTCCGTCGCAATATATCAATTAATATACAGGAAGTCCGCAGACTCATCCCATCCTCCCACCCGATACCCCGCTTACGAGCTCGACGGCTCTTCCTCGTCACTGCTCACCTCCTCGCCTTCAGCGATCGCCTGCTCCCGTCGCTTCCGAGCCCGCTCTCTCTTCTTCTCCAGCAGCTGGTTCAACTTCTTCGCGGTGTTGAACACACCACCGGTGCCAGCGCCACACGCGGCACAGGACGGATTCTTGCGGTATCGCTGGAGGGCGCACGCCTCGCAGAAATAATGCCCGCATTTGGTGACGATCGGATTCTGATACGGCTTCTTGCAGATGATGCAGGCGAACGGGATATTCTCCAACAACTCGTCATCCTCGTCCTCGTCCGCGCCCCCGTCGGCGGTCTTGCCCCGCTGGGAGACCACCTTCCCGCTCACCGTCTTCCCCTTGGTGTTGACCTCCCAGTCCCGGTCGAGTTCCCACCCCTGCTTGTAGTCTTCCCGAGCGTGCAGGTAGATGCAGCTATCCCCGAACCCGCAGTAGCCCGTCTGTTTGTAGTCCTTGCACACATTCGGCATGTAGTCGGTAAAGGTGACGGTGCGGATGTTGGTGGGCGCCTTGATGGGGCCGAACTTCTTGCTGGGCGCATCCGGGTTCTTCTGGATGAAGGACTGATAGTTGGCGGCGCCCTGGTAGGTGCCGTCGCGCGCCGCGGCTGGGGTGGAGGTCGTTGGCCGCGCCCGGGTCGTCCCCAGGAGATTCTTCGCGTCCAGGTCCTCGTCGTACCAGTTGGACTGTTTGGTGGCATCGTTCCCGGTGGGCAGAGGGGCAGGCGCGGTGCTCGCAGACGGCGGCTGGTCGTCGGTGACCGGGTTGCGCGGCGCATTGGCGGTGGACGATGCGGTCACGGCAACATTCTTGCGACGTCGCTTGATCCTGCGACCTTCGTCATCGTCGGACGAGGTAAAGGCGGAGTCGGAGTCGGAGGCCGGTGGGGGAGTGGCGGGTTTCTTGCGGAAGTTGGCCTTGGATTTGGCGGATCGCTTTTTGAAGCCGAACTGCGGGAGGTCGTCGGCGACCTGGGTGTCTTCTGGCATGACGAAATATGGAGGAAGATGAGAAGATGAGTTTGGTGAGAAGGTGCGGAGGGAAGTGGCGGATTTCCTGGTGCGTCATCACGTGACATATACATCACGTGATAAGAGAAAGGCAAAGTGGCCGTTCCATGGGTGAAGATGGGAAGCTAAAGTCAATTCTAGATGGATGCACTGGAGTACGCAGTAGAGGGTCAATCTTTCTAGTATACTAGAAGGTCTTAGATAATTCGTGCAGTTAGGTATATACCTAGGCTTGGCCCTCCAGTCTTGTCGTACAGCGGCTTCTATTGACCAACATACTTTTCTACGCGCATTGCCGTAGTTGAAGAATACTAGGTGAGTAGCTTTTAGGAAACTATAATATAGTAGTAAACATAAATCTCCAATTTCATGTAGCGTTGTACTCTGAGGATATCATCATTCACCCCCAGGGTGAGTGCACGGCCCTGACCCTCCCGTCTCTCTCCCTCTTCTTCTCCCTCGCTTTTCCGCTTCTTTTCTCTTCTCTTCTTCCTCCCCCGCCCCAACGAGTCGGTTCTCGTCTCGTTGCTGATCTGGCTGACTGTCTTCTCTCTCTTTTCCTGAACGAGTTTCTTTATCTTCTGTTTTCTTTTTCTCTATTTTCTTTTTTCTCTATTTTTTCCCGATTTTCGACCGATTTCTTTTGTCGTTTCCCTGAATCCCACACACTCTTTACTCGTCTCGTCTCGTTCTCTCTTTACTCTAATTATTCTTAATTCCAATTCAACAATCACAGCCGGTTTAATTGACCTTGTCTTCCTCTCGAGGTACCAGGTTCCTCCAGCTGTCACTCTGTCACTCCCGTTACAACCACAACGCGTTGACCGAGTTGTTCTCAGTCCAGCGGGATCTCGGCCTTTCCCCTCTTAGTCAAACCACAACAACAACACCAACAACGTCAACGTCCACTTCATCTTCACCTCGAACTTCTGCTCCACCATCCCCGCCCCCTCTCGTCCGTGACTCACCCGATCTCATCGGTTCTTCACTCCTCTCGGCTCTACTGCTCCCATCCACCCTCGATCAGTCTTTAGTCCCTCCATCCCCCCGACCGACCATCGCGCATTCCTTCCCAGCTGAAATCGCCTTCGCATCCCCGCTTCAGTCGAATCAGTCAACCCCATCCCCCCACCACCGTCGCTGGTCGGCTCCCCCTACTGTCAGAGGCGCATCGGAGGATGGTCGTGGTCTGAAAACGCGCGCTCAAGGATCGACTCCGTAGGTTCGCAACGCCAATCTACCTCTCTCCAACCCGGGAACACCCACCCGTGAACCCATGATGGATGATCCTTTCGTTTCCAACCCGGCCGAGGGGCTCGCCACCCCTCGGGACGCCCCCAAGCTTTCCTCCTTCGATACCCAACTCTTCAGCCTCGATGCCTCCTCCCCCGCCCAGGCGAAGCGCGCCCTCGAGGCTCACCTCGCCGAGACCGAGCGCCGCCTCGAGGAGGCCTCCAAGTTGGGCACCGCCCTGATTGAACAGCAGAAGTCGCTCGAGGAGAAGCTCAAGGAGGTCGAACAGCAGCAGGAGGACGGCCAGATCGGCCCCGAGCTGCGTCGCAAGCTCGCCGATCTGGAGCAGGAGTACAATGAGATCGGTCGCGAGACCGCCCGCGCCTTTCTCGCCCCGAAGCGCCTCGCCGGTGACGACGCTCACCTGGGCACCCCGTCCCTCGATCCCAAATCCCCCCTGGCCTCCGTATTCTTCGCCGGCCAGGCCACCAACTCGCCCAGCAAAGTCAGTGTCCCCTCGCGGAAGCAGAGAAACCAGCCTTCCAGCCGAGTCCACGATATCGAGTTCGCGACCGAGATCTCCACCTCCCTTCTGGCCCAGGTGCGCCAATTGCAGGCGCTCCTGGCCGAACGAGAAGAGGCCCTGAAGACCGTCAATCTGGAGAAGTCGCGGTTGGAGCTGGAGGCCGAGGGCTACGCGCAGCGCATCCGCGTGTTGGATGAGAGCGAGGAGCGCTACAAGGATGAGAACTGGGCGTTGGAGACGCGGACGCATGAGTTGATGGCTACAGTGAAGGACGCCGCCGACCGCGAAGGCCGGATCAACAGCCATCTGGCGTCGGTCACATCGGAGAAGAACGCCGTGGAGAGGGAGTTGGAGGATCTGAAACAGACAAACGCCAAACTCATCGAGGATCATACGGCGGCCCAGAAAGCCAACGACGCCGAAATCCATCTCTTGCGGAGGAACCTGAACGCAGGAGACGCCGAGAAGCTTGCGCTCCAGCAGAAGCTGGAGGAGTTGAACTCGCAGAACCAAGAGCTAGCGAAGGCCGTGGCTATGCGGCTTCGGCAGCACCAGCACGAGTCGACTCGCGAAGTGTCCCTCGACAATGACTCGGATGAGCAGGATCAAGTCACGCCGGAGAACTCCCCACCGCCGTCCCCCAACAAGTTCACGCCGCGCCACAACCATCTGGAGACGGAGACGCTTCGGAGCTCGCTCGGTCATGCCCACCGGATGATCCAGAACCTGAAGAGCACCATCCATCGCGAGAAGACAGAGAAGATCGAACTCAAGCGCATGCTGCAGGAGGCTCGTGATGAGGTGGAGCAACGTCGTCGTGAAGCCGCCGCCCCCGCCGGGCCATCGAACAAGCGCCAGAAGACCAAGTCGGATTCCCTCCGGAAGCTCGCACGACCCGATCTTTTGGGTGCGGGCCGCAAGGGCCGGACCGAGGTTGAGGTCCATGATACGGACTGGGAAGACAATGCTGGGGAAGGAAGCCCATCGCACAAGGCAGCGCGCCAATCGTCTCGAGGCCACCCTGAAGTCCAGTCTTCGGATGAACCTAGCGATGCATACCATACCGCCACGGAGGCCGACGATGCCTTTGAGACCGCCAACGAACGCGAAACCGCAACAGAGAGCGAGGCGTTCCAGACGGGCATCGAAAGCATGGCCGACGACAGCACCGATTCCGACGATCTCACCGAAACTGAAGACCGTGTCCAAACCACCCCTCGCGGCCGAGTGTCGTCCCTGACTCTAGCCAAGGCCCGTAACCGCAACTCCTTCCAGAGCACGGCATCCACGTCGGCGGATGAGGATGACAGTGAGGATGGCGGATTCCAGTCCCCCAGTCAGAATTCTACTCCTCGGTTCAGACTCCACAAGAAGAGAAGCGTGATGCGAAGGATTCGCCCCTCCGGAGAAGCCCCCATGGCATATGGAAGTCGACCATCCAGTGCACGTCAATCGCCCGCGACAAGCTTTACACAAGCACCTACGGCCTCGGAAGGCCAGAGCTTGTTTGCGGAGCTCGCAGAACTGGAAGGCGGCGATGGAGAGGAGGAGTTTGGTCCGCCGATGCAGCAAGATACTGTTTCCCAGGCTTCGACTCCGCGTATGGCTCCGATGTCCGACTCGAGGAGACCGTCCGAGATCAGTTTGGGTACCCCCAAGCCTGCCATGGTTGACTCTGGTGTGATGACTGATCCTTGGGAGCCTGTGGCTCCCAAGGCTGGTGGAGTCGCTACTGAGGACTCCAGCGTCCCTGCGACACCGACAAAGGCCACCCCTGTGTATGCAGACATGGGCGTTGAGACAAACGAATCTCCTCAAGTGGTTCATTCTGCCACTCAGTGGACGCCCCTCAAGGCAGCTCCCGAATCGAACGACGAGCATGTTGCTTTCGTCCCCACGCCCCCGAAGATGGCTTGGGATCAGCACGCTTCTGAAGCCACCGATGCGGCTGTTTACCGCCCCGAGCTTGATGTTTCGGAGATCTCGTCCCAGGAGACGTCGCCACTGTCGCCGAAGCTTCCTGAACTGAGCACATCGTACTTTGTTGGAGGCACCACTGCCCCGGTCGAACTCCCCACTCCCGAACCTGTGGAGATGACCTTGTCGGATATCTCCTCGCAGCAAACGGAGCCAGTTACTGCCAAGCAGCCCGAACCGGAACCGAAGTATGTGCCAGACATGGCTTTCTCAGCAATCACCTCTGAGCAGACTTCGCCCGTGATTGCAAGATTCCCTGAGCCGGCACCTCCTGTCTCTGTCGCCGAGCATGGCACGAGTACAGACGTCTTGGAGCTGACGGTTTCCCTTATCTCGTCTGAGCAGACAGAGCCTGTCGCGCCGATGCTGCCAGAACGGCAGCCGGAGCCGGAGCCTACCGTGGTTGTAGACCCTGTAGTAAACGAACCTCAGGTTCCTGACCTGACTGTTACACTCATCTCCCCAGAATGCACCGAGCCAGTTGCACCGCAACCGCAAGAATCCCCTCGGTCGATTGCATCGGAGCTTTCCCTGTCTACCATCCGCTCCGTGGAGACCCTGCCTGTGAAGACTACGTCCGCGACGGGCCCTGTGCCAGTGCCAGTGCCAGTGCCAGCGCACATGCTCGTGCCTTCCGAAGAGAACGTCCCGCCTGCTCAGTCTCGAGCTACTGCAACCGATAAGGCAACTCCAGATGTACCTTCGCTCGTGGTGGCGGAAGACGAACCAAACGAACGCGAGGAGGAGCCCGAGAAGAGGGGAACAGCTCTCCCCCTGAGTGCTATCTCTGGCAATGCCATCCCACGACATACCAGACGCCAGTCCTCTACGCAGTCCGACCATGGAGCACAGACTATTCTGTCGTCCAAGCAAATCGACCAGATCCTGATGGACCGAGTCTCTTCTCGTCCTCTGTCACCGCCTGACAGCGACCGGGCTAAGGAGCTCAGTAGCTCGCCATTTGCTACGCCCAAGGCGCGGACGCGTCCGTCCCATCAATCATCCACGACCTCTCTTCATAAGCGACCTGGCAGCGCTGCTAGCCAGACGTCTAGCATTCAAAGCCACCCCCCGTTGCCACCTGATCACAAGGAGATCATCATGGCTGCTGAGAAGAGGTCAATGGAGCAACGCCCGGCCTCTCCTAGCGTGATGGGTCCTCCCCTTGCCCCGGCCTCTGCCTATCGTACAAATGCTGCCCAGCGGCCGCGCACGCCGAATGAGTCGATAGCGCAGGTAAGCTCAGCGAAGAGTACGACCTCGCGAGTCAAGGTCAGACGCGAAAGCCAGGTATCACGGCGTTCTTCCGTTTCCTCATTCGCTTCCGAGCTTGACGAACGGTTTAACATCAACGCAAACCAAGCCGCCATGGCCCACGGATACGCTGCGGGTACCGACCCCCGGATGATCCAAGCCATCACGCAGACGATGATTGGTGAATTCCTTTGGAAGTATACGCGCAAGACGGTGTCAGGCGACATGTCTAACACGAGACACCGCCGATACTTCTGGGTCCATCCGTACACGCGGACGCTGTACTGGAGCGCGCAAGATCCCCAGACTGCCGGCAAGAGTGAGCTGAAAACGAAGAGCGTGCCAATCGAAGCGATTCGAGTTGTGGCCGACGACAACCCCTACCCTCCAGGTCTTCACTGTCGGAGCCTGGAGGTAGTGAGTCCTGGCCGTCGGGTTCGGTTTACCGCTACCACCAGTCAGAGACACGAGACGTGGTTCAATGCTTTGTCGTACCTCTTACTCCGGAACTCTGAGAATGGAGAAGAGGAGGATGGCAACGTTACGTTGGACGATATCGATGAGTTCAACCCAGGATTCCGGTCCCGCTCTCGTCAGGCAGCCCGCATGTCGATCTCCTCTTCGCAAAGTCGGACCGCTAGAAACTGGCCCAAACAACGTGCGGGATCCGCCTTGTCCGTGCGTCACAGTGCGACGCCCGGCCGGGTCTCCCCTGCACTGAGTGCTACGCCGTCGAATTACTCTCGGCGCAGCTCCTCATCTCGGCTCAGTACGATCCTGAATACCACCATCAAGGGTTCGTTTGGCCGAAAGGGACCGGGTTACGCTTCCCCTAGTCTCCACGATGGGAGTATTCATGATCAACAAAGCGAAGAGGATCTCCGACAAATGATGGAGAGACAAGAACAGGAGGCGGACAGACTCGAGAATGTCCGCGCCTGCTGCGATGGTATGTATACCGGCTGTGGAACGCTCTGCAATGACCGGCTGGCTAATCCCTGACCTTAGGCAAGCACGATGTGAGTTCACTCGCACGAACAAGCCGATACAGTCCCCGTGTCAACCGAATCCACTCCCACCATTGATCGGAGACCAGTCTGTTGCCTTACCTTCCATTGTACTTGAAGCATTGCGAGTTTGACGAGCGTGCGAGTTAGCATTTATTGGTTTCCACTGCCTTGGCCGCTCTCATTTGGAGTTAGCTTGTTCAGCCCGACCTTGCTATCCGGCGTTCTGGCACGCGAATACTACGTGTTTTGGGACTTCTGCTTTCGTTCGGAAATCCTCTCCTCTCTGGTGCATGGGCTTTCCCCAAGTCATTCATTTGCGATATTTCTACATGATTTTTCTCTATTTGATTTCCTTTGTTGATATTACCGTCGGCCTGGCATACATCGTACCATTTAGGTTGTTCATTCACTCCGGCTGGGGCATGTTACTCTACTATTGTTCACTGTGTGGATATCTACGCCAGTTGAATCACTGTACTTTGTATTGCGTTTTGAGCTGCAATGATGGAGGGAACCCATGCCGTGGAGATTATAGGATCCAGTGATACTGATCCAGAATAGCTTATTGAGGTCATTCTGCCTGTAGTCTGTCCGTGAGGGGTTTCTAGTTATTGAACAGTAGGGTTGATTAGTCAGTCCCCGCATGAGGGATCTGTATTCGGACCTCGAATCTATCCATCCCCATTCATACACCCATACATTCCACACCACCAAGCTGTGCTGTAGACTCCGTCCTTGCATTACGTCTCCGTAATTACGCGACCATACAGCCATGGCTGCATCATCGGAGCCTTCAACCAAAGAATGGGTCCAGTCCCTCGTTGAGCCAGGCATGCTCCTCTTTTGGGCCATGAGCTGTATGATCCCGTCCTTCATTACCCCATTATTTCGCCTCTTGGAGCGAACCATACACGGCAGTGTACACACGGATGACTGACTCTATCAGACTACGCCCGAGTCAACTTCGAGACGGTGTTCCAACGCAGACAACTGCTTGCGCCGCTCCTGCAAACAAGCAAGCTGCGCGATGAAGCCTTTGGCCGATTCTGGGTAGCCTTCAGCAGTGAGTTTACCCCCCCCGGCACTTCCCTACTACAAGAAAGAGCCCAGTCCCCAATCTAACCCAACCACAGCGACCCGCGCAGACGGGCCACCACCACCCGTCGCGGACGCCCCCGCAAGCGGTCAGATCCAATGCTCGTCGGATCTCATCCCGCCGATTCTGGCGCGCGCGTCGGGGGTCGTCCTCGACGTCGGGCCCGGCACGGGCACGCAGATGCCGCTGCTCCGGTCGCCGGCCATCAAGGCGATCTACGGCGCGGAGCCGTGCGCGGGGCTGCACGCGGAGCTGCGCGCGCGCGCCGAGGCCGAGGGCCTCGCGGACAAGTACCACATCGTGCCAACCAGCGTGGTGGCGGCGGAGCTGGTGCCTGCGCTGGAGGCGCGGGGGCTGTCGGTCGCCGGGTCCGGGTCCGGGGTCTTCGACACGATCGTGTGCGTGCGCGTCCTGTGCTCCGTCCCGGACATGCGCCGCACCGTGGCCGAGCTGTACGGCCTGCTGCGGCCGGGTGGGCGGCTCCTCGTCGTCGAGCATGTGGTGAACCCGTGGCGAACGCCGAAGGGGTCGTTGGTGGCGCGCGTGATGCAGGCGGTGTATGGGTGGCTGGGGTGGAGCTGGTTCGTCGGGGATTGCTGCTTGAACCGCGATACGGAGGCGGCGCTGCGGGCGGCGGCGGCGGCGGATGGCGGGTGGGAGGAGGTGGAGGTTGACCGGTGGTTTGGGCGGTCGCCATTGCCGTATGTCTCGGGGGTGTTGGTTAAGAGGGGATGATTTTGGTTACGATGTTGGATGGGCTTCATTTGTGGATTAGGGTATCATGTTGTTTTGGTTGTTTATTTAGGTCTAAGCTTGCGTGGGAGGTAGAGAAGTTGCGGGTATCATGTTCGCTCAGGTTTGGGTCGGCCTGGCGGCCAGAAGCTAAAGAGATCTAGTGCCTCAGATGTCCATGGTCCTTGCTCTTGCTCGTTGCCTACGTCGTTGGGGGAACTGTCGGACGATTCCGGCCGCGTGGGCACCTGCCGGGTGTTGGCTAACGGGGAGGGATCGGAGTGTGCTTTGCGCAGCACAGTCGTTGATGACCTTGCCGTTAGGGTCTGCGGTAGCGTAGGCGCGCTTTGTAGAGACTCGGGCCGCGTGGTTACTTCTTCGAAAGCCACCATGGTCGAGGCGGACGGCATGTAGTCCGCCGTTGACGGCGCTGGGTCACAGTCGGTCAGGTCAACGACCCTATAGAGGTTAGTCTCAGGCTGGAAGTCTTTGCAAAGTACATACTGACTGCGGGGGTGGTTTCCGTGCTGAGGCCTGGCCGGGTAATAGCTCTCGATACATAAGTTTCTTGCGCGGTTTCGAAGTCGATAACCGAAGAGAGTTGGTTGGCGGGTTAGAGTGACTGGTTTGTGGGGGTTTAGCAGCCGAGATTGGCGGCTCAGTGCTTCTGGAGGGTTCGGCGGGTGGGTTTGAGGGAGTCTTCACGGCATCCATGTTCTTTTCGACGGTATTGGCGGTCTTCGGGGGAACATTGCGCGGACGTGGAGACTTTGCGCGGGCCCTTGCGAGATTTCCATTACCTTCGAATACAGGAGTGACGCCGTTTGAAAGCCCTCCCGTTGTCGTACTATTCGACAAGTCGATGAGCTCCGGCTGGTGATCTGAACGAGGACTATCCGGCTGGCGCGGCCTTTCTGACGATTCTACCCGTTGGCGCTTCGGCGCCCGCTCCACCGTGTGCTGGTCTTTCTGATTAGATCTAGTGCCATTGTGTTCTTCATAATGCGAGACCAGTTTTCCAACTGGTGCCGTCTTCTTGATCCCGAGGAGGTCATTGAGGGAGCGAGATGGCTGAGACGATATCGACGACCGGACGGGCGTCGACGGGCGAAGGGAGGGAGTTGGTTGGTCCCGGGTCTGTGACGGGGAGGTCTGACTCTTCTTGTGACTGTAGATGGCCGAGATGTCGGTCTTGGTGGTCTCCATCGGCTCGCACACCTGGATCAAAACGCCCCGGTCCAATTCCAGCTCGTCGCCGTCTTCCAACGGCGCGTCCTGACGCCAATGGAGATCACCGATAAAGTTCCCCGGGGTATCGTAGACCATGACGCGTTTGTTGAACGTGTGGAACCGCAGATAGCCATCTTGCCAGCGTTTCGCCTTTCGACGTAGATCGTGCGTATACAGACAGCGGAACTTAATCACGGGCGCGGTGTTCTGGGTCGCGGGGACAGCCCAGGCCTGTTGCGAAGCGCGCGGGGTCGACATGAAGAGGACGAGGGGCCGGGAAGGGCGACCCTCTGGCCGAGCACCATCGGAGGGCGAGGTAGATGAAGAGGTGGTTGTTTGAGTGGGCTGCTGAGGTGTGAAGGTGACGGCGCCGGTGGTGACGGACGGCAAAATCAGGGTTGCGTGGGGAGCCTGAGGCTGCCGCCCCAACGCGGTTTAGTGGGTATACTTCGATTTCTCGATTGGGTTTCTGTTCTTCTGCATCTTCTTCTTCTCTTTTCTCACCCTCTTCATTCCTATTCAACTCTTCTCATTGCGAATCCGAATGGCTTCAATTTCAATCCATCGAATGACAGGGCCCTGTATGTTCTGTCCCTCAGCCTGCCATGAGGCCGTGTGTAAGCTCACGCCTTGGCAGAACCACCATGGACGATTCCACGGCTCATGGCATGTCGTTCGTTGGCTCCACCAGAGAGCCTAGCCTGACGCGCCCTTGCTTTACATGAAGGAAATGACCATGGAACCTGTCAGCAATGCAGGAAGCCATTCCAGTTCCTGAAGACGACTACCAAACCCGCCAACAATCGCTAGGAATTATCCCGTATAGCTTGGGCATTTGGCCTTTTCCTGGCCAACTCCATTGCGAATCTCACCACACAATAGATTCAGGGTTTGACAAATGCTCCGGTCATCGGGGTAACGATCTACATGGGTCAATCCACCAGGATCCCTCCCCTCACACCCTCCCCCGCCGACGATCAGAATGACAAAAATAGTGTCTGTGGCGGTGGTCCAGAGATTGGATGAAACACGCCTAGTGCGAAGCCCTTGAGGTTGCTGCGTCATCAGCTGTTTGAGGTGAATGAGGCTCTCTCTCTTTTTCCCCAGTTCCTTCTCCCTTCTCCTTCTCTTCCCTTGGCCCTTCCTCTGCCGTCTGTCGAACCCCTTTTCCCATGGGGCGATTCTGATGCATTGCTTCGCTCTTGATGTTCCCTCGGCCGTCTGAATTCCCGCGTCGGCCTTCTTTTCCCCACACAGTCTTTCCCAGCTTCTTGACCCGTTGAGGGGCCCATCTACACCATGCAGTCCGTGCAGCGACAGTTTGGTAAATTCATGAAGCGGTCCGCCGATGACAGCCAGGTTTCCATCCTCATGAAAGATTTCGATGATGCCGATAAATTATTGGGCAGAGTGAGTAGAAATCACGCCTGTTTTGATTTTAGCCAGTAGCTTACCCCCTTGACGAAAGATTATCGATTCCACGAGTGCCTGGCGTGATGCGTGGTCGTCGCTTCTCTCTCACCAGAGTCGAATGCTGAGCGAGTTCGAGGGGCTTTATTCCCCAATTGTCGGCTCCGCAGACTCGTCTGCTTCGCATAACCCGGCCCCGACTCCTGAAACCACCATGGTCCGCACAAACAAGCTTCACGATGAATACGAAGAATTGCGGAAAGACCTCATCGAGGAGCTTACGGCAGTTGACCAGCGCATGATCCAGCCGGCCTCCCAAGCAAGAGAATTCATCGCGCCGCTGAAGAAAACCATCAAGAAGCGCGACGATCGAAAAGTACGCCTCTCTCTGCCTGCCCCACCCACCAACTGAAGCGACAATGCTGATACCTCTTTCCTGATTCCAGCTGGACTATGAACGTTACCAGTCGCGCGTGGACAGCTACGCGAAGAAGACAAAACGCTCGGACCGCGATAACGTCGCTCTTAGCAAGGCCGAGGGCGAACTGACCAAAGCCACTGAGGTATGGGCGTGGGAGAATTTACTGCCATCACAATCGGGCTGAATATTCTGACCGACATCAGGAATACAACGCTGCCGACGAGCACCTACGACAGAGTCTGCCGCCGCTCATCGCCGCCGTGTTCTCCCTGCTCCCCCGCTTGCTCGCGGCCCAGATCCAGATCCAGAACACCATGCTGGGCCATTACTACACCGTGATCCTCAACTACTCCGAGCAGGAACAGTTTCCCTCCCCCGCCCCGCCCATGGAGCAAATCATCGAGGAATGGGAGCACGTCTACCTGCCTGTACAGCAGGAAGTCGAAAGCTTCGGCTGTCTGGCCAACGGCAAGACTGTCCGCCTATCCCAAGGTGGCGGAGAGGAACCGCGCAACGGCGGCATCACAAACGGGCGCTTGCCGAACTTGCCCAATGGGCTGAACTTTCGCCGTCGCTCCAGCGGCCAGGCCTCCTCCACACCCTCCCAGCAAGCGTCGACGACCGCCCCCGCCCGGAAGGTCTCCCAGCCATCACCCGCCGCCGACCCGCGACCATCCCCCGTGTTCGAGACGAAGCCGCGTTTCAATGGCCCTCCCTCGGGCCCACCGTCTACCCTCGCTGTACCAAACACGTACCAGACCCCGTCGTCGCCGAACGACTCGGCAGTGAGGACAGACTACTTCAGTCGGCCCCAGCAGCATCAATCTGGAGGCTCTAGACCGGTTTCCCCGGGACATAGTGTGCTCGCTGCTGTTGCTGGAAAGAAGAAGCCGCCGCCGCCGCCACCGCCCCGTGCTGGCAACAATGCGCTCTTCGTCACGGCTCTGTATGACTTTGACGGGGAGAGCCCCGGGGACCTTGCCTTCCGGGAAGGGGACCGTATCCGTGTTGTGAAGAAGACGGAGAGCACGGACGAGTGGTGGGAAGGCGAGTTGCATGGTGTCAAGGGCAGCTTCCCGGCAAATTATGTGGAGTGAACTATGGGCAGAGACCAGATCGGGACGGTACTTTGCTCTTGACTTTAGGTGCTGTTTAACTATAGGTGTTGTGCAGCTAGTAGTTTATGAGGGCATGAATCATAACCACATCGCATTATTAATAATACAGAGAATGTCCTTTTGCGCACCGGGAAGTGGTTGGTGGACTTGCTATATCAGCTCGTAAGGCCGCATATGACGGGACATGCTATGATGTGTAACCAGAATAATGACAGCCGGGATGAGATGAGATACCAACCGTTGGAAGGATCGATAGAAAGCAAAAATAAACATGGGATGTAAGAATATACAGGCAACAATCTTCGTCTTGCGCCGTTCAGATGAAAGCATCTTCCAAACCACCGGGTGCTTCAGTCTGCATCTGCCGGCGTCTGCTATCGAGAAACATTTCCACCATGCGCTTACTGGACATCGGTGAGTTGTTCTTCTGAGACTGGATATAGGTGTCCTTGTAATCTCCCGGGCTGTCCTCGGTCTTGACGTTTTCATTCGTTCGTTTAGTCATATCACGGTGGCTTCGCGTGGAGCGAAGGGATAGGGCCTTGCCGTCCGGGGACACTCTGGTGAACTGGGTCCCATATCGCATGTTCACAGTCTGTCGTGGATGCATAGCCCCAGGGGTTCGTTTCGGAGTCGGCGACTCAGTAGCCGGAAGTTGGTTGCTCGGTATGGACTGGATTGGCGGGAAAGTGATAGCGTTGCTCCGTGGACGTGTGCGGTTAACGGAGAAGGTGTTCTGGCCAGCGTAGCTGGGAGAAGTTGAAGCTGAAGGTAGAGTAGCCTCGCCCTTAGGTTCCTTCTGGGTAACGGGCATTGCGCGAACGCTACAAGCCCGACTGAAAGGTCGGGAGAAGTTATTGTTGGTCGCTTTTCTAGGAAGGGCTTCCTCGCAAAGAGGCGTGTGAGCAGACCCATTTTTCTCCTTGACGTGAGACTCGGAAGAATGTTGGGTAGGATGGGAGAGATCTGGCTCCTCCGTATGGATCTGGGCCTCTTCTCTGTAGTGGTCGCGCACAGTAATCCCTTTGTCAATTCTCTGCATTTGCGTGTTCATCCACTGTTTCCAGTCAACACTGGGACGAATTTGTGCATCGCATGGAGAGCGGGAAGCTCGATTCGGAGAACTGTAAGTCGTCCTCTTACTCTCAAAGATTGTGGCCACACCGGGCTCGTCGTCTGACATCTGACGGTCCATGTGGGGGTTCCTCTCTTTTGCAGACGGTGAGTTGCCACTTGTTGATCGTGAATAGACGCTCGAAGTCTCGGACAAGGGCCCTAGACCTTCCGGTGTGGCAAAGATGATGCTTCTAGCATCACTGCGGAACCTTCTGTTCTCGAACATTGCATGCGGGCCCCGAGGCGTCACTATGCTGCCGAGGGCTGTTGCGAATGATCCTCTAGAAATGATAGACTCATCACTGGGAACGGGGCGGATGGACTGTTCTCTACTGAGGGGATACGCAGACCGTGCACGGGTAGGATTGACATAATGTTCCTTGACACGACCGAATACAACCTCATCATCAGACCCGTGCCTGCTAGAGCCACCAATCTTTCGCATCAAGGCAGTGTACAGGCTTTGGCTGTCGATATGGGGGGAGCGTTTCGATGGACTGGGAGTGGACGGAAGATTTCGCTGGAGGTAGCCATTTGATATCGAATGAAAAACGCTCTGATTTGAGGCCGTTCGCTCATGGATGATGGATAACTGGCCCCGGTCTCCAGGCCTGCGCTCAGTGACGGTATTTGCGACCGTCGAGTCGGCCCAGCTGGTGACACGAGAAGAGGAAGTCGCAAGGCTTTCAAAACTCTGCTTACGCCGTGCCGACTGTAACGATGTTGTCTCTGTCTCGCTGCCTAGTTCCGTTCTGTGATCCATACCTCCCGTTGGATGGTTCTCCTGACCAAGTGACTGGCATGGCGATGTTTGGACCTGTGCTGGGTCGCACGGCGGCTTCGACCATCCTAAGACACGCTTGATTCCTCTTTTGATGGATGAAGAGAAAGATCGGGCTCTTCCAAAGGACGGAGTGGCCCGATAGTGCTCCGCCGATAGGGGCGTATTGTACGGATCAACAGCGGAAGCACTGATGGTGCGAAAGGTTCTTCGAAATGGTCTGTACTCCCGTTTGGGTCTCAACGTGGATAGAGAGGACTGTCGACTCCGACCGTAAGAGTCCAAGTCGCTCTGGTTGAACTGGGAACGAGCCAGCTCTATCGCAGCCTCATGACTCTTCGCATGTCGAATGGAATGGGAAGGTTGAGGGTTTCCTCTGAAAAAGGACAAAGAACGTCTCAAGGTTCCTTGCGAGAGAGGCGTCGTGGGCTGCTTCTCGCTCACATCTTCTGGACATGCGTAGGCAGTATGCGACAAGTGCTGTCTGGGTGCAAACATGGATCGCGACTTGCGAAGCCTTCGATAAGAGGAAGGCAGAGACGCATTCCGGCCATCGAGACTGCCGAACTCGTCGATCGCCGGAAGAGCTGCCAGCGAAATATGGTTTCCGTCTTGGGATTCGAGATCACGTTCGGTAGAAGCGCAAGAAGGGGGACAGTGCCCTGAATCCTCGGTGTGGATGGAGCGGTGGTATCTCCTGGGGACGGCCATGGTGCTAGGACCGCCCAAGGAATCGTACGAGCGTTTGGAATCCATGGAGGACCTCTCAGCAGAACGTTGCATGGCTAAAGACGCCGCCAGAGTGGCCTGGTGCTTCGTGTCGTCCACGACAAAAGATTCTGAGTAGAGGGAACTGCGATGAGTGCGAGAACGTCGACGGATCGTGCGGGTGGACATGCTTCTGCGCAAATGTCCTTTTCCATTGTAAGACGCTGGCGAAGCCATGTCGGGCGTGTGGATACTCAGCGATAGACCTGATGGAAGATGAGTATGCTCTGGTGGATGGATGTGATGGAGAGAAGCGACGGCGCCATGGAGGCGATTTCCATGTTAACGTCGCCATGGCAGGCGGCTGGAGGAAGGAAGGAGCCTCCTCCGTGCCTCTGATGAAACTGTTCTGGCAGGATGTATCCAGGCAGGATGAGTCCTGACGGAAGTTCGACCGTCTACGATGATTGTGGCTGTGCATTGAGTCACCTCGTATACAATCACGCCTGAGTCAGGCATCCACTCATGCACCAGAGGCATGAACAGGCCAAAAGCAGGCCGTCGCCAGTTGCAGAGCTATTGTGACAAGCAGCAGAAGCCAGACAGACAAGACATCATGACTCGAGACCCATCCGGCACTCAGGGATCAACGCCTCCAAAGCCTATCCAACTGGATGGCCGAATGCTGGAAGGCGGCGGGCAGCTGGTTCGCATCGCTATCGCACTGTCGGCGCTGACCGGGCAGTCCATCCAGATCAATCATGTCCGAGGCAATCGACGCGGCAAAAAGGGTCTCAAAGGCTCCCACCTCGCCGCGATCAAGTTTCTCGCGGAGCTTACCGGCGCCTCTGTGTCGGGGGCCGAACTGGGCTCCTCGACGCTGACCTTTCATCCTCAGCCTTGTAGTAGTCGCGTTGCGGTCAGGTCTCATGTCGATATCCAACAGACCACGGCGGGGTCTGTGTTCCTCGTCTTCCAGGCCCTATATCCCTATCTTTTACACGCGGGGGAGACGGACCCGATCACGCTCACCATCACCGGCGGGACCAACGTGTCGTGTTCTCCGTCATTCGATTACGTGGCACAGGTGCTAGTCCCCAATCTGGCGCGGCTCGGATTACCTCCTCTCACGGTCTGTCTGGACCGTCGAGGATGGGCGACGGGGCCGGTTAGCCTGGGCAAGGTGACGATACGGGTGGATCCGTTGCGTCGACGCGACAGCAGCAGCAACGACAACGACAACGACGACGACGACGACGACGACGACGGCTTAATCTCCCAGTTCCCGCCCATTGGCCTGGCGCAATATCGCCGGGGATCGGTCACGCAGATTGATGTCACCGTCCTGGCGCCGGATGAGGCGCCTCCCGCAAGATGGCGGGGGCAGAGGGGGAATGGCAGGGTTAATGCTGGAGGACGGCGGCGCGGCCCAGACTGGGGAAGCGATCGCTGCGATGACACTGGTTCGATTCGCCAATGCGTCGAACAAGAGATGCTCATTCAGCTTCGCAGGGGGCTGAGAAGACTCCCGCGAGGGATTTTTCATGGACAGGGATCTCCAATTGCCGGGAATGGTGACGGCGAGGAGACCGACGACGTGCCTATTCGGGTCCACACCACGGAAGCCACTGGCCACTTCTCGCATCTGTACGTCTTAATTGTGGCACATACCTCAACCGGGTTCAGGGTTGGACATGATGCTCTGTATTGCGGCGCTAAAGCGGAGCGGCGTGGACGGCAGAGCAGGGGGGAAGACCGCCACGCGGCCGGGGCGATGGTTGTGGCAGCCAGAGAACTCGCGAAGGATTGCGTGGCTGGATTCCTCCAGGAATTATACGACCCCCGGCTGCAAGGGTCTACCTTGGACGGCGTAGGAGGACGTCAGCCCTGCGTAGACGAGCATCTGCGAGACCAGATGGTGATCTTTGAAGCACTGGGAAGAGCACAGGAGAGGCAATCGGTCGATAAGGAAGACGAGCGGTATTGGAGTCTGCATACAAGAACTGCGCAATGGGTCTGCGAAGAGATTCTGCAGCAGCATTCAGGAGCGAACGTTCATGGATAAGAATAATAGAGATTAACACAGTAAATCATACACCCGGTTGAAGAAAATGGGTATGAGAACAACCGGTCCTTCAGACAAAATAATAACCCATACATAATCCACAAGCCAAAGCAAACGAGAGATAAGAGATCCACCGGCGCCTTACCCGCCATCCTGCAGCAGAGTCATGATTGCGCTCTATCGATATGGCCTCCCAGCAAGGAACTTTTGTTGTCGTCGACGTTCCGAGGCCAAGTCAAGCCCAGCCACAACCAACCAGCAAAACCAATCGTGAGACGGAAAGAGGAAACAGAAAAATCAGACATGCTGAGCCTCCCAATATATGATGCATGTGTAGACAAAGGAAATCAAGTGATCGATCAGGCCGGAGGGAGGAATAACAGTGAGAAGGAGAACACGATGGTGATTGAGCAACTCCAAGCCATGCATCGCATCGAAATAGGTGGTTAAATGGTGAAAACCGAATGGAAAGGTGGACAGCCGGCGAGGGCCCCAGCCAGCAGGGCCGTCGAGGATGTGCCTGTTCCGTTCTGGGACATGTGAGCTTTAGAGCAGCTCCCGGGAGCCGTTGGCCTTATACGGCGAATCGTTCAGGATCTCCGAGGGTAGGGCTCTGCGGTAGTCGCGTGGTTGGGCAAAGGGAGAGGCAGAGAGAGGACGACGGAGCTTCAATTGCTGGGAGAGAGTTTGTCAGTATGTACGAGGTCTGGAAAAGCATCGGATGAACGCTTACCACGCAGTCGGAGCATTTGCCTCCTTCGGTGTTCACACGACCGCGGCAGCCACGAGGATAATTGGCACAGGAGAACATGGTAGCTTGCTTTGGACCTTAACTGCAGTGATTGAGGGTTGACCAGCGATAGGGTTGGATATCAAATGCCGTCTTCCAAACCGTGTCAGAAGAAAGAGGTTCAAATCACCAGGATCGGATCGATGAATGAATTGAAACAAGTCGATTGCCGAGTCCCTTCAAGGGAGCACCCTTTTTTTCTTTTCTCTCTCGCGCGCTCTCTCTGCTCGATCCTTCGTACAGGGCTGAAACTCTGTCGGAATCTGGAGGATTTCCCAAAAGGGGTATAGGAGGTCAAAGCCGAAACAAGAATATTTCAACCCCTTTTTCGAAAAAGATTGCCCCCTAAACCGAAAATTCTGAGACGGTTGAGGAATTGGGGATGATCGAAGGAATCCAGGTAATAATTCTTTGAATCAGCCACACCGCTATTACGTCAAGATCGGGGGGGCGACCGTTTGTTCTGCAGGCAGAGACACTAAGGAGAGGCCGGTGGTGGACTAGCGCCAACAGACGGGTTGCTGCGCCACGAAGGACGATCTAATTTCCCAGGCAGGGGAAGAGGAGCAGCCGGCGGGAGGAAGGGAGGGAGGAATGGAAGGGAAATCTGAGCAGTCGATAAGTAGCTTGGGGTGAGTTGAGTTCTGTAGATGTATGTTCCCAAGGACAGGAAGGGATCACTGCATGGCTGGGGGTCCGTGGATTTATATTCCCCGAGTGATCTTATTATTCCTATTATAATGAAACCATAGTAAGAAAATAATAATAAAAATTCCTAAATTATTATTATTATTATTTTCGTGACCACGGCGTATTCTAGAATGAAATCAAGTAATAACGGGCCGAATTATTATTATTCTGTTATGGAGTTAGGGTTCCATCCGTCGGACCCTCTCCCTTTGGCATGCATTTTGGCCAATTTTGCGATTTCCCCCCAAATAATCTACCTGAGGTACTCTATTAATCTACTGCCTGTGCACTGCCCGTCCAGATCACGTCAGACAGTTTGATAGATCAATACGCAGCGGACATCGCCTCGTCAGAGGCTTCCGGACGGCATCAGCTCTTCCTTTGTCCCGCTGCACCATTATGGGTATTCTTAGGCTGCCTGGTAAAAAAAACTGAATCCCGGACTGTCGGGATCCCCGGGCGGGAGTTTGGTGGTCTACTATACAGAGGCTACCGTAATAATACCAAAAAATCCGATCCTCAAGACCATCTGCACCAACATCCTCCGTACCATCATCACCGGCCCGTGTCACACCTTGATCGCCTGTATGACTCGCAGGTTGGGTTTGTTGGCGTGTGTTGGGCATGGGCTTGATTGCAGGGCGACGTGGAGCCCGACTGGAGAAAGGATGGTTCGAACATTTTCGACCTGAAAATAATACGAGACGAGAATGAATCCCACGGAGTGGGACCCACTGGCGCCAACAGCCGGTGTCCTCCCAGCCAGTCCAGTTTCGCATAGATGAGGGTCCCGGCAGGATCTCGCATCCAAGGCTTTCTCGACGCTTTCTGGAACAAATAATCCCATAGTCCAGTCAGTAACCTGCGTCTCTCATCGCCACAACCATGTACGCCGGCAACGCCCACATCTACGATAGATATATCCCCTTGGCTTCTTTGGAGGGGTAACTGGAATGTACGCTGAGAGGACCGGAAGAGGCGGATATGGGAACCCAGTCAGGGAGGACTTCTTTATCACCACCTCATTCCTCGTCTTCTTTGTTCGGCCCCGATCGAATCATGAAGAAACACCGGCCTTCTCTCGCTGTAAGAGATCAAGGACAAACCCACTCGCCGAGAGAGCCCCGGTGACTCTTCTTCCCGAACCCCCATTCCTCCCCTTCATGTACACTAGAACCAATCGTTCAACGGAGTTTGCATGTTGTATGGGCATCCGCATTGCTGGGTTGGCGAGCTGGGGTGGGGTTCTGGTTGTCCCCATCGGAGCCCATCCGCCCAGATCCATTCACGATGACAACCAGGTTAATTGCCCTCAGCCTCCGGCTGTCTGTCTGTCTGCCTGTCTGGTCGATGGAGCGGGCCGGTTCTCACCTCTGTTGGCACTCGGCAGTGTCATCGCATCAGCACGTCAGATGGACACTATTGGTACAGTACCTTTCCAGATCCGATTCCGGATGGCAGTGTGCAGATGGTGGCTGCAATCCTCCGGCGTCATTGTGCATGGATGCCATTATGACCATCAGGCAAAATAGCAATCACCGTTGGTTCATCGTTTTGATAGAGGTCACTGGGCCCGGTCATGTGCCCCCGCGTTACCCTAACATCCTGGATCCATAAAAAATACAGGGACGAAAGAATGATGGCAGGGAGGGTATCAGACTCCCCATCTGTCCGATTGGTCTTCATTCTTACCGGATCGTCTGCAGTAGAGTGCTTAAGATTAGGAGGAGGGGGCATGGCTCGTCTCTGTTGCTCGAAGCATAACTACGCAGTACTCCTCTATACCGATCGTATGACGGGTCGGAGAATTCAGCCGTCGGCATGTGAACTAGTCTAAGAGTTCCTAGGCATTTCAAACCATGAATGACTGGGTTCTCGCTGGCGGTGCCGATTCATCATCCGTGGGAATCGATCGGGCTTCCACGTTTCACCAACAGAGCAATGCGGGTCCGCTAGTGGGAGTGGCTCTACAGGGTAAAAATACGAGCAGAGAATAGGGAAAAAAAAATCGATAATTTCCCGAATCCAAATAACCTAGGGCCAAACCCAATCGCCGGATTGCATGGAAACCGGCAGCGGCCAAATGCGCTTCCAACCGCCGGGACGTCCCGACGGCAAACTGGTCAGGCACTCATTGGTATGAAGAGACTGCCCCCGGTTGGAGGCAAGGAAGGGAAAAACAGGAAATCCAATGCCCAACGTCCTTCTCAGAACAGAGGTGATTGTCCCGTCGGCGCGCCAGACCCGGCGAGACTCACATCCATGTCGGAATCCCGCAGGTCTGCCTTGAGCCGCCTGGGATGGATCGACACCAACTCCTTCTTCTTCCCTTTGCCGACCACGCCAGACCGTTCTAGATCGACCTCATGTCCAGCTGACCTCGAAATAGGCTTCCGGGACTATCGCTTTGTATGTCGTCTGAGAGGAGAATCCATTGCCGTGTCTTCCGGCGCTGGTCAGGGAAGGAAATGCACCAAGACGGCTGGCGAAACCTTCTACAGAGACGCGGTTGGACAGGTCACTGAGCGTTTGAGCGTGAAACCTAGCCGTCGCCATGTATATGGTTCATGGGTATTCTTGGGCCGACGATCCCAATGATCGACATGGGGCGCGACGTTTCGAACCAAGATCCCATTCCTACGCTTCAACCTTCAAACAGCGATCGAAGCACGAGCCAGGTCCCCAGTATGCCAACAATCGAGGCCACCAACACTCCGTTGCCTTCCCAGGTCCATCCCAAATAAGCCAACCCACCCACTACCAGCTCCTTCGTCCGCGCCGCATCTCGCTTACGTTGCCATTCTGGATCGATCGGAAACGGAGCCACCGCGGGTGTCGCATCGTCGCCCCCGGACGGCAGTCGTCTTGGGACCAAAGCGGAAAGAGCTACGGCACGATGGTCGGAGGTTGGAAACAACGGGAGCGCCTTGTATTTCAGCGGCTTGACTCGAGCGGTCTCATCCAGACCCGGTGGCGATTCCAGGAATAACACACGATCGCACCAACTGGGCCAGCGGGTATTCGTCCACAGCCATTCCGGTTCGCCGTCGTCGATGGTAGTATTGCGTGCTGCCTGACGTGCCGCGCTGGCATACTTGTACGTCGGAGGAAATGTGATAGGCGCTTCCGACAGTCCGTGGAAGGTTCGGGACTGTTTCATCTCCCGGATGAGCTGATCCTCTTTCAAAAGATGGGAGTAGTGGAAGGTACTGCTCTGATCTGCATGGGCTTGCGGGAACCGGGCGCGATCCTCTTTGCTCGGGGACGTGTCGGAAGTGCGGTAGTTGAGGTCGCCTGCGAGGAATAAATAGCTTGTAGGTATGAGGATACTCCGGGCGTCGTCGTCTGGTGTGAGAGTGGAAGAATCACGTAGAAGGGCGGTTCGCTCCGACTCATCGCCGGTCTCTCCAGAGTTTTCGTGGGCAGAGGATGTTGCTGCACTTGGACGGCTGAATACTAGACGTTCAACAATAGCACGCCAGTCCCCGTTCCGTTGCTGCACAGCATCTTCCATCGGTGCAAGGTGTGCTGCCACCAGTGTGAGATCCATAGAGGCTGCGGCGGGGGACACTGACTTGTAGGTCAGTCGAGCTCCAACAGCACCTTTATTCCCCATCTGCTGCAGTCCCAGCCCAACGTGAGCGTAGGCTGAATTTGAGATGTGTTCGGCGACATCTGACCGAGCAAACACCATGAGCGCCGTCATGCCAACATTCTCTGTCACCACATTTGTATAGTGGGCATCCTTCCAGCGTCGTGCCACAGCCTGGTCCACCACCTGATTAAACCGAGAGAGGTATGGCGTAAGAAACGAGCCTCCAAGAAATGCATAGGCTATAGGAGCAACCTCCTGGAGACAGAGGGCAATGAGATCGGGGGGACTCTGGGAGCTGGAAGTGTCGGTGAGCGGCAAGGCATCGAAGAGATGGTCGGCGAAACGGCTGATCTCAACGGGCGTACGGGTGCAGTTGAAAGTGAGGAGGTAGAGAAAAACGTCATCTGTCATGTTAGTCGGCATGATGTCGGTGGAGGACGGGTCGTGCATTCCAGCAAGCAGTTGTCGCTGTTTCAGCTGGAGTTCATGATGGATGAAGTCATCGTTGCTCCTTTGGGAAAAGTTTCGCTGACTCAGGATCTATCACTCCACTAACCGCATCCGGTAATTCATCAACATGCATCTCGCCAGCGATCGATATCAAAGCATCCCTTTCATTGACATTCCAGAGAGCGTATTGCGTCAACTGTTAGGTCTGTCAATCAGGGTTCAACACTCCTCGCATGGGATGGAATGATGATCGACTGATCGACAAGGGGATCATTGAATTGCCCCAGCTACGAAGACCTAGTCTCCATGATACATTCCCTGACTCTACGACAGCAGAAACTAGTAGTATGGGTGTAGACAAGGAATGGGAAATAGACTTATGATATTATATGCCTTGTTGCCTTTGAATATCAGGTCGACCAACCTATGCAAACCTAACCGTTTGAACGATTTCGTAGAATAGCTCTTTTCAACCTATGAAGAAAACTTTCGTGGATACTACAGCAAGGCACAATATCTTGAAATTTTTTCCATAATATTTGTCGTCCTGCATAAACCCACGTCTTCTATTCTCTACAAGATTCATAGCTTCCCCCGGAGTTCTTCTTCCAGCTCCACCAGGAGCATTCCCTCGGCAACATCTTCTTCTTCGTCCTCCATCTCATACACCCAATGGGCGCGTCCAGCACGGGGACTGCGCACCTCCAACTCCATCTTCATCTGTTTGACAAATGCCAGCACTTGGTTCTCTGCGACAACCTCCCCGGGGCCAACGAGAACCTCGATCAGTTTTCCAGAGAGCGGGAGCACGATGTGTCGGGGGTTGTTGGGGTCACCACGGCGGTGGGAGGACGATACCAGCGCATTTGCAGAGGTGGATGTGGTAGCCAACTGCAGACGATAGGCTGTGGATGAGGTGGGCGTAGTATACTCGACCTCTGCCGCCAGCGACGAGGGGAAGTCATTTTGAAGCACCCGAGTAAGCTGGAAATGATGCTGCTGGGGTGGCTGATCCGCGCCTCCGAGAGGCTCCAGTTTGACGGACCACGCATCACCGCCTCGGAATAATAGGCTTGATGCTGGAATGCTGGGGATAGTTGAGGTGCGCGACGGCTGCGTAGACATATCGCGGCGGACGGACTGTGAGATCTTCTCCCCTTGTTCTAGCGAAAACTGCAGATGCCTCTCGAGCCACTGGGTGTCAATCCTACCGGCCAGGAAATCATCCTGTGCAACAATCCCCCGCAGAAGATCCAGGTTGGTTTGTACGCCCGAAATCCTGGTATCGGTAAGTACGCGCCGCGCTTTGAAGACAACACCCTCCCAATTAGATGCAGTGACGATGATTTTGGCCAGGAGGTTATCGAAGTTTGCACCCACGATGACAGGAGCTGCTCCAGACATGTCTACGTGGGTGTCAACTCGAACGCCATGGCCACCGGGTACACTAAACTCGGTGATTTTACCCAGGCTGAGGGAGAAGTTTCTTCGCGGATCCTCGGAGCATAGTCGGAGTTGAATAGACCGCGCACTTGTGGGAGTCGGAGGGCTTTTGCCCAGACCAACCTGGGCCAATGTCTGTCCCTGGGCAAGACGGAGCTGTGTCTGAACAAGGTCAAAGCCGGTCACATTCTCCGTGATGGTGTGTTCCACCTGCAGACGAGGGTTAATCTCCAGGAAGTAGAACTCCTCTTGATGCTCATGCACGAGGAATTCGACCGTGCCCAGGGATCGGTAGTGAATTGCTTTGGCCATGCGCAACGCCGAGTTTACCACCTGCTGAATCAGTGGTCGATTCTGAAGGAGAGATGGTGCGACTTCGACGACCTTTTGGAAGCGTCGCTGCACGCTACAATCTCTCTCCCATAGATGGCGCACGTCACTTCCGTCGCCCACAACCTGCACTTCAATATGGTGATACCCATCTACAGCGGCCTTTTCCACAAAGACGGTCTGTGAAGATGATTCGCCGGTCGCTCCACGGACGGCGTTCTCAAGTTCCTCCTCACGTCGAACGAGCCGGATACCACGTCCGCCGCCTCCATCAACAGCCTTAATCATGACAGGATACCCAGTTTGACGTGCAAATGCACGAATCTCGGCAAGGTCAGCCGTAGGTCTCTCCATCGCAGGAAGAACAGGGACGCTGCATTCCATGGCGAGCTGCTTGGCCTGGAGTTTATCCCCAGTGCGCGCAAGGGTCGCCGCACCGGGCCCAATAACGGCGACTCCAACATCATGCATACGCCTTGCAAACTCGGCACTTTCGCTCAGGAACCCATAGCCTGGGTGGATTGTATCAATTTGGTGCTTTTGGGCGAGCTCAACCAGCAGGGCGATGTCCAAGTATGCGGCTGCTGAGGGGACGGGCAAGGCATGGTGAGGGCGCCCCAGGTCGCAATGCGAACGATCGTCTTCAGTGTAAAGAGCAAATGTTTCGATCGATGGAGATACCTCGCGGGCAGCCTGGAGAATTCGCACTGCAATCTCGCCCCTGGATTCGTTAGTGGTGGGGATCGATTGAACGCTGAGAGCTAAAGGGTCTAGTACCGGTTCGCGACCAGAAGTCGCTGAATACGTTGAGCCGCCATCTGGAAAAGAAATAAAGCGTAAATTATAGAATCAGTTACATGGGCTCCGGTGTTAACAAGGTAAATGGGATTCTTTCGTTTTGTATAGAAGAAGGCCCTCGGACCTCGGAGGTTCCATAATCATCGACCCCTCACGAGGAGAAACCAAATGCCAGATATATCCCCCGCGGGGATGATATCACTTTTCCTAGTTCACCACGCACTCATATCAACATGCCAGATAACTCGGACTCTCCTTCATCGGCACACAAGAGACTGAATCAGGTCTCTTCGCACTTGAATGCCTCCCAGAAGCTCCCTGCGGACTACTCCGATGTTCTCGAGCAGATCCGCACTCTGCAAGATATAGCGGCAACTCCAGATCCCAATCGACGTGGCTATGTCCGCCAAAAGAGAGATGGAAAACTCTGGGTTCGCGAACGTTTAGAGGAGCTCCTGGATCAGGGGACCTTTCAGGAGATCGGGTCGCTCTCCGGCACCGTGACATGGGAGAAAACGGGGCCTATGAGGGAAAAGCCCACGTCATTCATTCCCAGTAATAATGTTCAGGGTATGGGACGCCTGCGTGGTCGTCGCGTGTTGCTCACCGCAGACGATTTCTCTCTTCGAAGTGGACATGCGGATGGCTCGACGGCCGGCAAGACCATCTATCTCGAAAAACTGGCTCTAGCCCTCAAGCTCCCTGTTGTGAAGCTGGTGGATGGAAGCTCTGGTGGTGGCAGTGTGACGACTATCAAGACTGCTGGATGGAGCTACTTGCCCTATGTCTCTATGTACAAGTATGTGGTGGAGCAATTAAACGAGGGTATCCCCAACCTGGGGGCGGTAGTTGGGCCTGCGGTACGATGGACCGAATTTGGTTTTATTTGAGGACATGCGCTGATATCCTGATAGATTGGCCTTGGAGCTGCGCGTGTGGTCTCCTGCCACTTTTCTGTCATGGCTGCCGACATCGGCTCGCTCTTCAATGCTGGCCCCGAGGTGGTCAAAGGCGCCACTTTTGAGGAAGGCCTTGAATTCCAGACGCTTGGGGGTCCTATGATCCATTGTACAAATGGAACTATCGACAATCTGGCCGCAAATGAGGCCGAATGTTATGAGCAGATTCGAACAGTGTTGAGCTATTTGCCCAACTCCGGGCGGGAGGCCCCTCCTGTGATCCCTTGCACCGACCCAGAAGACCGTGAGGACGTCGCTTTACGGTCGATCATACCCCGGAAGCAGACACGCATGTATAATCCATGGACGATCATCAATAGTGTGGTGGATCGGGACTCTTTCTTTGAGATTGGACCCCTCTGGGGTCGTACCGCAATTGGTGGCCTTGCCAGACTGGGAGGACGGCCAGTTGGAGTAATCTCGCTGAATTGCGAAGTTAACAGTGGAGCTTTGGATGCCGCTGGTAGCCAGAAGCTGACGCGCCTGTTAAAGCTGTGTGATGTGATGAACCTCCCCGTGCTGCAGTTCATCGACGTCCGTGAGTATCCATACCCCTCTCTTAGTCAAGAAATAGCTCTCTAATCCATTGTGTTTCCAGCCGGCTATGCCATTGGAACAGTGGCAGAACGTACAGGAACCATGCGCTGGGGTGTTGAGCTGGGCAAGGCGTATCATGCCACCACCATGCCCATATTCAATGTCATTACACGCCGCGCTTACGGTGTGGCGGGAGGGCTTATGATCGGTGCTCGCGATCCTGTCATGCAAGTTGCATGGCCCTCTGGGCAATGGGGCTCTCTTCCGTTGGAGGGCGGCATCGAAGTGGGCCATCGACATGAACTACGTGAGGCCGAGAAGGTGGGCAAGAAGGCTGAAAGATATCAAGAGTTGGAAGAGGAGTACCGAAGATTGATGAACCCTGTGCGAACAGCAAATGCGTTTGGTGTGGAGGAGATTATCGACCCGAAGGACACCAGACAGGTATGCTGTGCATGGGCCAAGCATGTTTATAAAGTCATGATGGCAGAAAGACTGGGAGATAGGGCAGCCGGCAAGATCCATCCTGTCTTTTCATAGGTTATTAAAAGATTGGATTCGGGAGAGAGATATATTGACAGATGATCAAACCCCGGTGTAATATGCATAGTTTTGGTTTATATATAAACAGAAACTCTATAACAATTGCACTCCTTCACAAATGTGCCCACCCCCACTCCATGAGAACTTGCATCTCATCTACTAGACAATAATCCCCCGGTTCTTGCAGCCCATGTTTCCTTTCCCACCGCGAGAGCCGTCGGTGGACTTTTCTTCCCCTCAAGTCGATATAACTCCATAGTTTGAGACGACTCGCCCAGATTCCTTTCAGGATCCGCCAAGATGATAACCACCGGTCTTCCGGATGTACAGCCTCATACGCTGGTCCATTATACCCGACCCGAACGCGGGGGTTGAGGTATACTCGCTTGGATGATCCGATTGCATTGTCGGCATGGATAAGACAACATTCTGAGCCTTCTAAATGCTCTTGAGCAAGAGAATCAGGGATGCCCCGGAAACGCAGGGGCTTGTCTGTAGATAAAAAGGGCGATGCCGGCATTGCCACTAAGCAAGTTAGTTTGACTTTCATTTCAGCGTCCTAGTGACATACCCATCCCATTCCAGCAGCTTCTCACAGGCACGGGATCCATTCGCTCCAGTGCTCTCCGGGAAACAGACGAAGCGAAGTAGGGCCAGGTCTGCATTATTGGTTCTTTCCCATCAGTATCCCGAAGAGCAAAGGTGTCATAGTACCTAGGGGGATTGGTGAAATCCAAGGAACACGCAGCGTCGTAATGTCCGTTATTAGTCTCAAGGAGAGTAAAGACATCATCGACCTACAACGAGATGTTAAATTTCTCTTACAATAGGATGGATATGAAGACCAACCGTGAAGACAACATCGTTCAAGAAGAGAATAGTATCAAAGTATAGGCCTTCCTCTGCGAGGCGGATCAATGGTTCTAGGCTGATATTACGCGTTCGGGCCAGGTAAGGGACTCGGCGCAGCTCTTTCTTCCCACGTATGGTTTGGACCCAGCCTGCTCCCACTGGCGGTCTCTGCATCTCATCCCAATGGGTGACCTCAGATAGAGTAATGTTTCTGGGAACATCAAGGGCGGACAGAGACCGATCTAAGGTCATCAGTGCGTCTTTGGTGTTGTCATAGCTCCCACTTTCATAGACACTAACAAAGACGTTCTGAGGACCGAGAGCCTGGACCAGGTCGACAACCGCCTGATTCCAGTGGCTGCGTAGAATTATTTCATCATTCCAATGTATACTTGCAATGAAGATGCGACCTGTTCTGGGCCGCTGGAGTGTATGGTGGCTGGTCTTGCGCGGAGGGTCTTGAGCCAGATGACGCTGGATGAGAGTGACCTCTGCAGCACTCCAAATAAACAGAATAATAAGAAGCGCGTGTAATAAGCGATGGCGACGGCGATAACGAAAGGATCGTATTAACATGGTTCTATCAGTATTACCGACGGTACATCGGAGAAGGCAAAGGAACAGATCCTCGTTGCGTCTAGGGTTGGGCGGCCAGACTCCGAATGCGGGGAGATCCGCTGCCAAGATACCTGAGACATTGGGATTATTTACTGAATTTTATGAATTATTTTGTGAACTATAATAGAATTCGTCGCAAATACAGGCCGAGATGATGACTCTCACTGGTGTTTTTAAGAGGTTGTAGGTTGTATAGCAAGCGTAGCTCGATGTATCTACCCGAAAAGGAAGGGAACTGAGCTTTAACCAAGTACCTTAGGCACCTAGGCATAATGCGTACTGTATCTCGATGGGATATTTTATAACGTACAAATGACGAGGCAATGCGATAGTCGAAATTTTAGCTATATTGGCACAAAGAGTCTCAAAAAATTGTCCCTCGGCCTCCCCAAGTCACGATTCGTACTCACAAGACCGCAGGCGAGAGTTTGAACCAAATGCATCAATAAACCCATGAGAGGACCACCACCCGCAGCAGAGAATTTATTAACAGTCAAATTATGACAGGAATTAGGCAGAATAAAAGCGGATTCTCCACCAGTGAGGCCCTAGAACCATGTTTCTAATTTCCCCAGTATGTCGTGGTCGGATAGTCGGAAATTACCGCTTGGCACTTTATCCACCGACATTCAAATATCAAAGATCTCCTTTCAGCCCTATCTGATCATGGAACCATTCACCTGGAAGTTTCTCGCTGTCCACTATGGCGACAATCGTTAATGGGCAGGTATACACCCCAGGGTTGGCCATTGTCGACGCGCCGCAGCCCAATACCCCGTTAGGAGGAGGTAGGCATATATACGACAAACTGAATTCATCCACCATGCGAGCTCCAACCTGATCATGTTCCTAGATACGCTCCAAGTAGCCATCGAGATTTCTGGAAACGGCAAATTGCCCTCCTCCGATTCTGATACGCAATTCCACGAGATCACCCTGTTTCTCACTTCCAACCATTTATCCAAAAACTTCACGATCTCTAATGGCACATCGTCCAACTCCAATGCATACGTCGGTCCCGTTCTTGACCTGGAACCAACCTCTACCGTCAAGCATGTTGACTGGACCTGGCCGGCATGCCTGGTTGGTGATGGTGATGGGGACTCCGACTCCCCTCGCGGCGACTACAATATATCGATGCACCAGTCCTTCCGCTGGAACGGATCCGACTACTATACCGTTTTTGACTTGCCCATTCAGGTAACCAACAGCATTGAAGAGTCGGATGATCGTGTGGAGTGCACGCTGGTGGAGAATGAATTACTTTCTCCTGATGTGATCGCGGCAAGTAATGATACATTGTCGGCGCATCCGTGGCTGTCTGGGAACTTTAGCACAGGGAAGGATAGTAGTAAGGAGAGCGAGACAAACCAAGGGAGCTGCGCGAAAACTGGAGTGAAGGGGTTGGTTCTACTTACAATGGTTGTTGGTAGCATGTTGTTGACTTAAAAGGATGAGAAACTAGGAGGCTTCTTGTGTGTATAGCTACCTAAACATAACTACGTTATTTGCCGTTAGATTACCACAAATGATGCACATACAGACACCCTGTTTCTCTTCATGACGATCTCTTCATGACATCTTGGATTTGGGGAATGTCCGCCAACAAAATAACCTCGGGCCATCTCCGCCCCCACATCGGCTGCCAAGCTTCTTTCGATGATGATCAACGACTGGCGCACTTTTGAGAATTGATCAGAGCTACAGCGTGTAGCAAGAAAAAAACTCCGCTGCACGACATGTCTCAACGCCAGTGGACATGCGCCATTTGCTCCACAGCTTACAGTCGATTGGAACATCTTAGGCGTCATGCTCGGTCTCGTATGTCGGCTCTGGCTCGTCCGGGACTACTGTGCCGTTACTGATGGGAGACAGACGAGAACAAAAGACCTTTTGAATGTGGATACTGTCGGAGGTCCTTTACACGGAGGTGTGATTTGTCCTACAGTTCTCCTAATATTCATAGCTAAGACCGTCTAGAGATGTGATGAGACGCCATGAGAGAACGTGTAGGGCGCAAGCGGACTCCTCTGAGTCAACTAGCACCATGCCAACCGCTTGGGCAAAGCCACGAACGCAAACCGGCACTATACAGATCTCACGAAGCACAGCGATGGACACTAACTTTCAAGGCGAACGTCTACCCGACATATCCCCAGAGGTGGACTTTGCCGCTCTCGACTTTTTGTACTCGTCGCAATGGACCAGTGACAGCATATCCTTGGCGGAAAGTCTGGAGTATCTAGCATATTTCACAAGCGCAAACGGGATGGGAACGTTTCTCGATCAGGATACCCTACAAGAAAGACAGAGATTGGTCTTGGAAAGTGAAGTGAACGTCAACGTACCCAGCCTGGGGAACATTCCAGAGAGCGAGCACTATATAAACCCGCAGTTTGAGCCAATTTCAGGGTGCATTAATCCTGGGCTCCTCATTGACGATAATTATTCGGAAACACTACCGACTACTAGCATCACTTACCGCGACGAAGATCCATTGGGGTCTAAAGCCGAAGAGATCATCGAGCGACTGGAAAGAATCATCAATGACAGAAGTGAAGAGAGCTTTATAACCATCATCTGGGACAGCCATACACAGGATCTGTGCCACACATTCTTCACGCCACATAATATTCGTCGTTACTTGGGGTACTTTTGGGCTTTATGGTATCCAAACTGTCCCATCGTACATCGACCTTCATTCGATCCTCAAAATGCCCCTGTGGCCTTGTTGTCTGTCATGATAATAATTGGTGCTTGTCTTTCACCCCATGCGGACGATGCTGAAGTTGCCAAATTGTGGTTGGATAGTGTGGAGCAGATAGTATTTACCGACAACCATTTTGGAGAGGAAGACCTAAAAGCTTCGACGACATGTGTCGTTCATGAGAAATCTGATTGGAACAAAAGACGTATCGAATGTATCCAGATGACCTATCTGGTCTGCTCTTTACAGAAGAGAGAAGGCTCTTTGGAGGCTCAGACTCGGATACGGAGATACCGCCATGCGACCATGGTCACTGTGAGTCCACCCCGGATACATGGCCCTAGGCAGTAGCTGATACCTGGAAGTTGGCGAGGGATATTGGATTGGGTTCAGGAAATCACCGGGCATTGAGCCTGGACAGTCCATCACCTTCCTGGTGGAATCAATTCTCGACAGAAGAAGAGCTGCTCCGGTGAGCATAAGCCTGTTTCGGAGACAGTTACCATGCTAATAGTTCCAGAACGCTTACTTATGTTTTCTTGTTCGATGCGGCCCTTACAATATTCCATAACTCACCACCGCGGATGGTGGTGTCGGAACTGAAGATGGAGGTAACATGTCCAGAAGGATGCTTTCAAGCAGAATCAGCAGTGGAATGCTTCACACTTCTTAAGGAGTGGGAAAACACGATATTCTGGCGGAAGCGGCTGTCTATCGCCGCAGTGGTACGAATGATGTGTCAAAAAGACTTGGATGACATTCTCGTGAGACACTTGGCTCGGATTGGGACGCTGAATATGTTCACAACTGTGCAGTGTATGTGACCCTCGACATTAAACAGAAAATTTCTGACTATAGCATAGCACTCCATTCGCTCACTTTTCATCTGCAAAACTCGATCATCTTCGAGTCCTCTCTTGCTCCAGTGGAAACTGGATTAGAGAACTGGAGGCGAATCTGGGATGTAAGAGAGCCTGAAGATAAGGATGTCCCCAATCGGTTCGATACAATATGGAGAAAGAATGGTTTTACCTGCTATGCCGCCGAATTTTGGCAGTTGGCCCGTATTATTGTGGCTAAAATGAGAGCCAGGGATGCTGAAAGAGAACAGGACACACCCTCTGTCCCTGGACAGAGCCTACATAGGTATGACCATACAGATATGACAGACGTGAACAGTTTGATCATGGAATATCGACGACTCAATTTGGGGGTTGCCACTTCTACATGATAGTCATATCAAACGAATCCACAGCTCAGCTTGATACTGGGAACTTGTCTCTACTGCGCACTGTAACATCAAAGTCGGTAGGCTTCACAAACCAAAAATTCTCCGTGTTCCACTTCTGGACATTCGTGCTGAAGTCGAAATCACGGATCAGCCTAGGGATCAACTTAGACATCTCCAAGATTGATATATGTTTTCCGATACATGTCCTGGAGCCAAGGCCGAACTGCTTATAATTAGCATGCTACATGATGAGAGAAGGGGAATAGGGTGTCCTTGTGCTTACCGGCATGTACATGTCGTTCATGATCTTCAGTCTCTCAGGGTTTTGTTCTGCTTCAATCCAGCGTTCTGGCCGAAAGCTTTTCGCATCGGGAAATACATCTTCATCATAATGCGCCACCCAGGTGTTGACACCTACCACTGTACCCTCGGGAAAGAAATAGCCAGCGAGCTCTGTGCCACCGGCGGGTACTTCCCTCCACAATGGAAGTCCCGTGGCGCTGTGCATACGGAGCGCTTCCTTCATGACAGCTTGGAAGTACGGCATTTCTTGGCTTTCCTTGAATGTCACGCGGGGGCTACACCGGCCCTGTGCAGTGAAATCATCGATCTCGTGTCGAAGCTTGTCTAATACGGCTGGGTTCTGTAGCAGGTGATACATGATCGCCGACAGACTGATCGCGGTGGTGTCCGATCCAGCAATCACGTTTGACTGTCCCATCATGAAAAGATGGTAGTTTGTGACTTTCTCAGGATCTTTGTCTCTTGCAAGCACCATTTTCTCCAAGAAATCCTGTGTTTGTAAGGTCCCCTGTTCTGGATCACGCTTCGGTTGGTCGTTATGCTGGCTGATCCTTTCCTGGACAAACTTCATGATATAAGCACGACCGCCGGCACCAGACCAGCTGAACTTGCTCAGAGGGACAAACAGACGTGGATGCCATTCGGGATAGATGCCGACTAGGGTGCTGTAGGCCATAAGATTCTGAAGAGCAGCGATCGTGCCTTCGATGTCCCGTCCTTCATCCAGGAATCCTGTCTACGGTAAGCATAACTGGCGATTGCAGGATATGAGCGGACTCGTACCAAATCTCTGACCAAATGTGATGTGACCAATAACGTCAAAGGCATAGCACTGGAACCAGTGGCCGAGATTGAGGCTTTTGTTCGCTTGCGCATGCTCGGACAAGCGCTGGGTGAAGATATCGGCACACTGGTCGACGAATTCTTCATAGTGAACCAAGGAGCTCATGGAATATAGACTTGAGAATCGCTTTCGTGTTTCGGCTGTCAATTGTGAGATTGTGAGTGAGAGGTTGACGATATAGATGTACATTTCTCATGCATACCATGTCTTTTAATGTTCCGGTCTGGGAATAGGGTCCACCTGTCCGGGTCGGGATGCTTCCATCCCTCGTACCAGGCCGACTTGGTGAACTTACTCCCAGTTCCATAGATTGTCTTGATGGCTGCCCGGTCGTTAATGGCGTAGTGATCCGGGGCGATGCGGACGACGGGACCGTAACGTTCGTGCAGCTGAATATTATCCTGCTCGAAGTGCCCACGACGAACGCGGTTGAAATACCAGATCTTGGTAAAGCGAGTATAGAACGGACCGGGGACCGATATTAAAGAACGAGTAGTGATTGTCTTATAAATGAGGGCAAGAAGATGATAGACGATGGGGACAACGGGGAAGAGCAAAAGGAGATACATGTTGGCGATAATGCTGCACGAGAGATCTATCTTCCTTCATAGTTCATACGACGTAGATTCCATGTAGGCCCTCTGCCGAGGAATTTATGAAGAACTTGGTGGTGATCGGCGCGGAGGACGTTTATGAGGATGCTTGGTTACTCCGCCCCCACCCCCGCCGCCACCTGCGGAGAAGCTTCAAGGGAAGAAAGTAAATTGATATAGATATATTTGCATGAGAAGCATAAATTCTTTAAAACCCTAACCCATTACACCGAAACATCAGTATAAAACATAGCGTACATTTAGCATTATATTCTGCGCCATCAAACGCAGCATCAACATATAGAGAAAACAATCCTCACCGCCCCTTGCTTGGTCAATGACCAGCCCCAAATGGAAATGGTGGGACCATATAGTGGCCTAGGATCAATCAGTGTTCATGACCGGTCTCCCCAAAGCCCCACGATACCCATAGCAAGCGCAAGGCCGGAAAACACGGTACGGGTGCACTGGAACCGACGTTCATTATCCATCTCCTGCTCAATACTCTCTCCGTTGACCTTCTCTTCAGCCTCTACCACCACTAAATCCTCTTCCTTCTTGTTGGATGACTTGCGACCGGAACAGCAGCCCACATCCTGCAGGAGGCTCTGAAACCAGGTCTTGATGCCGAGCTGACGGTGGAACCAAAAATCCATCGCGTAGGAGCCCAGGGCGGACGTGACACACATCCAGAGGAGATAGGGGTGTTTCCGATGCTTTGGAGAAATGCTGTAGGCAAATAGGAGACATCCATTGGCAATGTTTGTGAGACGAAGGCCGTGCTTCCGGTTCAGACGTTTGACTTCATGGAGGGAGCGCGAGGCATCGGAAGAGGTCGGGAGTAGTTTGAGGGAGGGGATGGTGATGGTGGAAGCGGAGTAGGACAATCCCTGGAGTCGCCATTAGGATATAGCTATCATATAGGGTATCAATAAGAAGCCTACAGTCAAGAGGCCTAAGGAGACGGTGCCGACGAATTTGCTGACGGTGATGGGACAAGCCATTATGACGGACAACAACCCCGAACCGCTCAAGGAGAGAGAGACGGAGAAGGATCGATGAGAGCGAAAGCAGTGACCAAAGCTGTAGAGGTTTGCGGTACGCGACAGATGAGGAGAGCCGATGGACGACGCTGGCGAGGGGAGCAGGAGAGACATGCAACTGATGAAGTTATTTAATCGCCAACGTTTTGATTGGCAGCAGTGACGTCGTTGCGGCCTGAGGCAGCACTACATGCCTCAGGCATAAGTAGTCAGGCAACAAGGCGCCAAGTCCATTTGGGGAAATAATGATAACTAAAAAGGTCTGTAACGCAGCCTGGATTACAGTTCCATCATATGCTTGCTGTATATCACTCGAGAGACATCCTCCCCGGGTGAAATCCTTCCAGATCCCCCATCATCCACCCTCTCGATGAATAAACAAAAATGCGGTCAATTCCGAGGCTACCGCTGCGCAACCGCGGCATTTCCCCACATGTTACGCCTGCCTACTTGAATGCTCTCTTCTTCAACTTCCCCTGGTGAATTGACCTTTCGCTGATAGCTTGCGCTAACAACGCCTTTCCATCACCATGCCTCTTGCGACTGAAGAATATTTGAGTGATACCTGGAAAGATGGTCTCTTCTGTATGTTGTCGCCCCTTTTGAACTGGCCCACAGCACTGACGTCTTACAGCCAACAAGGTGGTCTTTTGCACCGGTGGTGCAGGAACCATCTGCAGTGCCCAAGTTCGTGCCCTGGTTCATCTAGGCGCAAGTGCCTGCATTGTCGGCCGGAATGTCGAGAAGACGGAGGCTGTTGCGAAGGATATTGCCACTGCTCGCCCCGGTGCCAAAGTGATCGGTATTGGCGCCGTTGATGTTCGCAAGTTTGAAAGCCTTAAGGCGGCCGTGGACCGTTGTGTCAGCGAGTTTGGTGCCATTGACTTTGTTATGTATGCTCATCTCCACGAAAACGGTTTCTTTGGGGCCGAATTTCTAGACCTCCCGACTGACCTCCCTCAGTGCCGGAGCTGCTGGCAACTTTCTAGCCTCCATCAACCAGCTGTCCGTGAATGCCTTCAAGTCTGTCATGGATATTGATGTTCTGGGCTCTTACAACACCTTGAAAGCGACTATCCCTCATCTCACCGAATCGGCCAAGAAGCACCGTGTGGACTCGGACTCTCGTAATAGCCTCTTACTCAGTACGCAAATTGTGTATCAACGATAGCTAATCATGGCACAGTGAAGCCATCTCCACTCGGCACTGGTGGGCGCATCATCTTCGTTAGTGCTACTTTGCACTACCGCGCTGCCCCCTTCCAGACGCACGTCTCGGTCGCCAAGGCCGGCGTTGACGCCCTGTCGCATAGTGTTGCCATTGAATTCGGTCCGCTGGGCGTGACTTCGAACATTATTGCCCCTGGACCTATCGCGTCTACAGAAGGTCTGGACCGTCTTCTGCCTACGCCCGCCAAGAAGGCCTACATCAAGTCGCAGCCCCTGGGACGGATCGGGTCCGTTCGTGATATCGCTGATGCCACCGTGTATCTCTTTTCCAGTACTGGAAGCTATGTCTCTGGCCAAACACTAGTTGGTGAGTCATGTCCCCAAGAAATGCATGGAGTGTGTTTTGCTGACTGGGGTTAGTGGATGGCGCAAGCTGGCGTACGTCTTCGGGTGGCGCCGCAGCAGGGGATCTGGGCTACCCAGACTTCCTTCTTTCCGGCGAAGCGGTCCAGCATGTCAAGGGACAGAAAAAGTCCAAGCTTTAAAGAAACATGCAGTGGTTTCGGTATTGTAGATAGTATAGATTCTGAGGGACTGTTCCATGCAACTTCCGTGATCTCGTGTTTTGTGGCTACTCCTAATCATGTTTTTTCATACCTTAGAAGGCTTGCAATATCAAGAACAAGGGTGATGGAACAAAGAATAGCGGAATCTTCCATGCTTTTAAAGGGAAGACAAAGGGCACGCATTGCAATGCTCACACAATGCCCTTGTCTGGGATTACGATTGGGGCAGTTTCTGTCAACTGGTAGCGAGTAAAAGACGCTAGGTCTATGATCCTTTTTTACAGTGGGATTTCCCATTCCAAAAAGGCTCTTTGAATCACAAGCGATGGACATATATATTGTCTGTCTCGCTGGTTACTCCTCCCTGCTTCAATCAATCTCCTTGGTCATACCATATCTATACCGAAGGTTTCCCGTCTATATACCGTTTCACAACATGCCTACCTTTGAAACCCCACCCCTCGGTTTCGATATTGGAGAGGAGGTAGACGCACTTCTTGCCGAGGGGAGAGCGGAAACTGATGGACTGGAAGAGCGAGAACGGGTGGCTATCCAACTTATCCGTGAGAATGAATCGCTTCGTGCCCAGCTGGATGACATGCGGGACCAGAACCGGAGCGACCAGGAGAATATTGAAAATCAAGAGGAAGAGCTGCGAAAAACCCGCGCCGCTCTACGAAGAGCCGAAGAGCGCGTGGAGGCGCACGAATTGCGCCTGCACGCCGAGCAAGCTACCCCGACAGAGTCGCCTGCAGAAACCCAGCTATATGAAGCATACAGGCTAGCCAGACAACGGGAGAAGGCTTTGAAAACTGAACTTGCTAACAAGCAGTTGGAGATCAATGAGCTTTGCCAGATAGCACGTGAGGCGACTGATTTGGCCGAGGGATCTGCTTCCCATGAGCGTATTCGATCTCAATTGCAACGCAGGGTTGAAGAACTTGTACAGATGCTAATGGAAGAGCAAGCGTTGTTAGTTGGGATGGGCTCTAAGGCCATTGAGTTGGCTCGAATTGCCAATGAGACGTATTACATGTTTGATCAGGTTCCTTCATACGGCACCTTCCCGGAAATCGAGTACCCCTACAGTGAGGACGTTTCAGTGTTGCATCGGCCAGACTCATCAGCAAGCCATCTCTCCTCGGTCGACTCGAACGCCGATATGGGCGAATCCGGGTCGAACTATTCGACATACGACAATCATCTGAGCATGTATTACAGCTCAAGGCGAGATTCCACCCCCACAGTTGTGACTATTGATACTGAAATTGAGCAGATATTCCTCGAGGAGGCCTTGACACACAGTCCTGCCGAAGAGATGACCAATGTCAACAGCAACACGACAATCGCAGGCCCATTAATTCCGCGACCTGTGTCTTCCAACGTTTGGACAGAGTTCCGAGAAAATGTATCACCAGATGTCGACTCTGACGATGAAGACGAGCCGCAATTCAAGCGCCAATGTGAAAAACCTCTGAATGGCGAGGATCAAGGAGATAAAGAGGATAGAGAGCCCAACCAATGTTGGTGCTCGAAGCTTTCCATTGTCGATCAAAACCTTGCGAAACAGATGGCTTCTCTGGTATTGAATGACCGGATTTCTCTGATATTGAATGATCAAACTTCTCGGGCATCAAATGATCAGAGTTCTCCAGCATCATACTATCCCGCTTTCCTGTCGTTGAATGGTAGCGCCTTGGACGCCAGTAATATGGAATCGACTACGGCTCGAACATTCAATTCGATTGCTGTCCAGACAGATGAGACCCCGGTAGAAGATAAGGAGGACGTCCCTATATCCAAGGTGAGTAAGCCGTTCGGAGCCCGGTGGTCTCGCTCATTTGCGCTAAATTCTAGTGGTCCCGTGTATCTCGGGCCCTGGTATGACTATCTTTGGCGTCGTAGGTTTGCAGAGCCTATAGAGAAGAAGAGTCCGCGGAAGCGACATTTCTCGCCACGCCGTAAAGTTGATCTTCCTCTCCCGGATAGAGTTAGCCCGATTCGCGTTACTCTTGCAATGCCGGTGACGGCCGGCGGAACACAGTTTGTCAGGAAGGAAGCACTGCCAGTTGAGATTTCGGAGTCAGGGACTGCACCAGACACTCGAATGCCTGAACAGACTTCTACAGCGTCTCTCCTTCCACAGGACCGGCCGAAGTCGTGGGGCGATTGGTGGCTGGTCATCCTGGCCGCCGTCTTAATTATATACTTATGGCACTTGGGTAGACATAAGCCCATAGACGCAAGTTGGATAGAGGTCAATGATGTACCCCATGGTGTACTGGAAAAGCTGCGAGATAACCAGGTTTCTGAGTTTCGATTTCCGGAAATGGTGGAGTATGAAGTGGGACAGTGGATCCAGCTGGATAGAGTGGCGCACGGATAAAGGATGTTGACGTATATGTGCTTTGTTGGTATTTGATTTTTTGAATGGCGTATACCTGTTCATGATATTTAGTACCTCAGGAGTCTCGTTCTTTCATTGAAATCCGGACTGATATGGTGGGTAATATCTTCGCGTATGTAGCGGGGGTTACATTGATGTCATCCATCTTCCCTCTTTGCTCCGCACCTTGTCGGAACACATATTTAATAGCATCTAATTCATTCAAGGGTCTTACCTGGCTCCGAAATAATCACACTTATCATTCTTCACCTGCAGCTTGCCCCACGTCTATGACCGAGTCAACCTCTTGCACTGGCCCTATCCATCAGGCCGGCACAAATGATGGCTGGCATGGTGTCATTACGGAAGAAGGACCGTTCAGACCCGTCGCGGGTCGATACCATCTATACATCGGTTGGATGCGCATGAATATTCCAACGAAAAATCTTACTCACAGGGATTCACAGGCCTTTTTTGTCCCTTTGCACACCGTGTCAATCTGGTCCGTCATCTCCGCAGTCTGACTGATATTCTCCCCATGTCTGTGGTTGTGCCGTACCCAAAAGGTGATGCGCAGGGCTGGCCTGGATGGAGATTTCCTCAGTCAGATAGCGAATACGCCGGCGCGACCGTCGACCATCTTTACAAGAGCCCCTACCTCCATGACATTTACTTTAGAGCCGATAAGGAGTACAAGGGTCGATACTCGGTGCCAGTGCTCTGGGATAAGTGGACAGAGACAATAGTGAACAACGAATCAGAAGAGATGTTACGATGGCTGCCAACTGCATTTGATTCCATCCAGCCAAAGTCTCCGGGATTGGATCTGTACCCGGCCCATCTGGCCGGCCAAATTGACGAGATCTCGGGGTGGATGCAGTCTGACCTCAATACAGGGGTGTATAAGGCGGGATTTGCAGATTCGCAGGAGAAGTACGATGCAGCAGTCCCGGTTGTGTTTCGAGCGCTCAATCGGCTGGAGGAACTCATTGCCAAGAATGGCGGGCCCTTCATTCTGGGGAAGGAGATGACAGAATTGGATCTGCGGGCATATGCCACGATTGTGCGGTTTGACACGATCTACGTGCAGCATTTCAAGTGCAATCTGGGAACGATCCGTCATGATTACCCGGTGATTAACAATTGGCTGAAGAACCTGTATTGGAATGTCCCCGGGTTTGCGGACTCAACAGATTTCAAGCATATCAAGGAGAACTGTAAGTGATTCGAAGAAGTTCTATCGGAGAGAGTAAATGCTGACTAGGTGTACTCCGTATGTAGATTCTAAGAGCCACAGGGATATCAACCCGCGAGCGATCACTCCGATGGGGCCCGTTCCGAATGTGGAGGAGGGTGTTGCGGGGAATTTTGGTGCATTGCGAGTGGGTTATGTCAAAATATAGCGGGGGGACTGCCTAAGGGAGGGGGTGTACTGTGTACGCTGAACGGAATACTGGATACAGTCTTTTTGGACCAGTCTTTTGTATAAGTCTAACAGGACGCCTCAGGAAGCATTCCAAAAAGGGTTAGTGGCTCGATGATCTAAAAATACGGTCGATCTCACGTGACGTGTACTCAATGAAGTGGCCCGCGCTAACCCCAAAGAAGGAAGGCGCGACCACTGTTGCGTCACCCGCGCAGCTCCGGAGACCAATCAGCGGGGTCAATCCACGCGGTCTGGCCCCAGGCAACCGCGGGAGATTCCCCTTCGTTCTCCCTTTGCCGCCCCCCATTGTTCTTCATCATCTCTCTCCCCATCTCGCCTCTTGGCTCTCGCTCATCCTCCATCTATTTCTCTTCATCATCGTCCTTCCTGACCTTCTTACATGGTCCTGTGCTAAACACTTCTTCCCCCTTTCCCCCTCCCCCATCGTTCGTCATGAACCTTCGCTCGTTTCTTATGGGGAGCGTGGTCGCTCTGGGCGCCAAGGCTCTGCTGGTGGTCCCGGAGATCGAAGCAGAAGCCATCGCGAACCCTGGTGAAGACGCTTTCTCCAATTTGCATCCTCTTGACGCCCACATTTCGCAACAGCAGCACGTCGATCTTCTCTGTACCGAGTGTCCCTTCCGTGAGGTCGGGCGCCATGGCAAGGTCCACTGGACCGATGGTTTCCAGACATCTTTGGTATAGTTCCCCCAGCGATGCAGAAGAGAATATCGTTTCGATGGTTGGATCCCTGAAGTAACTAACGATAACAACGATAGTCTTTGAATTTCTCCATCGATAGCGGATTTCTCCTGGCCAACGGCCACCAGATCTTCCCCCCGCCGCCTCCCACTCTTATCACCGCCACTCAGCGTCGCTTGTCGGACGGCGAAGAGTCGGAGCCCATTTCCTTGGGATATGCTGTCGAAATGATGCCTCTACCGTCCCCGCCGGAAGAACCTCTGGACATGGTCGAGGTTCGCTTCACCGTCCTCGATCTGGATGGCCACCCAGTTCCGCTCGACACCGTAGCCATCAGCCTCATCCATGACCAGGAGGGCAACCTCTACATGGCCAAGACCGATATCGAAGAAACTACTCCTGATCGGCTCTCGTGGAAACAGTGTCGTGGAAAGCCCCGCTGTCTCAGGAGGCTCCTGTTCAACCGTATGCGCGCTCTCTTCGCCGCCGCGAAAGCGCGGATGCTCGGTCTGGGCCCCAGACCGGATGGCTGTGGTCCCCCTCCGCACCACCCTCCTCGTCCGGATGGTTTCGGTCCCGATCGTGTCCCGCCGCCATTCTCCGAAGACATGGACCGGATGGCTGATGGCTTTGGCCGTCCCCACCATCATCACCACCATATGCATCATTTCCACCACGCAAAATGGAGACACACTTTTGCCCGGATGGTCCGCTTTATAGTCGTTCCGGCCATCCTGGGCGTGTCCGCCGGTCTGACTGCCAGCGCATTGGGAATGCTTGTTGGTCAGACGCTGGTTTACCTCTGGCAACGCTACCGCCGCTCTGCCCGCCAGGAGTCACTGGAGCAGGGCAATGAATCGGAAAAGCAGGGCTTGATGGATGAGGAGGATCTGCCTCCTGCGTACAGCGATGATGATACTGTCATTGAGGAGCTTCCAGCAGAGAAGAACTAGACTCGGGTAGGCACGGCTAGGACTGGGAGATTGTTTGATTGAAGGAATGCATGGGTGGAGCTGGTTTCCATACTTTGTGTCATTGTCGGAAAATTCCTGGTGTTTTCATGATCAACGATAGTTTCGTCTTCTGCAAGAATAGTACGGAGTAAACTACATAGTTACATACCTAAGCCTGAGTAAGCCCACGTGATGGTGACTAAGCAACCCGTCCCCGTCGAACTTCCCCCTCTTCCTCTCATGCATGCGTATCAATATCCCTCGTTCTTCCATACTGACTCTCGTTGTCCATTGTTGTCTCTCACATCCCCTTCGCCCTTCCCACTGTCCCTTGGGAAGGATGTTGTCGCTGTATTCTACCATGATCTGAAGTTTGTTGTATTAGTGAATCTCTTGGTTCTGTCTCCCTTCCCGCCGAGAGCTTCCCTCGATACCTGGTGCCTACATACTCTGGAGTCCCTGGTTCTCCTACCTGTCACATCAGTGCTGATCGTCGCCACGAGGACCGGTGGGATCGACTTTTCCTCTACATCTGTTCGTTGGTCGTGGGCTGTCTCTATATCCTACCCACACCATGATGCAGTGGTCGTCTCTCGTGCAGAAAGCTCAGTCCTTTATCGACCCGGCCAACTTCAACATCCCGGCCCTGAGCTCTTCGGATCGCAACCCCTCCAAATCCTCCCTATTTCGCCAGCAATTTCGTCTTCCCGACTCTCAGAATCCACTGCAAGAGATTACGGCTGAATTGATCCTTCCCATCCCTCACACCTCCCCGTCAACCTCTCACCGCGAACAGCCACGCAATCTTGATCGTGCCGGCAACCGCTATGCCGGTCGACTCCATCTGAGCGAGCGATTTATCTGCTTTTCGACTCAACCTACGAGTTTTGTACCATCATCCACCCATGGGGCCTCCACCCACTGGGCCGGTCAAACCAATGGCACCGGTCCCTCCGGCAATGGCTTCACGATCCCTCTGTGCTGTATTCGACGAGTCGAGCGGTTGAATAGTCTCAGTCATGTTTTCTCACTTGCATTGACAACGTGGAACGGAGCTTTGGGAAAACAGCCAGCGGGGAGCTTTGTCCCGCAGCGATTCACCATCCAGCTGGTTGGGAGCAGGCAGGCCTGCGAACGGTTCTGTGATGGCTTAAAGAAAGGTCTGCGGGAAGGCATGAAAGAGATCGAGCAACTGCGTGTCGTGGTAAATGACTGTTACTCGGAATACTTACTCTCCGGTGCCAAGTCCAAAGGCCAGAGTGCGGACAACCCAGACGCTCGCCAGCCCCCAGATGCTGGCTTGGGCATGATCTTCCGCTATCCTGGTGATGCCCGCAAGTTACGGGATCGCAGTAAAATGAGGCTATGGGGAGAGTATTTCAGAGGTACGGACACCATCGTCGTCTTCCCCTTTTATCGCCCCATGGTCGCGTATTAAATGTCTGTTCCTGTAGAAAACGGCCGCAATGCGACACTCATCCGCCAACCCACATTCCATAAACTTATCCGAGTCGGTCTTCCGAATCGTCTTCGCGGAGAGATTTGGGAAATCACATCCGGATCGCTGTATCTACGCCTTCGGTCACCAAACCTTTATTCCGAAACATTGTCCAAGTTCTCTGGCCAAGAGTCCCTGGCTATCGATGAGATTGAAAAAGATCTGAACCGAAGTTTGCCGGAATATGCCGGTTTTCAAAGCGAAGAGGGCATCGGACGACTACGAAGGGTCCTCACAGCTTACAGCTGGACAAATGCTGAGATCGGATACTGCCAGGCGATGAATATTGTCGTCGCTGCTTTGTTGATGTAATCTTACCCCTGCCAATGTGTCGAAGCGAATCCTAACGTCGCATTCTAGTTATATGTCCGAGCCTCAAGCCTTCTTCCTTCTCTCCGTCCTCTGTGATCGTCTTCTACCAGGATACTACTCAACGACCATGTACGGAACATTGCTGGACCAGAAAGTCTTCGAATCCCTGGTGGAGAAGACTATGCCCATTCTCTGGGAACACCTCACCAAGTCCGATGTTCAGTTGTCTGTTGTGTCCCTGCCGTGGTTCCTCTCACTTTATATCAACTCCATGCCCCTCGTCTTCGCGTTCAGAGTCCTGGACGTCTTTTTCTTGGAGGGACCCAAAGTTCTGTTCCAAGTCGGCCTGGCGATCCTGCGCATTAATGGAGAAGAGTTGTTAGATATTCAGGACGATGGTTCTTTCATTTCCGTTCTCAAGTCCTACTTCTCCCGCCTCGACGAGTCCGCCCATCCGAGATCTGAAAACCCTAAACTGCGAGCCATCACCCGCTTCCAGGAACTGATGGTAGTGGCGTTCAAGGAGTTTGCTGGCATCACGCATCAAACCATTGTCGATCAACGTGCCAAGCATAAAGATGCCGTGTTGGAGAATATTGAAAGTTTCGCCAAGCGGACTTCGATTCGAAACCTGGGCCCAGACAGCAAGAAGCTGAGTATGGACGATCTCGGGGTCATCTATGATCGTTTCTATGAGATTCTCTATGAGCACCAACAGAAGCAGAAATTATTGGAGGCTGAAAAGAAACGCCGCGAGAAGAAGAAAATGGAGCGCGCATCGGTCCTGGGGCCACCTGCGGATCGGGAAATCGGCCGGGTTGGGCTCGGACCAAGCCCAACGCATATGGACTACGGTGCTTTCCGTGATTTTCTGGCTGCCACGGCTAAATGGGCCGTTGGCGATTCTCCTAGTCCAGGGCGGAAAGAGTCTGCTGATTCAAACAGCTGGAGAGGGTATGGAAAGTCTCCTCCCGGTAGACCTGAACCTGCAGATCACGAGTTTATGCAGCGCCTGTTCCGCAAATGGGCCACTGATCCGGCCGAAGGCATGAGTTTGCAAAATGTTGTCAACGGTCTTGCACGACTCAAAGGACCTCGTGACATCATGAATAACATCCAATACTTCTTCGATTTGTACGACGATAGTGGAACTGGCAAGGTTGACCGTGAAGGGATCTTAAGGATGTCTGAAGCGTTGTTATTCCTCTCTCGACGGGGTTTTGAGGGCACCATTACACCCACTCAGTCTACCGAAGATTTTAGTCGGAACCCCTCAGGCCAGATGAACCAGGACAAGCTGAGCACTGACGAGAGGTTCCTGGGAAGCGTCAGCTCATTCATTCGTAGATGCTTTGAGTACGCAGATCCGACCCATCCCGAAAGCCAACCCGCGGAAAAGGGGGCCAACGAAACCGCCGACAAGTTGGGTTCCTTCAGTATTGGCGATGAAGAGGAAGACTTGATTGATGTTGGTGATGAGACTGGGACTAAACCCGAGACTTCAGAAAGCGACCCAAAACCCTCCCACAGACTCGACACAAGTGCGGAATCCAACGCAGAGCATCATCGGAGTGTTTCTGAATCTGCGAACCCAGCCCTTGACCCCAACAACCCTCTCCATATCACGCTTCCAACCTTCCGCATGGTCATCCTGGCGGATGAGTTGCTGGAACAGTTCTTTGATAGCTTCTTCCCCCAATCCTTCCACCTTTCTGATTACCCCCAGCCGGCGTCGATGGTCTCGTCCCTGTCCTCCAACCTGACTACTTTCTCGAACATCAATGTCCCGAAGCCCCAGATGGGCTCGATTTCGAGCGTATCCCCCGCTGGCGCTTCAGGCGGTATCGTCCCGCCAGGCAAAGGTCTCCGCGGCGTCCTTGATAACATCGTCACGGATGGTATTCGCATGGCGGCCGAAGTGAAGAAGCGCATGGATGAGGCCCAACGTGAATTGGAGCGCAACGCTCTCAATCGCGATGAAGACGAGGAGGACGAAGACGAGGATTATGATCCATCTACCGGTGGTCCTGCCGCTCCCGCGATGGTGGGTGGCATCTCCAGCTGGGGAGCAGGAGCGTACGGTGCGGACCCAGAGCGCAGGAGTGTTCGTGAGGCCGACCGCGACCTTCTGGAGGGTGCTGAGGTCGTCAGCGTGCGAGGCAAAGACGAAGCGTCTCTCCTCGATGGGAAGGATGGACATCAAACCGACACATCAGGGGAGGAAAAGAACGGCGGGCCATCCCCCTCTAGTCCTGAATCCAGCAGACAGGAACCGGAAGATAGCGTTGTCAGCAAGGTGGTCGAGTTCGACTCATGAAGTGTATAGTTTCGGTCTCTGCACACCCATTTCCAGAAACCACTTTATTAAGAATATTAATGCTCCTTGGCCTGTTGGTCGCCGTGTCGCTGTTTTTCATGGAGGAGCCTTGCATGTCTGTACTATCTTCTTTGTTTTTGCCATTGTCCTGCTCTAGCTTGAATATTGCGATGAGACCCCATTGGCGTTATTGTCGATTCTTGACGTTTCTTGTGGTTATACGCAGCATACCATATGTTATATAACATTGAACACTAGAGATACAGCAATGCATTGCGTGTGACTTCGGCGTATGTACAGTGCCTTGTAAATCATTCTCTGGACGTTTCTATTGGACCAGTGTCCTATCTACTAATCGTCAGAATCCTGAAACAGTTGTCTTCTGCGGAAAAGTGCTGATTACTGGGAGAATCACGCGGACTATCGCCGCTTTACACTGCGTGTCCCTTACTTCTCCGACTTCTCTCGCTGAACTGCCCCAGGAATTTGCACTCTATCTATCTTATGGTGAAGAACACAATAATGGACGTAGACAGTTCCTGATCTCTCTTCCACTGCACCATATGATGTCCGCCACGGGTTGCGACTCATGATTGACCACGCACGGATGTCTCGCCACTCTTGCTTGGCTCGACGTGAGAGGATTACATCGGCGCCTACTGCGGGATCGTTCAGAAAGTATAAGATTGCGCAGCGGACACAGGTATGATTGAGTATCCCCGCTTCCCATCCGTACATTGTTGGGTGAATTGCTGAGATCTACCCTACGTCCTAGTCAGCGTTGATGCGGCTAATTCAACCTCAAGATGCCAACAAAGACTACGTCAGATTGACGGCTCTTGAACATGTGTGGAAACTTACTGCTTTCATATTGTAAAGTCTAATACTAGAGCTTCAGGATCATGAATATATTTTATCGGTCAGTCAGCATTCTTGCGTCTTGTTCTTGGAACCTGCTATGTCTGAATACAGCAAGCCTAAACAAAACTGAAGCATTGCTCGTAGCAACTAGCTTGCCGTAGAACCGGAAGAAGCATCGAAGCCATTATGTACCACAGCCTGAAGCTAAATTACGGCACATATATCCCAATTTAACTCCATACCCCGGGGCAGAGAGTCAATCGAATCTGCATGCGCAAGTCAATTTCGCCTATTTTCCGAACTTACATGCTACTAATGGTACTTTGGATACTCATATCTAAATCCGGTTACTTTACTAGGATGATCCTGGTCGTCTCAAACCAAATGGTTTACCTCTTATGTACTGACATACTAACACATATAGTGATCCGTGTTAACATTAAGATACGTACTACATAGCCCCGGCCTGGCGAAGGCACATACTGAACAAATTTTGGAACCCCGCTCTGAAGGCTTCTTGGCATAGCAACCTTGAAAAATCGTGCCCAACCTGGTGTATTGCTTCGATTTTAATTGGAAAGCAACCGGCGGGACGGGCCTCTATACGGAACCCCTCGCCAGCTCCTGCTTCTTGGCTGCAGATCCAATAAGAAAGCATGGGCTCGTATCTGCCCGAGTACTCACTGCACGTGGCCATGTATCATGGAGGGTCGCTTCTGGCGGTGTCTGATTGTTCTAATAAAGCAGAGGCGGATGAGCGAGTTTACCACGTATGGACCCTTATTCACTGTCTCACTTCCTACTTCCTCTACTCGATGAGCACTACACCACTTATGGAGCCAGCAAAGTCCACTGTCAGTGTGGAAGCAGGCAGCTCGAGTGTGCCTGAGAATGGACGCGTTCGCACTCCCCTGCTTGTCCGAGTAGGTGCAGTGTTTCTTATCTGCTGCATCAGTTGTTCATCAAATTGGAGCTCTGGAATTACAAAAGCAATGAAGAGCACAGTTAAGTCGGTATGTTGCTTCTGTGAGGCGATTAGAGGTAGTGGGCAGGAGTACTGACCATTAAAACAGGAGCTTGATATCTCCAATACCCAGTTCTCCTTACTAGAAGCGAGTGAAGACTTTATGGCCACGATACTACTACTCCTAAGCGGCATTGTGACGGACAAGGTTGGAGGTGCCGGTTAGCGAAGGCTTTCTTTTCTAGCTTCGCTGTATATTATTGCCTCTGGCTGATTGAACTTACGGTTATCTTTCGGAATAGTTATGATGGTGTACGGGAAGTTGCTATATACCGTTGGGTCAATCCTGATTGCAGCAGCTGCGACGGTTCGCTCATTCAATTTCATGATCGTGGGGAGGATCATCGCTGCCCTAGGTCATATTTCAACGGAAATTGCTGGGTTCAAGATGTTCTCTTCTTGGTTCCCTCCTAGTCAAGGATTCGCATCCACTCTTGGCTTCGAAGGAGCAGCTAGCGCCGTATGCTTGCAATTTTCATTGTTCGTATCCTTTCACCTTTTCAGGACTGATTCCTAACACCTGGGATGCAGCTTGGTGGATTTGTTGGTAAAGCTACCGCAAATGTCATCGCGGAGGTGAGCTTTCCAACAAAACATTCTTGTAGATGAATTAATTCAAAGGGCTGTACTGATGATCTAGAGCCGTGGTTTTGGATGGTCTTTTTGGGTAGCAGTATTTGTCAATATATTCGGGAATATCGCCACGATAATATTTTGGCTTCTGAACCGATACCGCCTGCGACACTACCAGGATCCAGAGGACAGTGCCACCGGTGAAAACCTGCAAAAAGCAAGGTTCAAGTTCCAGAAAATTTTTCAGCTGCCGTGGATGTTCTGGTCAGTGATGGGTATCTCGTTATGGATATCAAGCCTTGCTACTGTTTTCAGCCAGAACGCTACAGAGCTAGCAGAGAAGCGATTCAATGTCGACACCGTCACTGCTGGATGGTACAGTGCAGCCTCTCAGTATGGAGGTGAGTTGGACGTGTCCCAAGGAAGAAGAGTACCTTCTGCGTTTATATCCTAACGACAGATGTGTACTAGGTCTGGTAATAATGCCGTTCCTGGGCATGTTCTTAGACGTCTGTGGTAATCGTGCGACAGTCCGTAAGTGCAAAGGACCTCTTCAAACCTAGATACGTTAACAGACTTCACCCTAGTATTGATATCTGCGAGCAGCCTACTCGTCAGCATGCTTTTACTCAACTTTGCAGTATCAATCCCCGGTACTATCGTCACATTCGTGATTTATGCTCTTGTAAAGGCCATCGCACCCACAGCGGTAGTGGACAGCTTCCGCACCACCCTATGGGAGGAATCCATCTTCGGGTCCGCCCTGTCTCTGAAAGAGACCATGAACGCAACGTACGCCCTTGCAAACGTCCTCATCCGTCTTCCCGACCCGTCCATCCATCGATCCAGATCCTAACAGGCAGTCAAATGCAGGGTGAACATCATTGTCCGAATGATAACTGGCGCCATCCAAGATGCCGATAATGATTCCTACGTAGGAGTTGTGAAAGTCTACCTCGTTATGGCCTTCTGCGCAATGGCTTTCGGCATGTCCATCTTTCTTGGTGCACTGGTCAGCCCCAGCCTAGCGCCTCTACAGTGGACGCGAAGACAACGACTTTCCAAAGGGCCCGGTCATCTAGCCCTTTTGCGCGAAAACCATCTCGTGCTGCATATCGGGCGGACGAGGTGGACCACCATCGTCTGCTGTGGTGTACTTGGGATACTTACTCTAGCAAGCTGGGCGATTTATATCTGGGGTGCGATCACGGGCAATAGTGTGTGAGGTTCGAAAGGCCCAAATCATCGATGGTCGACTCTAAAGTGGATCTGGAGAATGATGGACAGAACCATCTTTAGTTACTTAAGAGAGATATACGTTTTCCCGTATTGTGAGTCAACGGGGAGTTGTGTTGCCTGCAACGTAGGTTATGCACTTTTGATAAGAACTATACGAAAGGCTTCTTTCAATATGCATTGAGTGGTTCTATCACGTAGGTCTTTAAGGTATGAAACGCGGAATCATCGTAAAAACTCAAAAAAAAGGGGTATAGATGGCATCAAAAAAGGACAAACAAGAGCTCAAAATCCGCATCGTCAGAGTGATCTATCATGAATATGAGGAGAGAACCGACCGACAATGTTATGTCCCACATAACCAAAGATCATATCACAATCAGTCTTTCTGCCCCTCATTCTCAATAAGCTCGAGGACAATCTGACTTCGCTCATATTGAGGATGCTGCATGCTGATCTTGACGGTGTGGCCGGTGTTGGCCAGAGCGACCCCATTGGACAGACCGCTGGACAGGTTCACTGCACCACCGGCAGAGGTGGGTACGCTGTTGGCCCCAGACCCAGGCAGACTGCTGCCGTCATCCAGACACACTACGTTATGGCCGGGGATAACCTGGCGGAGGCGGCCGTTCATGGCGTTGCGCACCTCCACGAAATCGTCGTTGAAAAGGATCAGGAATTTGCCGTACAGACAAGCGGAGTGAGCGCGACCCACAAATTCCATGACCACACTGCGTGACACGTCGCCGTGCTTGTTCACATATACAGCACAGTTGGTATAAACGACCAGGAATTCGCTGTCACTCAGACGGAACATGCCCAAGGGACGGAGGTCGCTGATGCGGTTGGCGATGCTGCTGAGGCGGGCCTGTGCCTCCGGGGCCGTCTCGGATCGGAAATCGGGCACCGACCATGACTGTTTCTTATCGAGGGTGAGGATTTCAACTCCGCGCTGTGTGGAAATTGCTAGGGATGAATGGAACATGTTGATGCAGTAGCTTTCCGCGGGTATGTAGAACTCGTCATACTCGCGGAAGAACTCCGTCTGCGACCGCCGTGAAAAAAATTTGCTTCTACTCGTGGCTGACTTTTGCAGAACTGGCTCTAGCACCTACGTTCGAGATTAGCGCCAACAGTGCATACGACAGATTGCGATGATATCTAGGAACGTACCTTGAACGTGGATGATAGGCCGTCCCGCTTCTTGTACATGACCAGGGTGCGGTCCTTCATGTGTCCAGCAGCAAAGAAGCCCACTTCTCGAGCCCCAGACAGTTTCTGTGGCGCCCGCCGAGCCGAATCAGTACTGCTCGGTGACGACACGCCGCTAGCAGGACACACAACGTCCAGATGGTAAGCGATCAGGGACTTGTCTGCGATAAGAAGAAACAGATTGAACTCCTCGAAAACAGCGATCTGGGTTACCCGTGAAATGGGAATACTCTTATAGTTGTTAGAATAATGACACTTTCGGAATATACAGAATAGTGGAAGAATGCAAAACCTACCCGAGCCCAACCGCGGGGATTATTGTACTCGGACACGTACACTCCATTGTCGGTGCCAACCGCACACATCATCCGGCCAGCGGGCTGCTGAAAGACTGTGGCACAATGCACGTTACTGCGGCAGACTGGATGCGGGCGGGATTTCGCAGGGTACCTCTGTTCCACCTCTTTGATTGCCCTGTCTAGAGGAGTGCCCTTGATTGTGACGCTCTTGGACGGCGAGTGCTCCGTATTCGCAAACGCCGTATCTGCAAGCACCCGAAGTCTAAACGGCTCAGCATTCTGGGCAAAAAGGGCATTTGCATGCTTCGTCTTGGCTTCGATAATCTTCTCGCACCAGTCCCTGCGGTTTTGAGCGGAGAACGCATATAGTGTGTAGGTACCATTGGTGCCGAGGTGCTTGATCTTGAAAGGGTATAAGACCTTGTCGTTGCTAGAGTCGAGAACGGTGGTTGGGACCAGCGTCTTGCCAGAAGATGCATTCGTCGTGTTTGTCGAATTGCCACTGTTTGCCTGATTTAAGGGCACTCCGCCACGTGCAGCTGCCTGTTGAGGGACCGATGTGGCCACAACACCACGAACCGAGGACTTGACAACGGGATCGTCGTTGGTGCTCTCCAGGACTAGGAGGTCCATAGGGATGGGGAGTTTTGATACATCATAACTCTCGTACTTGACAGTCCGGGATGGGTCACGAGCGGTAAAGGTCTTCGCAAGAACCAGATAATGGTCAAAAAGAATAGCATGTGTGTCAACCAAGAATCGAGTACGAGTTCCGGGTCGTTGTAAGTCTCCCCTGAAGATGATCTCGCGTCCCAGATGTTCCAAATTCAGTTCAACTTCTTTCTTCATATCCGGGCGGAGCTGAAGTTTTGAAGACAGCTCTACAAGGTCAACCTTTTTGCTCATCTCTCCGACCTTGTTGTCACATTCCAGGGCGACCAACTTGATCTCGTCGATAGCCTGTGCCAGGTTTGTCTTCTCCTCGCTATCCTTGATCATATTCTTATGGACGGTGGTCAGGAGGAGAGTGTATCGCTGGATTCGCGTGATGGGCGATTTCAGATAGGTATCCCAACTGAGGCGGTTGGACTGTTTGAGCTCGCGGACACTGTTGAGGAACTGTCGGAAGTGGATATTTCTCTCTGATTCCTTGCGGACAAGGTAATTGGCATAAGGGAATGTGGAAGCATAGTCAACATAGACTGCCTTCGCTTTTCGGATCCACTCGCGGAAGATGTCGCTGAAACCAGCAATGAATGGGCCCTGCTCCTTCTGCCGATACTTGAGCTGCGCAAGGAGATGGTCCTCGTTCACCTTCTTAACGGCATCGACCTTCCCGAACACATCATGCAAGAACTTGGTCAGACGCTTAGGGTTGATAACAGACGGCTGCATGGTCCCCAGCCGGTCTCGGTAGAGTTCCCGAAGAACGTCGAGTTGAGAAATGAAGTAATCTTCGGTGGTCACGATCTCGTGAAGGTTGTTTTGGCGGTCAATTTCTTTCTTGGGATGGGACTCCAATAGCTCCTTGGACACCTTGTAGAAGGTCATCCAGTCCTCTGCCTTCTTTTGGGGTTCCATCATCTGCGCCTTAAGGTTGACCTTCTTGAGCGTGCGCATACAATGGTGGGAGTAGCATCGCCCGAATACTTCGTTCTCCTGCTCATGCAGACGCGATGAATAGCATCCCGTGCCTGTGATCTGGAAAAGGACGCCTGATAGCCTTCCCCTACCAAACTTAACCCATTCCTCGTCTTGGACGAGGGCTTCTTCCTCCATCATATTCTTGACGACACGGGCAGCGAGAGTCTCGGCATCGGCGATGTTCATGGTCGGCACCTTGTGGGTAAACAAGGCGACGATGGCGTCGACGATGGCCTGCTCTTTGAGGTCTGTCTCGTCCTCACTCAGCTCGCGGATCCAAGCAAGGATGGCGCTCAGGGCCCAGGGTTCCTCACAGCGACGGAACTGCTCGGAGGAGAGTTTGGCCGGGTTGAACTTCTTGCGACGACCTGCGGGGATGGTGGGAAGATCGAGGGTCATATCGGCCTGAGGGGAGGCATCAACGATGGAGCCATATTCCTGCTGGCGCAACAGCTCCTGTTGCTGTTTGTGTTTGGCCCGATCCGCGTCGGTCTTAGACCTGATGGGGGGGTCAGCACGGGGTCCAATTGGATGACTCGACAAGGACGTCGACCGTGGCACTTGCGAGGGGCTGGACACGGTCGGCGAAGGCGAGTCGGCAGCAACAGGCAGGTGAGAGGGTGTATACTGGGTGGGACTTTGCCAGTCCGCCTGTTCCTGATGGCGGTAGGTCCCCGCGGGCATCAGGTGGGGGATCAAGCTCGAATTGGCCGGTTCCACGGGGGCAGGGGGCAGGGGTCGCATGCCGGGATGGAAGAAGAGATCCCCCGGCTCTCCCATGTCTTCGAAACCCTCACTATCTGACTGGGGGGAGGAGTGGGGATGGGAGGGGGATTCCTCCGCCTCCTCCTCACCATAGTCGAAGCTCATCCGACGAGCATAGGCACCGGGCTCGGCCAGACCCCCGGTACCCCCTGCATCCACGCGCGCATGGGGCGTGAAATCCTGGAAAGGGTAGCCAGGGTCCGTGGTGAAGGGCGGATATTCGTAGTCATCGGAGTAGTCGCCGCGGGAGTCGGCAGACATGTTCGAGCTTCTCATTGAGCCGGAGGTCGGGGCGAGGCGTCCGAGGTCGGATCCATTGCGATCGTCATAGTCTGCGTTATCGTAGGACGAGTGACGCGCGCGATAGCTGGCACCGTAGGGGGTGGTCTCGTTGTCGGGGTGCGGCGAGGGGCCATGGACAGAGGAGTAGGATCCATACGGACCGAGGGAAGCATTGGTCTCCCTCCGAGAGCGACCCTGCAGTCGTTCGGCCTGGGCCCGCTCTTCTTCGTCGGCCATCTGCAGCATGGCCAGGCCGGCCGCAGCTTCGGCGTCGCTGTCGTCGCTGTAGGCATCGTAGTTCACGTATTGGCCGGTGCCCGTCGCAATACTGCCATTAGTGTGGGTATGTCGTTCGTCCGGGGACAATCGCATGGAGCCATCGCCACCGGGGCCGTCCGGGGCGGCACCCGCGGTGTCGACATGCAAGGGACGGTGATGCCGCCGGAAGGATGCACTGGAGAGCTGGGTATCCTTGACCGCGGCATCTACCTCCTTGATGAGATCCTCGTATCCCAACGGTTCTGGGGTTGGGTGCCCAGCAACAGCACCATTGGGGGTGCCAACTCCATCGACGTCCTCCGCCTGGACCGGGGGACCGGGGAGTGGACGAGACTGAGGGTGTCTGGTGAGGGTGTCGGTCCTTCGCGGCGAGTGCTGTGGCTGAGCTTGATGCATGGGGGGAGTGGGCACGGAGTGGATCTTGGCATAAGGGTCCTCAACGAGGGATGCATGTGCTGGGGGCTCCGGAGGTTGATCCGGTATGCCCTCGGATGACAACACGGGCGCGTATGTCGTGGTTGAGGGGTATAGGGTTGAAATTGACGTTGACGCGTGAGGATGGGTTGTGGGGGAAGCGTAGGTGGCGGTTGGGGACATAGGGTTGAAGGAAGAGCCGTAAGTGACAGATTGACGCGCGCCGTAGGGATGTTCAGGGCCTCGAGGGGGCAGTGATGGTGGCGGGGGCGGCGGAGGTAAGGAGGGATGAGGCACGGCGTACGGGGTAATCGGAGAAGCGACATTTGCAGGTTGATAGGCAGCTGGGTTATAGGGCTGATGAGGGGTGGATGTGTTCAGGGTCGAATAGGCTAGCGGATTATAGCCGAGGGAGGGTTGTGATGGAGTGGAGGGAGATGCATATTGTTGAGGTCTGTACGTAGTCGCGGCGGACGTATAGTTGTATTGATAGCTGGACTGGGAGAAGGCTCGGTCACGCGAGATCTGTGGCGAGGCTGATGAGGGTGAAGGCATAGAGAGATGCGCGTATCGAGGGTCGGTGGATGTTGATGTTGATGTTGTCGTCACGGTGGAGGATGTTGGGAGAGACTCCGTGGTACGGGCAAAGAGAGAAGCGTCGTCGCCGACATTGTAGCTGGGCATTCGACGAAGAGAAGGAGGGTGGTTGTAGTCGTAAGGGTGGTGGTCGTATGGCTGTTGTTGGCCATTCTGGTAGGCCATGATGGAGGGTAAAAGAGGGGGGTGGGGGAGTGGGCGGACGAGGAGAGAAAGACGGTGCCCGAGGGAGAATGAAAGGATAAAGAAGAAGAGGGAGAAGAGAGGTCGAGGGGAGAGAAGAGGAGAGGAGGAGAGCAGAGAAGATGGTGAGAGAGAGAGAAGAAGTGAGAGTGAGACGAAAGAGGGAAATGAGGCTCTGCGGGGGCACGTGTGGGGTCGAAGTATAGCCCTAGCAGTACATATACACCGAGCACCATCAAGGCTGGAAGACGATACTAGATGAGATTACACTAATAACGGACCGGTATTCTTAGAATGAATTTATTCCAGGTATCATGCTCTGATTGTCTGTCGAGTCTGCCGTGGTCACGATGCACCCCGTTTGTATACTTCCTTGTACTATATACATCCACCCACTCACACCCTCTCTAACATCAACACCCAGTCTTGATCATCTCTCGGAGGAGTAAACTGCTTCAAATACTGGGTCCCACATGCTCCATACTTCACAGATATAGACTCCCCCGTTAAGGGGTTATACCAATGCGCCTGTACCCGACATGACGACAGCCGACTCGTGTCAATCCGGAATGCCATCCCCTTCGGACTATACACCATAATCCACCTGTCATTGCCATCTCTCATCGCCATTACCCGGGAGTCATCTGTTCCAGGGTCCCCGATAATTATTTCTGGGGCTGGAACGCGCTGAAAGAAGCTCTTTGTCCCTCGGCCTAGCACAGCTTTCTGAATCCATTGCATTTGACCGGACCCTGGTAGCAGCAGATCACTCCGCCAGTCATTACTCGGTCCGCTGCCATCTGACGCAAAAGTCCCCGGGATCGCCATTTGCCACACTGCATTGGCCCCATACGTGATCCCGGCCGCTCCGGAAAAGATCTATATCTCCATGTCAGCGGAGGAAGGCCATAGTGTGACCCGCACAAGGGGAGACAGACCGCTTGCCAACTTCCAATCCGAACATCGCTTGCATTCCACGCGGTATAGGTATCATCTGCATTATTATATCGGTTTTCATAATGCGGTTCATTGTCAATCACCGGTCGTACGCGACCCCCCGCGTTCGACCCCGCCGCATACATCAGCTCAACCGGTTCCCAGCCCCGACGACAATTCCACCAGGGGATCGGTGGATTTGGGGGGTGGTCAGTATGTCCAGACTGACTGGTATCTAGTGTCAGCCAGGACCGGTTTCCGAAGAACGCGTGGGCGAGTGCCAGCGGTCCTCCTTGGAACCATTGATTTGTAGGATGCATTGTCATCAATGGCCACCATGTGGAAGGCGATGCTCTGCCCGCTTCTGCGATCGCTTGTCGCTCCCCAGCCACAATCCCATTTGCCAGGGCATCATAGACAGGAGACCAATCTGTCACCTCGTACGTGGGTGGAACGCCCCCGTGACTGTAGTCATCCTTGACAGCCGTCTTATTCTCCCACCATGGATTGGTATCTGCCACGAGTGTTTTTGGGAGATAGGGATATCTATGCCCTATAAATCTCCCAAATGCAGGCGCCGTATTTGTATTTAGAACACCGGGAGAGTTTGCTACCCTGAATTAGCCATTCTGGCCTGTGTCCCTAGAAGCCAGACAAAACTTACCGCTATCATGAACATAATTCCCCCAGGCTGGTACCATGCAAACGCGAATGCCTTTCTTCCACGCCAACTCAATGATTGAGTCAACGTATGCCCAGTACGCCTCATTTGGCTGGTTGACATCCTTATCAATGAAGGGGAGATCTCCATTTCGGTTGGGACTGTCAATTCCGATCTGGGTGAAACCAACAGCCAGAACCACCGTGAAGCCCTTGTGAGCTCGATCTGACAAGTATAATTCCGCCTCTGTATAGTTGAGGCGATGGAACAGCAGCCATGCCGTATCCGCCTGCCAGAAGAATGGTGCTCCGCTTGCTGTTTGGAGAAACCTGCCATTCCCAGACGGAGTTACGGCATATTCAGCGGGTGCCTTCCATGCTACTATGGCTTGTATACATAGTATGATACACGGAAAAGCACGCCGGATGATCATGGCTAGAGGAGTAACTGGCCTAAAGTCGCTTGGATAGAGGGGTAGATGATTGTTGGCAACGTGGGGAAAGCTTCCTACTTAAGAGCACGCAGGTCATTTTCTCGAATGCAAAATCCCCCCTTCAATTGTACAATACACTACCGTGACCTAGAAAGTGCACTGCGAGAAGGATTAAACAGGTGCGGGGATGTTCAGGTGTGCTATATCTCAACCCCCTTAGACTCTGCCGCTGTAATTCGTGGAAAATTGCCCCCTTCCCTCGGATCGACAACAGACTGATCATTTGAGGAATATAAATCTCTTGTTCGCAGACAATTGGGGAACGATAGCCTCCGACTACCGGAAAGAGGGACGCATAAGATGTCAAAAGTATTCGATGCACTAAGCGAATATCACTGGCGCAACCTTGCAATGCTTTCCGCCGCGACGCAGCTGGTCACGATCGATAGTTCTTCAATATCGAACCTGTCGCAAATTTGCACCGTTGACACAGCATCGACTGTCGTCACTCTTTACCCACAGTGTTATCGCAGCGCAAGCTCTGAATTCTTCCTATTTTGCTAACAAAGGATCAAGTGCAAGGCAAGCTCTATACAGAGTTCGCGCGCGGGGCAGAAAAACGCGGACGGGAAAATGATCTCATAAATTCACGGAATATGGATAAGGAACGCTTCATGGTTCGTACTTGGACCCAAGGACTTGGTATGAACGCCATGTTTCCATGGATCCTGTTCTACACCTTAATATACTGCTTTCCTCGGGTAAAGAACCAAATGACTTCATCCCTTGCTTCGATGACATCGTGGGATTGCCCCGAATACCTGCGCTGGTGTTTGTTATGGTCATGCATTCCATTTTTCGCGATCAGATACACTATCCCCCCTCCCTACAACATATCATTGTCTCGCACGCCATCCCACTTTGGATGCGGTAAACCTCAAATGAAGTCACTCGTCCTCATCGTCGGAGCACTGGCTCCGCTTCCTGCGGTAACAGAGTCCTGGAACCCCCTTTATCTAAGCAATTCTCCTCTTTCCTCAGTGGAAACTCGAGATGAATCTCCCGGGGCTCGTAAGTCGTGATAATTTGCCAAATATTCTAACAAGCCCTAACAGTGTTGGTTAGTGCTCCCTTATGCGCTGGATCCGCTTCCCTTAGGATCGGTGCAGCCAAATGGCTGGCTACGTGATCAGTTGCGTCTTATGGCCGACGGTCTCCCGGGTCATGAACATGACTTCTACAGATACGTCCGTGACAATCTTTGGGTGGGTGGGGACCAAGAGTATAGCGGTGCACACGAGGCTCTACCATATTGGTACAACGGCTTAGTGCCTCTTGCCTACCTTCTGAACGACCAGCGCCTTAAAGACCAGGTGGCGAACACCACGGACTATGTGTTATCTCATCAACAGCCCGATGGCTGGCTAGGCCCCGAGACAAATGCCAGCGAACGCGATTTCTGGGCGCGTTATCCAATGCTTCTGGGGTTGACCCAGTTGGCTGAGGTAGAAGCTGAAACCCCGCTGCGGACGCGGATTCTCGATGCAATCCACCGGTTCGTCGATATCGCGCATTCCATGCTCTCAGACAATTACCAAGGCTACGTCAAGCACGACGGCCAGAACTTTGATGACAAATGGGGGCGTGCTCGCGCGGCTGATATGATAATGTCACTCCAGTGGCTCTACGAGCATGATCCGCGCAATCAATCGCAGACCCTCATAGATTGTATGACAATGTTCCACAACCAAGCCTTGAACTGGTCACACTGGTACACGGAAGGTGTCTATCCTAAAGCTGATCTAGATACGCTCCCCAACAATTTTACCACTGTCAATTACCCTTACGAACATGGCGTCAATGTTGCACAGGGCCTGAAATTTGGGGCTGTTGTCCGGCGCTTCAAACACGACGATGCATTTGCGGAGACCTCCCGAAACGCCGTCAAATGGACGATGCAGTACCACGGGACCCCTTCAGGCTCCGTCATTGCCGATGAACAACTGGCTGGCCTAAGTCCTGTTCGGGGCGTCGAGCTCTGCACTGTGGTCGAAACAATGTTCTCGCTTAGCTACAACTACCAAGCCCTGGGTGAGAATCACTTTGCTGATCGCTGCGAGCTGGCCGCTTACAACGCGTTGCCGGTGATGACGTTGCCAGACTGGTGGGCACATCAGTATGTTGCTCAAACCAACCAGCCCATCTCCCACCAGCTGGACAAGTCTCCGTTCTCCAACGTGGATGAGTTTGGCCAGACGTACGGTCTTGAACCGAATTACCCCTGTTGTACTGTTAATTATCCCCAAGGCTATCCGAAATACGTCGCCGCATCATACGTGCGAGTAGGAGATAATGGGATTGCCCATATCCTTCTAGGGCCGACTTCTCTCAAGGCGCAAACGAGAGCTGGACTGAATGTTGATATTACTTGCGACACCGCATATCCGTTCACACAAGAGTTGTCGTATCGTATTCGGGCTGACAATTCATTCGACTTCCTAGTGCGTGTTCCTGAATGGTCCCGGTGGGTCAAGTTCTGGGTAAATGAGTTTGAACTGAACAATGTCAAACCCGATCCTGTTAGTGGACTGCAGCGCATCTCACTGGACGGCGATGTGTCGTTTGTCCGGGTCCAGTTTGGAGCTGACGTCCGAGTTGAACCGCGGGCTAATGACACCGTATCTATCTATCACGGTGCACTTCTCTATGCTATCCCGATCGCATATAATCTTACCGCGTACCGCGATTCGGAATATCCCGATGGTCCACCTAATGTACTTAACCATGATCTGTTGCCAACAACAGCATGGGCCTACGCAATCGACCCATCGACATTGCGGTATAAAGGGCTGCCAATCAACCAGACAGCCGTTCCAAGCCCACTGTGGTCCGACAAAGCACCGACGTCGATTACGGCGACAGTCTGTGAGATCCGCTGGGATCTCATTGATGGCTATGCACCCAACCCCCCACTAGCCGGAAACAGAACCTGTCTTGGAAAGCCCCGTGATATTGACCTGGTGCCATATGGCGGGGCAAAGCTGCATATGGCCGAGATACCGGTGGTAGAAATGAAGAATTGATATCCGAAGGCAATGGTATAGGGAGAAGAGTTTACAAAATCCGCCAAGGCATTAGTCCAGCACGTATGTGTCACATTGAGTGACGATCTGCAGTCATCACAGGAGTATTACCTGAAAGAGAGTCCAGTTATATATTGGCATGGAGCATTTAGCATCGGCCGCCCCGCATTCAAGATGCGGGGAATCAAGGTCTCTTCGGTTGATATTGCAGCGAGTCGGTTGATTCCTAACCCAAGGCTCGGCGTCATTAACATATCTTACGATGTTCAAAATACCGTCAATGTGGAAAATTTTCGGAAAATTAGGTGGCTACAATGCCGAGAAGGACGTCAGTCTTCTTGTAGTGGGATATCTCGGTTGAATTCTCTCATTCAAGAATTACCCGTGGTGCGCCAAGATGTAGATGTTTTATGACCCCTGTAACGAACCTGTATAGCGGGTTAAAGCTGCGAAGTGTGAGCGGAAACATAAATTGGACTGATCTTCCTGGTTTATCGAAGGGTTTCTCATACTATCCACATTTGATCGAAATGAAGGTTCCCGCATCTATTTTTACTGCCACTTTGGCTCTGTCATGTTCTGTTCTTGCCATTCCGAGATCATGGAGCAGTAGCCTACAGAAAAGGGCTGATCCTAGCAAGGTGGGCTACCTCGGCGTCTATTGGACAACCGAGGATGAAAGCGTGTATCTCGCTCTGAGTGACAACAATGATCCGACGGCGTTTGAGCCGATCAATGGTGGGAGCCCTATAGTCTCTCCGACGCTGGGCACCAAGGCAGTTCGCGATGCGTCTATCATTGAGGGCGTAGGAAGTACCGCCGGAAAGTATTACATAATTGCAACAGATCTGGACATCGACAGCGTGAGTATTTATCTATTCTAGTGAAGAGTACATGTTCTGATTATGTAGATAAACTGGAGTCAAGCTGTCCGTACTGGCTCTCGCGGAATCTTCGTTTGGGAGAGCACAGACCTGGTGACATGGAGCAACGAGAGATTAGTGACGGTCGAGGATGAGACAGCCGGCATGGTCTGGGCTCCAGATGCTGTCTGGGATCCGTCGCAAGGTAAGAGATCGTAATCATTGGCTGCATATTCCATACTGACGATGAAGGGCAATACTTGGTTCACTGGGCATCTCAATTTGTCAGCTTCTTTCATCTATAAAGGCATCTTACGACTTATTACTGACAGCATGTAGTATTCCGAAGATGACCCCGAACATACTGGGGACCCGACCACGACAACTATCCTTCGATATGCATACACCAGTGATTTCCAGACCTTCAGCGAGCCAAAGACCTACATAGATCTGGAGACTGCCACAACTATTGACCTGAGCTTCCTTCCTGTTGATGAAAACACGTTCGTGAGATTCTACGTCAACGGAAATATTACTGGTCCTGTGGTTGAAGTAAGTTTCAACGGACTCTTTGGAGATTGGGCGGCACCAAGTGGGAGTGTTGAAGATAGTGCCAGTTTTGAGGGTCCATACCCGTTCTGGGACAATGCTCAAGACAGTAAGGCTTATCTGCTCTGTGACCGAGTGGGCAGTGAACCTGGCTTGGCTGCGTGGGAATCCACCGATCCAACTTCTGGGGAATTCAGTCCGGTCACTTCGACGAACATCAGGTTCATGAGACATGGTTCGGTGTTGTCTGTCACTCAGGAGCAGTATGATGCTTTGGCTGCCCTGTAAAGAGATATATCAGTGATTATTTCGAATAAGGAAAAGATCATTACGGATAGCTTGCCTCTCATGTAGCATGAGCAGCTACGAGCGCTCTAATATTTGCCCTTTGGGTTTAACAGTGGAGCCTGAGCTGCGCGATTAAGGTGACGACAATCGTATTACTGGATAGTGCGTCTAAAGTCCTCGTTTTCCAGATTTTCCTCTTTATAGTATCTCGATATCGGTAGGTAATTACGAGAGGGTTTACTGGGCACATTGGGGTCCGTTGTACGAAGAGTTGGCTGATGACATGATATCCGCGATCTTGCAGCGAGTCGGTTGATTCTTAACCCAAGGCTCGGCGACATTAGCATATCTTACGATGATCAAGATATAGTCAATGTGGAAAAATTTCGGAAAATTAGGTGGCAATTTTAACAAAATTTAATCCCCCAAAAATAGAGCCGCACATCATGGTAGATGGTAGAAAAATCAGGGTGAGGGAGAGAGGAGAGGGGGAAGATGATACTTGAGTGTGAACTTTCCTCGTAGGTCCTACACGGACCGACCATAGGGGGGCAGTAGCCATTCCACATCCTTATACTTAAGGACCTCTGCATTACTATATCCGCTTGGCTTTCCGATATCCCCAGCCCTCGCAACAAGGGCGGACTGTAAAGCTAGGGCTAAGAGCCGGACAATCTCATTGTCCCAGGACAGGCAACCTTCTGCCAAATAAAGGCGAAACGCATTCTGTGCTATCTTCAAGGTCACGGTGAGACCGGCCCATCTTCGCTCATGCCATCTGCCCCTTATAAGGACGCCTTGGTTTACCAGTTGCTGCAGGAGTGCATCGATCTTTCTTTTGTGGGTCATATTATAGACCTTCCCCAAGTCATCATGGCGGAACTGGAGCAAAGTGTTCAGCACGGCCTATACATGCTTCACAGTTGACAAAGATGGCGCCGGTTTGCCTATGATATGGGTTTGAAGTGAACGGGCATATGCGTCCAGGGATCGGAACACGGTCTCACCGGTAGGAGTTCCTGTTGGACTATAGCAAGTTATTAGTATAATGTTCATATTAAATAGGGGTAGCTTTACCTTAGGGCTCCGGGTGACATGGACAGGTGAGCATCCCACAGCTTCTTAACGTACTGGAGACCACGCTGAGTGGTTTTTGACCCTGCAGGTGTGGTGAGGTTGCGAAGGTCATGCTTGGACTGTACCCGGTTTTCAAATTGACGATGAATCAATCGTTGAATCATCCGCTCACCGATGTTCGAATCCTCATCATCTTGCAATGAAAAGATATCATACTCGTCAATGGGATCCGAGCTGTTAAAGTCCGCCATGTTGAAAGAACGATGACGAAAAGAAAGACGAGGAAAAGGCTTAACAGGACAGGAACGGTCAGACTGCAGCCAAGACGTAGACAAATGAAAGGAAACGATCGAGTGACTGAGGAGGTCAAACCGTAACCACGTCGGAGGGTGCAAGGGGGGAAGAAGACGGAGATGGAGATGAAAGATGAGAGAAGGAATAAAGTCGAAGAAATCCCCACGGACTAACTGTCCAGTGACCCCGTACCTTTCTCATTTGGTATACCACAGTCTGACTACACCTAGTCGCTGGTCTGTAGCTATTATCTTCTACCGATAGTGCTCGTGCCTCTAATACTGTACTATATGCCTACCCATCCGTTTTACCACTCATTGCACGTTCACAACATAAGTAGTGTATTGTCGTTGCCTAATTGACTATCTGGAGGAATACAGTGAAGATGTAAAGCCCTTGGTCACTCCGTATCGTCGCTGTGGGTATTCTCGTCGTCGGCATCCTCATCACCGCCCCTCTGGTCGAACCCTTCTAAATCCATTAACTGCTGGTAGTTTATGACCGAGGCCGGGATCGCAGCATCTACCGGGGTAGGAGAGATGACATCGTCGCGGTCAGACAGGAGCAAAGCTCCCAGTGTCTGGCCTACGGGCCAAGCGAGTGCGAGGGGAACGTCGTGGTCATGGACCACGACGTTCCTCTCAATCTCAATGCAGTCTTCTTCAAACTCTCGGCATTTCAGGAACAATTGCCATTCCCACTCCTTAGTCGCTTCCGTCCAGTCCTGAATCTCGTGGTCATATCTCGCCTTCGCCTCCTCCACGGCCGTACCGTATCGAACAATTAGTCGATCGGCCAATACCTGGAAGTTGTAGTCGTTAGAAAACTCTTGGTAGAACCAAATGTGATTATTGGCTACCACCGAGCCATATATCACGAAGTGGTATGAATTGCGCTTGGTACGAGACGCCGGGATAGCACGGAGAAACACCACCTGCCCTGCTCGGGGTAGTGCTGTATTGCCTTGGTAGCGGGGAGTGAGGCGGTCCGACCCAATTCCAACTGGGGTCAGCAGCATTTGGTTGATACGTTCCAGAGTCTTAGCCCATTCGGGCCGCAGTGGTTTGGGATCGGGGTGAAAAGGTGGAAGCATTAGACTATCGAAACGAACCCGATATGAGAGGCGAGTAAAGGTAAATGCTTGCCCACTGTTAATAATATTCCCGAGTCCGTCATAGAACCGGTCATCCCGGCCAAAAAAGCGTGGATTTTCCTTTGCCCCAGCGGGGGGCTTAGAGGAGATAACATTCATATGGTCGGACCGAGTTTGAAGCAACCCCAAAAAGCTCGAAACTGTTCCTTGGACATATTACCTTTGAATTGCATGCGCATTTGCCTCATTCTTTCGACGTCAGCTCGACACTTTTCCTCCACGCGAGTTTCTGTGGCAAGGAGACGAGCATTGGAGTCCGCTACGACTTGGGCGATTTGTTCTCGGTGTCGTTCCTCGAGCTCCCGGATTCTCTCATCCTCGGTTGAACTGTCGCTAGTGCTCTCGCTATCGGTTGAACCGTCGGTTGAAACGTCGCCCACGGGGGGTTGGGGCCCTGGAGGAGGCTCGTCAGAGTTCTCGCTATCGCTTGAACTGATTGACATGGGCTCCGCTTCCGTAGGAGGTTTGTCGTCGGCGGTAGGAGGCTGAGATGGATTCGCGACGACCTGACCGCGTCCACGTCCATGGTTGCCACGGGGACGGCCGCGAGGGCGACCTCGGGGGCGACCACGACCACGAACCGCAGAGGATGAGGAGGAAAGCTGGCCTGACGAATTTCCTTGTCCGCGACCTCTGCCAGATCCGGGTGGGCGTCCTCTTCTCCGAGGCATGATTGTAGACGGTCTGACCACGAGAAGAATGTGAAGATATGAAATGAGATGATGTGAGATGAGATTAAGGATTATAGGCTAAGCCAGAAGGTGAAAGCGAAGAAAGGAGATGGGAAATTCTCACCGGACTAGCTTTGAGCTGATAGTGACAGTGCCAGGAGAGTGAATAGAAACACAAGTCACAAGAGGATAGTGAATCGATCTAACAACTGGCTTACCGTACATAAGATAATTAATATATAGTTTCAGGGCATATTATGTACATTGGACTTTTCAACTCAACCAAAGCCTATAGTCCTATAGTATAGTCCATAGTCAAATCCACCAACTAATGGGAAATACAATACTTTTTAACTGTGTTATATTCAATTCTATCTCTATCCATATAATAGAGATAGTCAACTTCAAGATAACAATAGGATAGCACTAAAATATCCATTGGCCGTTCTTTCAATAGAAGCCATGAAGCTCTAAATGTCGCCCTGAGCTGTTGTAATGAGGTCGAGCCGCAGAGGCGGAGTTGAGCTAGCTTACGTAACGCAAGTAGGATCTGGGATAGTCCGGAAAGGAAGTCGAAGTGCCGACGTAAGAAGGCACTCAGGCCCGTGGAGTGGTGCGTCCGATTTGTACATCTCCATTAAATTTTATACTTAGGATCAAGTCTGAAGAGACAAGATTTGCTCTACTATTTGATATTCCTTGACAGTAGCGTATGGGAAGTCATGTATGATATGTTAGTCCTTACGATTCTGCACCGGGAGGTTATCTGTAGTTCGTGCTTTACTGCTTGCCACCGTATTTGAGCCATGTTTGACGAGATATATTGTATTGGAAATGACAAAATAATAGGCACTATAACATAGTCGTCGAGGTTTGTGTTAACCACCGGTCATTTAGGCCTTTACCGACTAACTATAGTAAAGCGTCACATATGCCATATCCCTGATTCCAGCCCGCTTTTGACTGACGCGCTTCACGAACTTTCCAGAATATTGAACCCTAGGCCAAGTCAGTAAAAAATAGGCTAGTAAGGCAGTGATATACAGGTAGAAGATGACTCACATCATAGACTGCCCGTAAATCGTCTTTGTAGATCCTACCGTTTTTCTGAATCAGAAGCCATGTGGTCCCCCATTCAAAAAAGGCCGCTCCCCACTATATTGATTTACCAACTGATAGCTCTACTGTCATTGGAGATCACTTACCCCGAATGGATCGGCTGCGCAGCGATGACCGTGCATGAGATTGAAAAGCCCGCGTAATGTCAACGTGCCGTCGTTATCAGTGTCGTACTTGGAGAAAAGGTTCTCAAAGGCCTGTGGAATGAATCTCCCTTCTGGGTCATAGGTACCACTGTCGGAACCATGCTAAAATCGGATCAGAATCCTCGTACGTTCGATTGAGAAGACGAAAACTCTACCTTGGCCTTATGGATGCTTGAAACATACACCCGAAACAGTGGATCAGGAAGCCAGCTGTAGGCCAATCGTGTTGGATAGGAAAAGTTGATATTGATAATGAGAACGGCAAGGACGGAGAAAAGAATGTTGAAGCCCAATTCACGAAACCCGACATACACATCCCACGGAAAGATCTGCCCATCTCCGTCCTTATCCCAGAACAGGATATGCTGCTGGAGTGGTGTCTATATAGTATGGCATGGTTAGTGTTGCTCAGTCCCAAATAGAACAGTGAGATAATACATATTCTTTCACGGTCTGCACCCACTCTCGGTCACCAGATGGCATGTTCACCGAAATGGCCGCATTGCCGCGAGCGACACCAGGACTTTCAATGAATTGGTCAGTGTAGACTGCCGGTAAGCGGGATGATGTAACATGGCTATTCCTAGCAACTATTTTGATTCCTCCGTCCTTTTTACCCTCTCTTATCTCTGCGATTTGGCCCTGACCTATGTCAGTGGGAGTAAGAGACGAATTATAATCATTATAAGAAGGCATAGTATGGGATCCCAAATATGTTCAAGATGCCAGTTCGACGTCTGTTCCAATATGATAGATATGAAGCGTTTTGGGCAAACTGATCTCGCGGGAGGTTTATATTGAAAGCGTGCATACTTGACGTCATCCGAGATTCGGGACCCTGACATCACAACATAAATATAGCGGTGCCTGCCAGCATGCCTAAAGTGAGCTCTGATGACGCGGGCCTAGATTTCTCATGTTCCATAGTTCTAGTGTAGAATTGCGATACTCAGGCTAGTATACGGCATTTTGGACTAGCATAGTACGCCGGCACTCAAACTTTTGAGGCGTGTAAATCATACCCCAATTTTAGATACTCTTCGGAAAATGAGCTAGTAAAGAAAATTATAAGCTGATTTCAGATGACAAGCTCCCCGCTAATCTTATTTTTAGTTTATTTCCCCATTTATTTTCATGGCTTTGGTCCTACCATAATAGTGACATCATAGCATGATCTACCCTTAAATGCAGGACGACAACCAAGCCACGCCACTGAAAACTCGACAGATGTCACTGGTGAGTGCAGGAAACAGCTTGGCTTATTCATGAAAACCAGCCATAATCGCAGCCATGTATATTGTGGATCTTTGTCATTCCGTTGTCGATTACCTCCTCTCTTGGGTCAAAATGGTCAGCACGAAAAAAACTCTGTTAGATGAGGCGACTTATTAAACGTCAGCTAACATTTTTATCCAATTTAAGGCTCACAATCGACAGGTTGGGTGGTTAACAGTGGATCGTAAGGTAAGGGAATGAAGCCAGCCGAAGTTTAGAATCAGTACTTAACTCGCTTGCTAGACAGGCAGGGTCCTTCGCGAGCAGCAACCGCTGATGAAGAAACTCAAATTGATTTTCCTATTCAATCCATTTATGGAATGGCTCGACAAGACACATATGATGCGTCTTTATATGCATAACCAGGCAATTAAAGAAGGTTTCGCCCAATGTTTGCAACTAAAGGAATCAATGTAATAACTCTCAGCAAAGGGAAAGAAGAAGCCGAACCGGCATCGAAAGCGCAAATCAAGGAATTTGTTGATTTCTACCACATTGATATGAGCCAGTTCGAGCCGTCCAGTGAAGAAGAATACTCTACATTTGAAGACTTCTTTACGCGCGCGCACAAACCTGGATCTCGCCCCATTTACAAGAAAGATGACCCTGCAGCAGCTGTTGTCGTTGCCGACTCCCGTGTGGTAACTTACGAGACAGTTGCACAAAGCAAGAGGCTGTGGATTAAGGGTGATGAATTCACCATTACAAATTTGGTGGTAGACAAGCAACTCGGGCCCAGGTTCGACGACGGTGCCGTTGCCAGTTTCCGCTTGTCGCCACAAGACTACCATCGCTATCATAGCCCCGTTTCTGGTAAGATCAAACATTTTAGGAGCATGCCGGGTGACTACTATGAGGTGGATCCATTTGCACTTCGCAGTAAGCTTGATATCCTGACGAGAAATGCGCGCGACTACGTGGTTATTGAAAGCCAAGAGTTCGGAGATGTTTTATTCGTGGCTATTGGGGCATCTCAGGTGGGTTCAGTGAGGTAAATGACACCGGAGTACCCGTAATGTGGGCTATTTAACCAAAGGTGCTAACGCTCAGTAGGATCCATGAGCAATGGCAACAACCAGGGAATAGGGTTTGTAAGGGTGACGAACTGGGTATATTCCAGTTTGGGGGCTCGTCAATCATTGTGGCGTTCGAGAAGAACCGAATACAGTTTGACGAAGATCTATTAAAATTTAGTGCCCAATCGATTGCAGTGGATGTCGATGTTGGGATGAGTCTCGGCAGAGCTCTGAAAAGATAATGAGCGGCGAATGTTGGCGAGAGCGCATATTGTGAGCTCCTGTGGGTTGTATGAGTCTAGTCTCTCTCCACATTCGAGAATAGAAAGGTGTATACATCCACAGGGCTCAGGGATTGTTCAGGCTGTCTACGTCTAATTCAGACAAATTGTGGGTGCGGAGCTAATCTACTCAAATGCCCAGTTATCTACTTCTCGATATAATTCTTAGTATGCAAACAACCCAGGAAATAAGATAAACGAGTCTGCTGTCCTTTTAGCTGCTATTCGTTCAGCGGGGTCAAGTTGGCTTCGCCTGCCCCTCAATACACGCCCTATCGCAATCCCAACTCTTTTCATTGTCTCACCACAGGGACCCATTAATACAAGGCATAATACAAATTGTTGATGGTTATGGTCACTTTATTATTATATACTGCAACATAGCATCACGCATTACTCTTACAAATTACCACGAGTGTCGAGACATGGCAAAGCTTACCTAGATACATTATGGAATACTGATTTATGGTATATATACTTTATATAAAACATAATGCAGCGTATATTGGACACCAAACGATAAATAACAACATAGACTGGACCATGGTGATAATAGAGTGAACTGAAGATGTGTTCAGCAGTAAAGAGTAGTACTTCCGCATAGGGTCAACGTGGGTCTAACCGGCGTCATTCAAACGCCACTAATACCCACTGCGGAATGTGTTCCGTCAATTTACTACGCAGTGAAGCGAGCTTGCGAAAGTGTCCCAGATTCGGCGATTGTTGGATGTCGATGTTGCTCTGAGCCAGGAATAGGACTCCTCTGTCAAAGATTTGGGGATACTAAGTCAGGGTTCAAGTGTAGGTAATACACTCAAATTTCGAAGCCAGTCCACGAAGATTGGTATCCTCTACTACCCCGTTGCACCTAAGTCCTACGGCTATCTACCGAAACCCCAGAGCCCGGACAGTAAAAGGATATTTACTGTTACTAATACCATTGTTTGTCGTCTACATACGATTCGTACACCTGTGTATCGAGTACCGAGGACCCCTTCTGTCTCAACGAGGCCGAAGACAAGCTTCGCCATGCCGATTATCCGGCTTGCGGACCGGTGGTCGGGATGGGTCTGGGTCTGTGGTGTCTCCATCGCGGAAATACCTCCATGCTCGATACTTAACGGGAGGCTGATTGGCCATGAGACCCCTAATGCCGAGCTGCAAGTGCGTTAGGTCTTCGCCTGTGGTCTTGGACTAATAGATTTACCCGGAAAACCCCCAATCATGGTGCGGCCATGGGCTGACAGACGATATGCCTATGGACCGTTCCACCAACACCCAGCAGTCAAAATATGGGCTGTGGATAAGGACAGTGGGCCTTGAAAATGGATATATGGGCAAAAAAATATTTTTTTATTCCCGTAGGAGAGAAGAAATAAAAATTCTAGGCCGCCAGGGACTAATAAGTAGAACCCGAGGTCCGTCCACATTCTTCTGCCGCCTGAACGTCTGAGCATCGGGAATCCTCCCCGAATAATTATTGAAGCCGACGGCCATCGGTATGGCGAGCGAATTTCCCCCCGAGAAACGCGATCCCGAGCGGGAAGATTCTCTGTCGAGCGACGACCATGATCAGCCTTCGGAATTATACCGCGATGCCGCCGAACTGGAGTCACAGGTGCATGAGCACCTCCATGATAGTCTCGAACTCGAACGTATCAATACCTCTCGGCTCCAACAACAAGCGACTATCGGTTCGACAAGAAGCCGTACGCCGCGCGAGCAATGGTTGCCTATGGGAGCTGGCAAGCCGTACCCCCCGTCGTTGCCGAATTCCGAGGACTATGTCGTAGAGTTTGAGGGATCAGACGATCCCATGCATCCTCAGAATTGGCCTATGAAGAGACGGTAAGTTACTCTATCTGTCCCCAGAAGAATCCTCGATAACGTTGCTCATCGATCACCCAGAGTCACGATGGGCGCATTGTTGACATTTTGCGCCTTGGTCACTGCATATGTTAGCGCTGTCTTCGCAACAGCCGGCGAAGGCGCGATGAAGGAGTTTGGTTTCGGTCAAGAAGTCGCTGCTCTCGGTACGACTTTGTATGTCCTAGGATTCTCGGCTGGTCCGACAATCTGGGCTCCAGCATCCGAATTAATCGGCCGGCGCTGGCCCTTGCTAGTCGGCATGTTTGGCTTCGACATCTTCACCATTGCTACCGCCGTGGCGAAGGACACGCAGACGGTTATGTTAACGCGATTCTTCTCGGGATTCTTCGCCGCTAGCGTCATCGCCCTGGTTCCGGCCAGTTTGTCCGATCTCTTCAGCAGCCATCATCGCGGAATAGCCATTGCGGTCTACACCATGTCTGTTTTTACTGGCCCATTCACGTCGCCCTTTATCGGTGGATTTACAGCTGAAAGTTATCTCGGTTGGCGGTGGACGCTTTACGTTCCGGCCTTTGTCGGTTTCTTCAGTCTAACCTTGATGGCCCTATTTTGTCGCGAGACATATGCGCCCATCGTTCTAATGCAGAAGGCAGCCATCCTGCGGCGCCAGACCCGAAACTGGGGGATCCACGCGCGCCAGGATGAGCTCGAAATTGACTTCCGAGAACTGGTGACCAAGAACCTGGCGCGTCCGTTCAAGATTCTTTTTACGGAGCCAATCGCGTTCTGCCTTACGTTGTATATGGTACAGTTCCGTAGATCATCTGTCTTGAGTCGGCGGTTTTTACTGACTCACTCTAGTCATTCATCTACGGTCTGGCCTATGCCTTCCTTCAGGCCTACCCTGTTGTATTCCAAGGAACATATGGAATGACCGGGGGCGTTAGCGGCCTCCCATTTATCGGATTGATCATCGGAGAAATGTCCGGCTGCGCGTTTGTCCTCAGCCTGCAGAGCTCCTATTCTCGCAAATTGAAGGCTAACAACAACGTGGCGGTTCCCGAATGGCGTCTGCCCCCATGCATAGTGGGAGGCATCATGTTTGCTGGCGGTCTCTTCTGGTATGTTAATTTCTAGGGATTCTAGGACGCAGTGGTACTGATAATTCCAGGTTTGGCTGGACCGGATGGAACAAATCCATTCACTGGATGGCCCCGACTGCGTCTGGAGTCATCGTCGGGTTCGGACTCACCTCGATTTTCATGCAAGGATTCAATTACCTTCTCGACTCGTACCTGAACTTGTGAGTTTCGTTTCTAATAAATCCGGAGTTCTATGGCTGACTTATGTACCCAGTGCTGCCTCAGCCTTCGCAGCCAATACTATGATGCGATCGTTAGTCGGTGCTGTGTTTCCCCTGTTCACTCGTCAGATGTTCAATAACTTGGGAATTCAGTGGGCTGGAACGTTGTTAGGGTGTCTTGCTGTTGTCATGATTCCTATTCCAATTCTCTTCCTCCTTTTTGGCCACCGCTTGCGACAGATGAGCAAGTTGGCACCGGCGGAAAGTATCAAGCAGGCCTAAACTACTGTCATACGCGTAGTACGCGAGGTGGTTGTGGAGGATGAAGTTGTCCTATTGGAAATACTGGAGGGCGTACGTATAACTATGGGATGACTAATTTACGTACACGTGATCATTATCGGCTTGGTAGTGGTATGTCCACATCTACGGACCAACAGTCCTGGGGATGAAACACCTCTATAGAGAGGCGGATTATGGCGAGACCGGTATATTTAATGTTTATATCAACTTACAATGCACTATACTATCGATACCCCTGAACTTGAACATCGTGCTATGCACCACAAAGTAGGTGTATGCTCAGAAAACGTCACCAGACAGAACGTCCTCTCTCGTACCCAAATGGAAAACTGGAATATGCTCAACCGGCGCGGGAACTGTGACCATCTGACCCCCAGCGTAGGTCTGGTTTGTCCACCAGTAGGTCCAAGGCTTGGTACCGTTTTGACCGGTCTGGGGCAGATACACCGACCACTGGGTCGTGTTTGGCGTGGTTACGGGCGAGACGAGAAGCCGCGGGCCAAACATATACTGCTGTGTGGTGACGTTGGTGTTGGCTTGAGTCATCTTGCCAATATGCGAATCAGTCGCCTCGAAATCCATGTAGAGCGGCCGCATGATCATGCGACCCGTCTCGTGGAACTTCTTGAAAATGGCCCGCAGGTAATCGCCGAGCTGGTACCGTAGATGGATATATGAAACTATGGTGGGCGTATTCTCCTCGCCGTATGACCAGGGCTCGTTGTTGCAGGTGTAGGCGTCGAGGTGGCTACACTCTCGGTTGCCGTGGGTTCGCATAAAGGGGAGGAAAGTCGCCCATTGGAACCATCGCACATACAGTTCGCGATACTCTGGCGTGTCAATGTTGGTGCTCCAGGGAACCGTGGGATCGGCTTGGAATCCGCCTGCGTCGACGGTCCACCATCCCCAACCTGTAGCGGCTGCTGACAGTCCGCTGGCAATCTGCATACCCAGTGTCTCCCACGCAGCGGTGATGTCGCCCGACCAGATCATGCTGCAGAAACGCTGGGAGCCAATATATCCAGACCGACTGAGGGATATGTGGTCACAAGCTGTACCCATCTTGGTTTCGGTGACGTTACGGAAGCCTTCTTCGATCGCCTGCTGGTGCGTCCAGGGGTACATCTTTCCGACCCCGAGCTGGGTGCCAGCAGCATAGAGCACATTGGGAAGTGCATAAGGAATGGACTCAATATACGTGCTTTGACCATTATTCTCGTATGCCTCACCGAGTGCGCCCCCATCTGCCTGGTCGATCCAAAAGTTCTTAATACCCTTGTCGTAGTAGTTACGCTTAAGGGTGTTCCAGAGGAACTTGCGAGCATCAGGGTTCGTGGAGTCGATGTTCCGGATATACGAGCCATTCCAGGAATCGGTTGTACCGGGTCCGTCACGCGTGGCAGTCAGAAGCCCGTCCATCTGAAGATCCTCGTAGTTGACACTGTGGTCGGACACACTCGGCCATAGTGAAGCCATCAACTCCGCTCCAGTCAGGTCCTTGACCTTCTTCGCCATGGCAGCCACGTCGGGCCACAGGCGAGGATCGAGGGCCCAGTCACCCTGATCGGCCCAGGACTGGTAGTCGATAACGATCATACCCACAGGGACATCATGATCCTTGAATTTCTGTGCCAGGAGCTCGACCTCGGTCTGGTTCTCATACCGCAACTTGGACTGGATGTAGCCCAGGGAGAACTCGGGAGGCGTCGGAGCGCGACCTGTGAGAGCGGATAGACGCTGCTGCAGGGTATCATAGTCTCCGGGGGTCGTGGCCACAATCACATAGTCGACCATCGTGGCGGAAGCGGCAGTGAATTTGTTGCGCAGCTGGCCAAACTCCATGCGACCTTCGGCAGCCATATTCCACACAAAACCATAGCCCTTGTTGCTCATAAACACCGGCGTGGGGATATGTGTGTTAAAGTTCACGAGGTCAATGACGCTTCCTTTCTTGTTGACCATGTGGTCTTGCTGAGTGCCAGTGCCGTAGAATTGCTCATCCGGGGTTGTGCTGAAGGTGAACTCGGCAGAGAACTCGGCTCCTGGGCCATTCCAGGAGTAGTAACGCGGGTTCATCGACTTCAAAGGCGCATACTCGTTGGTTAGGAGGGTCTCGGAGCCATCCTCTTCGACACGATAGAAAGCCAGTCGATATCCACCAGGGTTGCCTCCCCAGCCGGACGTGCGCACGATCGTGTTGCCGTTGCGAATGGCAATGGATTCGTTTCCATTGAAGGCAGTGTCAAACCCCATTCCATGTGCCTGACCATCCTCGAAGCCCTCAAGCGGAGGGTCATAGACGAAGCTGATCTCCTGTCCCGTCGGTGGCCGGAAGGGCCATGCCCGTACACGGAACCCATCGTAACCGAATGGCTGCACTAGGACTGTCTCGAATCCATGTCGCATGCGAAAGCCCGTGGAGTTCGGCTTGAAATAGTCTGTATCTCGCGGGATAATAGGGTTTCCGAAAGCCAGCGGCCCGGCACAGGCTGCTAAAGCCACCAGCCAGCGATACATGGTGTCGATATGGGGTTGCCTACGCAGTCAGAGCATTAATAGTCCGCTCTACGGGACACTCTCCAATCTTTTAACCATCGCACTGGTGAAATTTATCCGTGAGAATAGCCTGAAGTCATGCGAGGCCCGTCGCAATGACATCAGAATGCGACCCGAAATGCACGGAGTAGAGCATGTGTCGGTGCAGGCCGCTAGATCGCCGCATATTTGGTACTGTTGTAGTATGACCAGATCGGACTAAACATGACCGAGCGACGACTGTCCCCCACGGAGAGTGTGTGGGGTGAACGGAGATGAGGGGATATCCATCAGATTAATGTCGATTGTCGCTTTAGTTGCCGTGCTGGGTGAGTTGGTCCACATGGTGCGTGGGTGCAACAGTTAGTCCAAGGGGAGACCCGGGCGAGCCCGTAAGCAAATTGCTGGGCGAGATCAGACAACCATGAGTCCATGGAGGCGATCTCTTCCCGGATTGTATGCAGGGTGCTGCATTCCGGTATGTGGTTAGGGCACGGGATGAACCAAACTCCACTTAGAGGGTCGTTTAGTCATGGAAGAGCTATCTACTGCGTACGTGGTGCAGTGAGAAATAAATTATCTCTTTTTTAGCCGAAAGGCGATATACCCTGACTTTCAACTTTCCATGACAGTATGATGGGGCTGTTGTCATCGGCAAGATAAAACAGCCGCGACGCGTCGTATAGCTTCAGTGAGAATAAGGATGCACGGCGTCTAGAACTTCAAAACCTAGGATTGAATTGGCATTCTAATTTTGGGGATTGACAGTAAGATAGTAACTATCTCCAGCCAAGCTTTGCCCAAGCATTGTGGCTTCTAGGAGAGATCCTGTGTGTTTAGTGTGGAACGGTGCCCAACTGGTTAGGCAGCATAGGGATTGGGCAATATTATGGAGGTCGATTATTCAAAAGAAATGCTGTAAGACATGCCAGTTCGTTTCGAAAGAAGTGCGATTAGGCGGCTGAGCTATCACTGAAGGTATAAAATGGTCACCTTACCCCTAGGTGGATGAAGCTCCTTGAATCACTGCTTCAGTTCGAGGTTCGAGTTCAGCGGGAGAGTTTTATTTGCAGGACGACCTTCCGGGTTGGCTAGGTATATACTATCTCCATCGTGTTCTGTCTGGGTTAACTACTCCGTACTCCATTGATCATTGTGACTCAGCAGAGGGAATCCGGGGTTCCTCAAAACGGGGCATAAATTTAGTGACCGGACGATGGGAAAAGCGTTCATCCCCGCATAAAAAGATCCACAGCATCACCATGTTTCTTCCATGTCTCTCACCATAAAATTAACGAAACCTCTACCTGCTACTTGGATTGTTCCTCTAAGCGAACGTCTTCCGCCACTATGCCCATTTCTTGGCCTCCCGCCTCCATCCGCAATGAGTTCGGCGTCGCCACGCTCTCGTTGGGAAACGCGAAGTACCACAAACTCCAACCTCGACTAGAGGCTGCAGCCCGCGCAGGATACCGCTGGATTGATCTGTTTGATGAATGCTGGGCTGCCTATCTGGAGGAGCATGGGTTGTCCGGTGATCAGCTGTGGGAAGCTACTCCGGAGAACCTACAGGTGGCTCGCAAACTAGGTGATTTGGTAAAATCCCTAGGCATGCGTATCGCCTGTACCCAGCCGTTGCGAAAGATTGAGGGCATTAAGGACCCTTCGGAACGACAGGCCACACTAGATCTTGTTGCTAAGCGATTCCCCTTTATGAGGGCGTTCGATACCGACCTCGTCTTCATGTGCGCCAGTATTCGGACCGATCATGGCGTGACCTCTGACCTCAAGACCGTCGCTAAAGACCTGGCCGATCTGGGTGACATGGCCAAGGCATATTCTAAAGCCGATGGAGGCCGTATGCTTCGTATCGGTTATGAGGGCCTGTCGTGGGCGACTCGCAATACCTGGGCCTCCAGCTGGGAAGCCGTCCGTATGGCTAATCGCCCCAACGTTGGTTTAATCGTCGATGCTTTCAATGTACTTGCTGTGGAATTCGCCGACCCGTACAATCCAGCTGGTCACGGTCGCATCTACCCGACGCTGCAAGAATCCATCAATGTGCTGTGCGCATCCCTGGCGGGTCTAGTGGCGTCTGTGCCTGGAGACCGCATCTTCTTTTTCCAGGTCGGCGATGCTGAACGCATGGACCCGAAGAAATTTCTCCCCCCGGCGGATCCTAATGTACCCGTTCTTCTACCATGGTCTCGTAGCCATCGTCTCTACCCATTTGAGACTGAGCGTGGGGGTTACATGCCCGTTCACCTTGTTGCAGCGGCCGTAATCGCCACCGGATACCAAGGTCCAATGTCGCTGGAGGTATTCAACAGTTCTTTGAACCAGCCAGGAGCAGAAGTAGTGGAAACACATGCGAGGCGAGGAATTAACGGTCTTCGGAAACTGGCTGATTCTCTTCGCCATGTGCCGGCTTTCTGGGAGATGTGGCAACGGGGGACTCGTGAGTTTGGTTGGTCACCGGTGTTACGAACGGGACGTTTATGAGAGCAGTTTGCCGTGTGTTGACGATCTTTTGCATGTCGATGGATATAGATTTGACGATATTGTAGTAAAAGCCCAATCATGACCTAATGTAGATAAATAGTTATGTACGGAGTAGCTGGGATCAATTTTTCCCCCTATCAGCACGTAGGAGATTGACTTATATATACTGCCACCATCGGAAGAAGTTTTGAAGTCTATATTCTCCAGGTTTCCGCTGCTGCTACCATGCATTTCCTGCTATCCAGTCAGTTACAACTGCGGCTATACTGCAATTCCTCCGGCATAGGAACGTCTGACCTTGTGTGGAAAAACATTTTATAGTACCGACAGCTATATAGAATTCCCGATCCGACTCTGGTGGGCCTTAATTGAGGCCAGTTAATCCGTCCTAATCCACAATTGGACCGACCACACAATACTAATGTGACACAGCAGGTCCCCTAACGTTCTATTCAAATACCGATCAGGCCGCTTGTTTTCCAGGAACAACGTACCAAAGTCTGCATTGTCGCAGATGATGACAGAATATCCGCGACTCAGGTGTTAGTTTTGTCAAATACGAGAAACTCCTGCCATGTGAAGGATCTCGCCAGTTCCAAAGCCACTATGATAAGTCGGTTTAATCCAATATTTGTTTCGTCTTAATTTCCACGCAGCGCTTGTGGCGTATCATGTGTCTTTGTCTAGAGCATCCGACAAAAGTAACACGGTGGGAACATGCATACTGATTACATTAGTTGCTGGACCAAGGGGAAGGGGTATGCCAACATGCGGAGGCAGCCCGATCCAGGATCTTCCTGCAATAATTAGCGACACGGTTGAGTACAAAAAGTTTACATTCCCAAAGTTAGTACATCCCTATAACTCTGAGTCCTCGTTCGCCAGCTGTGTGAGTCCAGGCATCTCCGTTTTGAGACCATTCCGTGGGAACTGAGGCCGTCTGTCTGGGATGATCTAGTCTTTATAAGAAGTTCTCTGGTGCTGCTCTATTTACAGAAAACTACTAGTCATTTGTTTGAAGGGTCGACGCTAGTTACTGTCATTATGCGAGCGTGGAGGATTGTCCTTCTGGCGGTATTGGGTGTTCCCTTGGGAAGCGATGCCCTCCCTCGCAATCGAAATGTCATTAAGGAGTCACAGAGGGGACCGGAGGGAATACTGTACGAATTGGGCGTGATCCCATATTTTGCGAATTCCAGGAAACCCTACAGATCGCTAGGTATTTCTGACGAGCTGGACGCGGATGGGCCTGTTCCATTGACAGTTATTGTCGCCAACGAGAGCGAAGTTACCGCGCAATTCCTAGAAAAAACTATTTCCCGCTACCTATCCCATGACGATGTGATGTCGGCTGATTTCATGGCAAACATATATCTCTCCACATCGTCTCACGCGGAAATGGACTCAACAGCCGTGCAATACTTGCAGACTGTCGGTGCTGACCGAATATTTGTGAACTCAGCATTTTCCCACTCGGTTACTGGGTCATTTATTCGTCTAAATAAGGATGCGAATATTCCGCTGGCACCAGGGCCCTACACAGCCGTCATATTAGAAAACAAGCTCAACCTTCTCAGCACGTACCGACTGTACAAGGACGAACATCGTGATTTCATTACCGGAATGTATGCATCAAACGATGGCACAGGGTCCTTCAGACCATTTCAATCCATGTCCTCGAAAAACCGGGCACCAATGATCCCAGTTCCCAGTCGCATCCACTCGTGGAGTGATGCTCGCCCGCTCGCCGGTATTCGGGTGGCAGTCAAGGATTTGTTTAATGTTCACGGACTACAGACTTCAGCAGGAAGCCAAGCATGGATCCAAGTTATGCCAATCGCGCAAACGACGGCGCCCTCCATTCAACGCCTAGTTGACCTTGGGGCTGTACTCGTAGGCAAGTACAAACTTGCACAATTCGCATCCGGCGCTGATCCATGGCAGTGGATTGATGAGCAATATCCTTTTAATCCCCGCGGCGATGGGTACCTGACATGCTCTGCGTCGTCCTCTGGAGGTGGATGCTCTGTGGCAGCATACGACTGGCTGGATGCTGCCATTGGGAGCGATACAGGATCATCAATACGTCGCCCTGCAGCCGTGTCGGGAACTTTTGGAAACCGTCCCAGTCAAGGAATAATTTCGATGGAAGGAGTTGCCGCACTGAACTGGGCGCAAGACACGGCAGGAGTCTTTGCACGCGATCCCATATCCTGGTCGCGCTTTGCGAAGGCTTGGTATACACCGGAACTGCATCAAAACTCATCAATTACCGGTTTGACACCCTTGCACGTTCCAGACACAACGAAGTTCCCCTCCCGCATATTGTACCCAGACGACTACTTCCCGATGCGTAACCCGGCCGCTCAGAAGATAGTGGACTCCGTTATATCACAGATGTCGGCCCTGTTTAACATGGAGATCCATCATTTCAACTTTACGGCCACCGTGACCAACGCAACCATCTACCCAGATATGATGGATCCCTGGGACGGCCTGATGTATTCGTCAAGCATGTTGACCAACGTTTCTCACTATATCGATGTTGCGGGGCCCCTTATGTCAGAATACAAAAGGCGATACGAAGGCCGGTTTCCACCAGTGGACCCCGTATGGCGGACAGCATGGAAACAGCTCAATATGAGCAGCTTGACGCGTACTGCTTATGAATACGCCTTGAAAATGAAGGCCACTGGGGTGGATTGGTTCGAGAAAACGGTATTATACGAGACACAGGACTCTTGCTCTGAGTCCCTGATGCTTTGTGACATTGGAACCGGGGGGTTACCCAGTTTTCGAGAGAAGGAATTAAACACTGAGCCAAATGCCACTGGACTTTCGGTGATTCCAGATGGCACGGTAATTGGGTGCGCTACCATATGTCCTCTGTTTGGGTACGTTAGATACCTAACACTTCCTCGTAGGAGAGGATACTGACTTCTTGTTCTATAGATGTGCAGATTTTACAATCCCTATCGGCCAGGTTCCATACATGTCTCCAGTGACCATGGTAAGCGAGCAGTGGCCTGTAAGCCTTAATTTTATCGTTCGTCGCGGATGTGACTTCATGCTGTTCAATATGGTGGAGAAGATGGCACACGCGGGCATGATTGGGCCAGTGAAGACAGGGCGAACAGCATTTTAGTTGGTCAAGACTTGTAAAAACCGCCATTAAATTCCTGTCTAATACTAATAATATAGAGCCAGGGGTTTTTTCTGTAGTCGAAACGGCTTGTACAGGGTTAAGTCATATCTAGCTACGGCAATCCACCTATGCATTTTAAGCAGAACTCTGTAAGTTGGGGATTAATAAAGGCTTTTCTACCTTCTACCTATCAGCTCATTTGTCGTTTACTTGACTCTCCCATCATGTTTCTTTCCTGTCTATAAGGAAAGAATTTGCATACTCGCTGTGAAAGCATGGTGGTGATGAGCGACACACACAGCTTTTGCCCTTTGAAGCTCCTCAACTACTGTTCTAAGTGGACCGGAAACTCACCAACCAACAACTTCCTGGAACCGTCTGATACGCCCCAGGAGGTGTGGAAGGCAGACAAGGTGCTTCATTATTTAAAAGATTGGGTTTACCGTAACCAGGTGGTTGATTTCATGGAGTTCCGGAACTTGTTCAAGGTGACAGAATGTTCATATTCATAATCTCATCACATTATCAAAGCCCTATAAACTTCATAGCTCTGGGATATCAAGTAAGCAAAGCGCGTCATCTGTAATACGTACTGTTTACACATGTAAGGTAGAAAATCAGCAATTAGATATATGCAGTTGCTTTAGCCCGTAATTCCCAAATTATGTTCAATCATCAATCCTCTCAAGTCCACTGGTATCGGCAACAGTATCCTTGCGCCTAGGTTCATCTGAGGTCGCGCTAACCTCGGAAACGTCAGACACATAGCTGGGTCGATGTGGGTGTCGCTCCGAACTTTCGTTATGAAGTATGTTTGCGATGGTATCGGAATGAGAGCTGGAAACGCTTGACATGTGGCGGTGGTGCCCCGGTCGGGTTGGAGAGGACCCTGGCTCTGGTGTTCCGGGGGTTACTGGTGATACATAGCCTGTCTGTGATGCAGCAGTGTCAGATACACTGGGCCTTGAGGGAGGTTGGTTGTTATATGCAGTCGGCAGTTCTACGGGGGGCGAAGTGCTGGGGTCTTGGTGAATGTTAGTATATGACCTGAGCAAAGCAGTGAGGACTTACCAGGCATTTCATGTACAGGCTCACTCATAGCTTCCGTTGTCGGATCAGGTGAAGTGGCCGTTGCCATTGAATGTCCGCCCATCTTCGAATCCTCGCCATCGTAGGCCGTGTCACCAGCCGACACCGTCGTCTCCCCTGACTTCGGGACTCCAAGAACCCATCCCATTATGCGAGATCTTCGTTCCGAGATTTCACTCTTGGGCTGTGCCGCCCGGGCCTTGCGGCGTCGTCGAAGACACCAGAACAGAATCGCGCCGCCGATTAGCAGAACTCCGAGGACAACACCAATAATCGCACCAGCCCAGCGAGGGAAACTAGATCCCTTAGAAGGGACCGGGGAGATCCCAGTAGAGTTTTCGGTACTCTCGTAGGGATACCATGTCTGAATTTCTTTGGGGTATTTTGTTTTGAAGACATCCGCGAGGGAGGCGTTCGTCCACGAGTCTGGTGCAGTCTTCACCGCGCCACCGGTGGAACTAGAATGTTTTAGCAGCACTCTAGATGAAATTATCAAAAGAGAACAGAACTTACCTTCCACCAATACGTGCAGTTATTAGATCTGGGATCTTGTATTCACTCCATTCGGTCGGGTCGTACGTGTTCTGAAATTTGCCGGTATTTAGGTTGAAAACCCGAATCAGACCACTTTCAAGGCACTCAGACTCATCTATTCCTTGGCCTCCCAGAACAAGCATCTGATCAGGATAAGGTGTAACGCATTTATGGCTACTGCGACCAAGGGATTCTTGTCCGCTGTAAAGTTTGACCCATTCAAAGGACGGCAATGACAGAACGTAAACATCATCCGAGCGAGGGTTCGTATCGGACAAGCCATCATATCCTCCGTAAATGTAGATATTATGCGATGATGAGTCCCCTGCGCTAGCATAGACAGAGCAGAATTCCGTGAGCTGAGACGGCGTATCGCCAGTGGTATTTTGAAGGTACCTGATAACGAACAGTTAAATCTCATCTGTTGTTTAGGAAGGCTACAGCCCTTTACTTACCACTTGTCTCCTCCTATGTCATATATGGCTACAGTATCCATGAAGCTAGGACTGGTGGTCTTACTTTCATTTTGCTGGTCATCCGTCAACTCCACTGCTGTAACAGAGGCAGAGGCGGTCACGCCTCCAATGATGACCAGAATACCGGAGGAGCCGACAGGGAGCCACACGGCTTCAGGATTAGTGCGCCCTTGAATATAATCTGGTAGGCTTGTATTACTCCACCTGTAGTCCCTCATTGTCGACATGTCGACTGTGATCATAGTGTCCGATGTCGTGTTAAACTTTTTAAGCCCAACATCTCGCAACTTGGGGGCGCCTCCATCTGCCTCCTGTACACCACTAAAATAATATCCCATGTTCTCACTGGGTGCTGAGACTCCTGCACCATTGGTCCTGTACGTGCTCACAAGATCTGTATATATGCTCCACGGCCCTGGTGACCAATGAGACCGCTCTGCCCCGTATTGGAATAGTTCATAGGTAAGGGCCTGATTGTCGGGCGGTTCGGATTCATATGATGACGCTGAGAGCATGCCACTTCTACTAGTTAGCAAAGTCCATATGCTTGAGGCGACCACGAACTACTTACCCATATAAGACGAGTATGTTGTTGTTGGAGAACAAAGTGCCATCCAGATAGTTGGGTGCGATGTTGCTCACCCCACCGGTAGACTTTGGGATGGTCCCAAAAAGACTCGTGAGGTTTGTCTTGGTTGTATCAAAGGGGGTAGAGAAATTGAGATAGTATAGAAGCCCGTTGTTACGGTCTATGGGTACGCGTTAGTTGACAGCAATTACCTTTACCCGTTTATTACCCAAAGAGACAGAATAGAGACAGACCGTTTTCCGTCACCGTGGTTCCCCCAGTAGACACGTCTCTAAATTAAGTGTTATCAGCAAGAGTACTCCCACGGTTTAACAGTTCAGTATCTTACGCTTTTTCCCACATCTGTCCACCGTCGAGATAGACTTTGTCGCGCACAACACTTGCTGTATTTTGTCAGTAACAATAGCAGATGAGCGGACATGAAAGCAGAATATTCCTCCTACCTCGAACAGACTGCCAGTTACATATATCCTCTGCCCATATCTGGCTAAAGAAGCTCGCCCATAGGGCTACCCCTACCAGTGAATATCGAGCCATATGAGATGTACTGCAATATAAAGAGCACAACATTAGCCGACCATGTATCGTTTCTTTTGGGCAGACTATGGGAAAATCGTTCTTACCAATGCTGGGACATGCAGGATGACCCGCGGAAGCCAGTGGATGTTAACGCAAGGTCGAAGATGGCCAGCGACGTTGCGCGCTGCAAAGGGGACGAATAATTTCTGGACACAGCTACTACTTTGCACAAAGAAAAGCCCTGTCCCGCCGTAGGGGGCAGATTGTTGACTAGGTCATGATCAGGCTGCGGGGGGCGGCTCTGCACTGGATGGTGGAGAAGTATACCACGATTGAACTGGATAAGAGCCCGACGATCGTGAGGGGCCCTGTCATCAGAGGACTCGAGGCAATTAGGGCCTGACTTTCCGGAAAGAAACAGCAACATACAACCGAGTCCGTTAGTTGCAGCAGTGGTTTGAGAGATCAGGTGTCCAGTTCCCTGACCAGAGACAATCATTTCCCAAATTCAAGCCCCCAAGGGACGATCCAGGCCCCGAAGTTTGAGAAGACATTACACCTGTTCGCCAGGGTAGTTCCTTTCAGTAGACCATCATCGAATCCCATTTGCTTTGTCTTCAATGTGTCAGGTCTGGATTTCCCGAGAAAAGTGGGGATAGGAAGACAAATTGACAACAGAATGTGACACTAGCGAGGGGGCAGTGAAAGCCACCGGACCAGGATCAGCAGTAAACCCAATAGAAGAACGAGGAGACCCGTAAACCCATATCCGAAGCTAGCAGCAGGGCTTATGCACGTCTCTGCCGCTCAGATGATTTTGGGAATCAATGCTGGACGGAATCATGATGACGCGACGAAGGCGAACCCGTGCGGATACGAACTGCATATCCAATCATTGGAACGGCGAGATTAAGCGAACATTCCAAATGCTGTAAGACGTCAGTCTCGAATCCCTGAATGAGAGGGAAATATTCCAGCTGCTTTCTTTGGTGGAAGTTCGTCTTCACTATAGTGGTCTATATCCACGAAATTCAATGCTCTTCCCTTGATCCCTGCTCCATACTGAAGCCTCAGCCGGCAAGACAGTTGGCCTGGTGGGTCCTCTGCTAAAATCTGACGGAGCCCATGTCGATCGAAGTTTACTCTGGAGCTGCTAGTCCGTACCCGAGAACTTTCAATCCCATCTCTGCTCACCGTCAGATAACACAACACCGCCATTTGCGACTGTTTGCTTACCATGCGGCTCAACCCCAGGCATGCTCGGGATGAATCACATCATTGGGTTCTTAGTACACTAGAGGGACTTGACCACCATCCCCGCCATACACTGCCGATTACAGGGATGAGTTGGACCTAATATTCCTCTGCCCCGCTTCCCACGAGGCTGATAGCCCTTTTCCTAACTCCAAGAAGGCTTTCTCATCGGTTGTTCCAGGAGGAGTACGAGTCACCTTCGTATGTGGATTGGTTCCTGTTCACACAAAAAGCCCCGGTGCCTATCTGTTGTCCCACATGACCCAAGCCTAAAAGGAACTCCTGGTGCAATTGAAAGTCGCTGGACTTTCCCCAGCCCAGTGGATTCTTTGTTTTATTTCTTTTGTCAGCTCGTCTCCCATACAATTCGGAGATTAAGGGGAAACGAAGACCCAGAGTCCCTGGATAGCTTCCCCTGAGCGTCGATTAAGGTAGATATGCCATATGTTTAAAGTGGTCGTTTTCCAGGCGCCAATCATCTCTTTCGTCTAATCCTGACATAATTTCGTTCATAGTAGCTGCAGGACTACTGTACTGCTTTCTGGCTGGCAACCATGAAGCTCTTCAGGTTTATCCTTGCCGAGTTGGCGACGGCTTCTTTACTCTCACCAGCCTGGGGTATCTGGCCTTTTGATCAGGGAGAGCAGACCATAACTACCCACACAACTAGAACAATAACTGATTGCGCTCGCGTAGGTATACACCTCGACCATTTCGTTCTATGCGCTAACTTTGCTATAGGCAGGGCAGAGCGAACAAGCATATCCAGAAGCCCCAGCACCAACTTCAGTGACCGTCACAGAAACAGTAACTCCCCCAGAGAGGACTGTGACGGTAACGGAGAATGGGGACAGCGGTCTCCTGGGGGTGACGGTGACTGTGACTCGACTGATTAGCCTTGGACTCGATGTGCTAGGAGGTGGAGAGCAGAGTATGACGATCACGCCACCGCCCGCAGCAACCGTGACCGCTCCAGGATCAACGGTGACTGAGACGATAACAGAGGGCGGCGGTGGTGACGGCGGTCTTGGGCTTACTGTGACCATCACTCGACTCATCAGTGTTGGACTTGATCTCGGCGGCCATAAAACCACTCGCACTCTGACCATCACAGAGACCAGTCCCGGGCAGACAGTAACCTTGCCAGGAGAGACTGAAACGGTCACCAGGACATTACCCGGATCAACGTACACTACCACTTCGGTCGTTCCTCCAAGCACCGTAACGGTGTCGGGCACCGTGACCACGCTTCCCGGATCCACCATTACCACAACTTTTACTCAACCCGGGTCAACCGTAACGGAACCTGGAACAACCGTGACGCAGCCTGGAAGTACGTTAACACTTCCTGGTTCGACATATACAACAACTTCCGTCGTTCCGGCCAGCACCGTAACCCTTTCGGGTACGGTGACAACAGTTCCGGCATCGACAATAACGAGCACATTGACGCAGCCACCCAGAACTGTTACTATAACAGGGGATGGAACCACTGTTCCTGGCCCAACTTCTACCCAGACAATATCAGTAACCAAAATCATCAGTACAACGATCTACAACACTGTCACTGTCACGCAGACACAACCTGGGCAAACTCAGCCTGGGGATACTGGGACAGTAACTGCACCAGGTATGAGCATATAGGCCTTTCTTAATTAGCACTTTGCTAATCACATCTCCCAGGCGCGACTGTAACTGTACCAAGAAAAGTCTGTTCTTCACTTCCAGCGACGGGAACGTACTCGCCTCCATCTAGCCTACCAACCGACTGGACTTGGGGTTGTGCTCCAGGATATATTTGCCATCCAAAACGCTTTGGCGAAGACAGAGATTGCAACGTTCAAGTTGGTATGCCCTCGGATAGTTATGTCTGCAGCCCAGAAGAATGCATTAAGGCCCCGGAATACATCCACAATCAGTATTGGGGTAAACGTGGTACATCAGACAAAATTGGAACTGTCTACAATGTTACCCAGTGGTATTTCAACCTCGATCCCAAAGATTTTGGCCTGAACGATACCATATTCCAAGTCGTTACTAACCCCGGCTCTACACGTATGATGAGCGCTCGCGAGTGGTATGCTCGACGCGCTGTGTTTGGTGAACTGCTCGCTAGACAGGATGGATCCCCCCCAACTGGCACCATTCCCGGCAATTGTTATGACGAATGTAATGATGCTGCCCAGGTCATTCAGTATCAGGGAAAGACCACGGAAGCGTGTGAATCGGGCTCCGACTTTATGCTCGGATTACAAGTGTGCAGGGAATGCTGCGACGCATACGATAATGGCTCCGAATCATACAAGAACGGTGTACAACCACAGTTCCTACAGTATCTCGACTTTTGTGCCAACAAAGGAGCAAGCACTTCTGCTGCTGGTCAAACGCGAGGTTCGACTACCACTAGCACGACTTCCGCCGGGGCGAGTGGATCAGCGACAAGTACCACGGCAGGAAGTAATAGCGGTAGTTCGTCCGCAGAAGCATCAACCCAAACCTCAGGTGGGGGCAATCCTACTTCGGGAACTGTTTCCTCCGGAACAGCTAACTCGAGTGCTTCTACTTCAGGCACGGCGACTTCGACCAGCACTACTAGCGGAAGAGGGCCTGCCAGTGAAAGTGGAACGGCCGGTTCCGGCCCCAGTGATATCACAAGCAGCCGGACGGCTGTTGGCACGCCGACGACTACGGAACCATCAGGCACATCAGCGCCTCCTATTTTTACTGGGGTGGCAACAGCTCTTGCGGCGCGTTGGCAATGGACATTGCTTGCCCTCGCTTTTGAGCTTCTTGCTTTGTGATTTTCAGCTTTTTTCGGATGTCTGGATTTCTCTTCTTTTCTCGGGAATATTGTTTTGTTGTACACATTATGGTTAGCAGCCTCGCTTGTAATGCTACCGATCGATCCATGCGAGCAAGGCAGATGAGTGATGAGTTAACGCTGGATATGGACATAATCTACTACACTCCTTTATAGAATTAATGTAATTATTGGATGTTGTCCGGTTTTTCTCTCACTGGAAGCAAGCCTATGCCACTTCCCTCTAGATGAGCTTACGGGTGGTAGATGGGTACCGGGGGATGATCGTTATCTAAAGGAAGACATGAATCTTACGTGGCATTTAGCAATATAAACCAGCCACTTTATACCTTGTTCGACAAGTCCCGTGATTCTAACTCTTCTCAAAAGAAACGGCCGCTTACATTTGACAAATAAAGACACAAAGCCATCCATTTTCACTCCATCGACTAGCTCTATCGGCCTCCAGGCTTTAACAGATGACTGTCTTTCTCGTGATTTCACTACAGGGGCGGCGGGACTCTATATAGTATCTTGCAATGTAACATCAGCGAGTCTTCAGTGGTACATAGAGCTTGAGGGTAAGTAATACAGGTGGTGCGCTTTCGCATAAGGACGCACAGCCCTTAACCTCTTTCGGGTTATTCCAAATCAATCGACCAGTACAGCTGGTTAGCCAGCTCGGTCTCTATTTTTCACACTTCATTGCAGCTTGCGTGGAGAATAGGTTTGCCACGGACCCCGCCTACTGAAGTAACATTTCTAGCGTCTCCCGAAGGCTTTTCCCTTCGCCGAGTGGTGCGGAACCTGGTAACGCAGGCAGCCCGACTCGATTATGCCAGACGACATCCATCCCAGCGGCAGCGGCTCCAACAACATCCCCATTGCTGCCCGCCACAAAAAGCGCGTCCTTTAAGTCCACTCCGACGGCGGAAACGGCACCATGGTATGTTTTTATGTGCGGTTTATAGAACCCGACTTCTTCTGCGGTGAGAACCGAGTCAAATGGTATGTCGCAACGATCCGCAGCACGATGGCCCAGCTCAGCCGAACAATTTGTCACGACAGCCAGCAGGTACCCACGACAACGGAGATCGTGAAGCACTCCGGGAACCTCAGGCCAAGGCTGTAGTTGGTCCCAGGTAGAGAGTAAACGCATAGGAGCCTCTTCTCCAATTCCTGTATCTATTGCGGCCTCTCGGACGAGGTGCTCGTAAGGCCGATAGGCTCCACAACCAAAGGTGATTTCGAGGTAGCGGCTCCGCCAACGACGACCGGCGTCTTCCCCTCCGGCAGCCGCATTCCAGAGGGACCAGCTGTCCACGAGAGCAGTTAGGAGGTCAAAAACCACGGCTTTAGGCATGTTGAACCGCAATTGTCAGTTGTACGAGTATATCGATAGGGATTGTGGCTTTCGGCTGACCATTATAGGAGGGTCGCCAAATTGTTCTACCGATAGCGATAATAACTGCCTGGTTTAGTGGATCTAGGGCGCGGCTGTTCATTCAGCCGTTCCACAAGATGATAGACTCTATAAGGTAATAATAAATTATACCAAAATCAGAAATATTTGTGGCCCATATAAGTACTTGAAGATGAACCAACGACTGTATTCTACGTCAACAACCAGGATCATTGGGATGTTCGTCCACATTGCTTGGACCCGTCCCTTGTTTCTGTCCCCCCCTATTTAGCCCTTCCGATGGGCGGGGTAGGACCAGAATATTACCGAGGAGATCCATGCCATTCATTAATGGGTGACTTCTACCACAATTCCATATCTAACAGGAGCATAATGAACACAGCTTTGTCCACAGCGGATCCAACTCAAGCTCGAGAGGTAAAGCCATCGCAGGGAGGTGTCTCCGTTCCCACAAAAAGTCTGTTTCGTGTGGACGGCCGTAGCATTATCAGTGAGTGTCCCTTAATACAGTTTTGCCTCTGGCCCCATGCTCGCTCGTACGATACTTATCTGTCCCGTGTAGTCACAGGAGGCATTGGTTTCTTGGGGTTGTCTCTAGCTGAGTCTATCCTCGAAAGTGGCGGTGATGCTTACTGCTTGGATTACCATGATGAGCCTCGCCAAGAAACATGGGGTATAAATCCTCACGCTATTTGAAGTCCAAAAAGACTAATTCATATTCCCGGACCTATCCAGAGCCGCTCAAGAAAATTGCTGCGGAATATGATGGTGTAGTGTCACATCATCAATGCGATGTCACTGACGAGGAGAGTCTGCAAAAAGCCATGGCTTCCGTCGTGGCAAAAATACGCTACCCCATCCGTGGGCTGGTAGCCTGCGCTGGAGTATCTGACAAGGGGCCTTCAGTAGAGTTCCCTGTCGAGAGATTCCGCGAGCTCATGGATATCAATGTGGCTGGAACGTTTCTTGCAGCACAGGCAGTGGCACGCGAGATGCGCAAAAGTAATGTCTCCGGTAGTATGGTGCTCGTAGCCAGCATGAGTGGTACTGTCGTCAATCAGGGGGTGGACACAGCTGCATACAACTCTTCCAAGTCTGCAATTTTGCAGCTTGCCCGATCACTAGCCGCCGAGTGGGGATCACGCGTTAATATGCCTCTCATTCGGGTGAACACTTTGTCACCTGGTTATATTCGGACTTCAGCAACTGCGGAGACACTCAGAGTCCCGGGAATCGAAGAGCTTTGGTCCGGTGGCAATATGCTAAACCGGCTTAGTACAGTGGATGAGTTTCGGGCACCAGTTCTATTTCTACTCGGCGACGGAAGTAGCTTCATGACGGGCTCTGATCTCCGAGTCGATGGAGGACATTGTGCGTGGTAGGGACATCCTATCTATAAATAAGAGTGATGCGATCACATTTGTCTTCCACCTCTGGAGGATATTTCTCAACGGGGGAGTTAGGTGCTCTGCGTAAGTCACAATATATATTTACAATTAGGAAATAGGTTCCATTCGAAACGCGTACCTACCTGCCTGCCAATGGTCCTCTTAAGTACAGATGGTATAGGTGCGGGTAGAGTATTTCTTACTCCTGTCTAACTAGGCTTAAAGTTGTGCACAGGATGGGTCGTGGAGTTCGACATAAACCGGAGTAACCTGCAAACGCGCCACATCATTCACGATAAACGACTTGTACTGCTCGACGGGTAATGAAGTTTGGAAGTTTAGTAAGCCATGGAGCTGTCGGAGCTTTTCTTTCTCAATAGCACTCTGAGCGGCCCACTGCGACATCCCATCGGTCATGTATACACCGAGTCCCGTGGGAAAACCTTGGCAAATTGTCGATCATACGCAACATCCATGTATAAATTTTCCGTCATTTTTTCCGGTTGGGGCAGCAATAATGTTACAGTGGGCTAATGATAACAGATCTCATTCAAACAACCCCGCAGCATGGGGAACCCCGCTGTGCAGTTGTAGTGTACGATGGTCGAGTTGATCGGTGAAATGAAGGTGCTGTAGGATATTTAACCGATCGAAGGGCGATTATGGCCTCCAATCCATGACTGTCTCTGTTTTACCTCTCCAACTTGTTGTGAGAGGGCAGCTTGGACTTCTTTTCACTATGACACGATTGATCGCGTTTGCGTCTCTCTTAGCTTACAGCCAAGCCGCAGTCTTCACTTCAGTGGATGTGCCCGGCAATGGCTCCAGGGCGATCTTGAGACCGGATGTATATGGGTACTCTGTGGAGCCTTCCTCAATGGCCCCCTACCTCCAAAGTGACCTAGCATCGACACTCATGAAGAATATCGCCGAAATAATTGGTGTACCGGCTCCAATTCGCGTTGGTGGTAACATTGCCGATCAGACTTTGTTCGTTCCCGAATTGAATGCCCCGTCAATCGCCATCCCCAATGATACCACCGTGGATGTCCTCAAAATAAGCCAAGACTGGTTTAAGGAGTGGACTAAGTATTTTCCCGATGGGACGGATTTCATTTATACATTGAACTTCCGCAATACGTCGGGAACATGGGCCAATACTATTCAACAAGCTGCTGCTGCTATGGAGGTGCTTGGGGACTCTCTGTCACTCTTCGAACTGGGAAATGAGATTGATCATTATATTAGCAAAGGATGGCGAAATTCGAGCTGGGATACGAAACAGTATACGCGACAATGGAAGGAGCTCACGAGTCAGATTTTGACATCAGATTTCTATCAAAATGCCGCACACCAGCCTTCGTTCCAAGCTGCGGTTTTCGCTGATCCTCCTTGGGTTCCTGACCAACAAGACGAAGTAGATGACTTTGACATAATAAACGTCACACGGGCTGGACTGGTCAATCCCGACATAGTCAAATCCTATGCTGTGCACCTCTATCCGCAGTCAACATGTGACGAAGCTCGCCGAGAACGCCTTTCACTTAATCTCCTCTCAAATCATCAGGTCATCTGGACCAACTTGTCACAGTACGTTCCGCAACAGGCAGCAGCTCGCGGAGCTGGAAGTCCTCTGGTCCTGGGTGAAACAAACTCAGCGTCTTGTAGCGGACAGAGCGGGATAAGTGACACATTTGGTGCCGCTCTCTGGGCCACTGATTACGTTCTAACGGCTGCAACCATCGGGATCGAAAAGGTGTATTTTCACTTGGGCCACCAGAGTGAATACTCGGCATTTACTCCATTGCCGTACGAGTACGAAGGTGAAAAGCTCGCTGCCGGTATTCGAGCCAACTTTTACTCACATGTTTTTCTCGCACACGTCTTGGCTACCCGTGACGGACGCCCAAGACAAATAAGTGCTCTTCCATCAGCTAATTCCTCAGACTTTAGCGGATATGCAATTTTCAGCGACAGAAGACGTAGTAGTCTTGAAAAAATGGTGTTCGTCGATTTGGGAGTATGGAACTCAAGCACTGGTCTCGAAAATCCCTCCACCCTATCTGCTACAGACAGTGTCAATGTCTCTTCCGGACAGCGACCCCAACGGCGAGTGCGAGCACACACAACGTGGATACCCGGGACCCAGGTGGAGGTTGTCAGGCTACAGGGGCCAGGGACAAATGCGAAGAGTAAGGTCAACGTTTGCGGAGTCAGCTTTCACCCAGAGACTGGGAAGAAGGTTGGTAAATGTAAACCGGAGGTTACAACGGTACTGGACAATGGTATAGTCGAATTTAAAGTATCCCAGGCCGAGGCAGTCTTGGTACAGTCTACCGAGAATATAGCAGCTGGAGGAGCAAATTGAAGCAAGCCTTCGTCGTTTGATGATCTCGTTGCACTGGTTCTGTGTACAATGCGAGTAGCTTCAATTAAACATGGGTCAATTCCGAATGACGTCCATGCCACAGAACTGACCTGAGTGGGACAAACCCACAGAGCTTGTTCATATAGCTCAATAAGGATGAGAATGACAGTTATGTAGAGATAATAGCGGGCATGACGACAGAACATCTTCTAGCCTATGGTTGGTGGAATAATTGTTAGACCGGAGATGGTCCACCATGCCCAGAATCCATATTCAACAGTTAGCAGACAGCATCAGTCTCCGAAGAAGATGGGCTCTGGTTATGTACAGGCATTATGCCGGAATTACCCAGCGATGGGGAGATCTACCTAACAGCGAATCGTCTAACGATAGGTGATTGTTTTTCTGGCTTTGGCAAGTATTCACACATACCCCATGGACGGCTGCTTGCACCCTAACACATAGGTCTACTGGGTTTGTAGTGTCAATTTCCTCGCGAAGCCGCAAACCATTTAAGACTTCCCGTTCAACATGGCATAATTCGACACTATGAGGCGATGTAATGCTGGGTTTCAGCTCAAACGTCACACTATGCAGCTGTTCCCACCTTCGATACACTGGCTCTCCGTAAGGGAATCGGCGCAGCGGCTCTCCAGTCCTGAGAGTAAGGGTATGTAGTCCTCGAGGAGCCCTTATGTGGAAGAAGATGTCACCGAGTTTTTGTGCTGAGGTATAGTTTAGAACGGGCGAAAGCGGTGCGTGTATGTTTGCTATTCCCAGTTCTAAGTGAATAGAAAGGTGTCGAAGATGACGAAACTGTGTCGCAAGTATAAAGAAAACGTCTTCCGGCTGTGGGACGATTAATTAGTTTGTTAGACATCTAGGGACATATGCGGCTTACCCATTCTCCATTTTGCCGGTTGCAGTCTAATTCGAAATATTCAATATGTGGGCAACGCAGATTAAGAAGCTCCAGGTCAGACGCGGACAATGCTTGGCGATGGAGTCGTGTTCTTGACTGTGCTAGCTGCTCTGGAATCAGTTCACCTGTATGAAGGCACAGATGAGCCAGACTCGTATGGTTCGCAACCGCTTCAATGGAGCATGAGTGGCCTTTTATCTCAAGTTTTGCAAGGCCGTTAAATGATCTTAAAAAACGGTCGATGTCATCAGTGTGCAAAGTGCTTTCTTCATTATACGCAAGGAGTGTGAGATGTTTGAGCGACTGCACATAACCCGTAAGCAAACCCAGATTGTGTAGATCAGGCTGAGGCCCTAGGGTCAACGATGACAATTCCCTCCATTGGAAGGAGTCCCTCCAGTAGGGCCACTCCATATGCCCAATTTGGTATCCATTCAACGATAATTGTTTGAGAGGAGGGAATTTCTCTATTCCAGTGAGGTGAAAATTGGTAATGCTGGGAAACATGAGATGACGTAGTGTACCACTACTCTGCTGATCAACAGTGGTAAGATAGAAGGAGCGTAAATTCGGACAGCCAAAAAAAAGCTTCTGCAGGAAGAGGAGCCTGAAGTTCGATCGTTCATTAACTCCGGCGGCAAGGTCGACTACCGCATGTAGTGATGTTACTGCTGGAAGACTGGGGGGTGCCGTCATAGTCCCATCCACACAAAATAATGCCATGGTTGGTTGGCACGGATGGACTGTCAGAGCTTCAATGAAACTCGGCGGAATGTCTTGGGAGGCACAAAAACTGAACGTACGCTGAGTTAGCAAACATGCGCCACATGCAAATCAAGAGGCAAATTATTGTACTTGACGTTGCGTAGATTTGGTAGCGTACTGACTACGTCCAATACTCTGAGGAGTAATTCTGCCGTTCCCATATGGAAAATAACAACCTCGCGGACATGTCTGCGTGGGCTCTCATTTGAATCCGCTTTCAGGCGACTCAGAAGATTTTCTAAGCTGTTGCCTGGCTTCTGTGGAATGGATTTGTGCAAATCTCTCTTGGTAGGCCGCCGCAGGATGACAGAATGATAAAGCGATGGCTTTGCCCAAGTAGAAAACAGCCTACATACAAGACACACATTAAATAGAGATTGTCGGTGGTAATATCGTAGCTGATTGTCCCCAGATGGTCACTATACTTCCTCCTTTGTGCAGTGAATGCTGATAGACGTACCATCTGAAAGATAATGTACCAGACATCCGGAGGCAGGGTGACGCAGGGTCCTCTCTTCGGTACTGAAGTATCACAAAATACCCCAGGCCCCGAGGAGCCAATGGAACAAACATGATTGGTCATTGTGAATGACAATGGGTCTATAGTTTGCGGGGATTCTAACCCTCATTTATAGTTGTCCAAAGCGGGGTTGTGAGTAGTTTCAACGAGCGGCCGAGGATAATCGTGAAGAGAGGCATCATCTGACTGCGTTATTGAGGGGTACAAAATTGATGTAATAATATATAGTACATAAGCTACACCTACTGCAGGATGACGGATGAGTACATGAGCAGGCTTTCCGGTTTGACACGCGTTTCCGTACGATCATCTAGATTAATCGGTGTAATATCTGGATGGAAAACGTAGATGACCCGTTATGCTGTACACTGGCTGCCAGTATGCCTATATCCGAGATGATTGGGCTTTTTCCCTTTCCTTTGATTTTACTTTGAGGTGCCGGCTCATATCCTCAGTCCTTCGAATAGCTCTGCTGGCCATCCCTGTAGTGTTTTGCCGTCGTCCACATGATCACCTGATAGAACCAAAGTGTGCTCTAACAGACATGCATCATTCCCCATCGATGCGCCGGACATAAGTCGTGACCCAGTTCTCAAGATGCTGCGATCTCCCACACGCAGTTCATGTAACTCGAACTCGCCACGGGAATTCAAGTGACAAACAAGACTTGCATCATCAATGGCGACCCGGTTCCCAATAGTTAGGAGATCTGGCTCTGTGAAATAGATATTCGGGCTACCATTGGCAAACAGGGAGCAATTACGACCGATCCGAGCCCCCATTGAACGGTAATACAGTGCCAAATACCAAGTGCCGGAGAGAAGTTGCAAAATCCCAAGACCACCATAGGAATCCTTTATCAGGGACTCTATGGTGAGATATAGCTGCCATCGTTGGTTATAGCTGCTCTTGTCCCAGTGATATTCACCCTCAAGGCGGCGACCCATTAGGGCCCACTTTGTCGCAACAACAACAGCTAAAGCCAGGAGTGATTGCAACAAGCTACATGTAGACACGGCACTGCAGAATACTGCGTATATGAGAAATGGCCGCCACCAACTGAGCCCGAATATAGGGAGGTTGACTTGCAGCACGCGTCTGAGAACCAGAAGACCTACCAAAGGCGTGACAAGCCAGTAGACTGTGACTAAAATGACGACAATTGTTGAATAGCATACCACCTCGAGCTGACCAAGAACACGATAATTGGCTTTACCCAAGTAGAAAGCACGCCCGAAGGGTCTGGTGGTAGTTTTCAGTGATTTCTCGCTTGCCATGTCACTGGCCACTGGCGCGGGAGAAGGGAAAAGAATTGCGTCTCCTCGTTTGCTCCCGGTCCAAACCGTATCTGATGGATAGATCCCATTCCGTCGCAATAGAGCTCCAGAACCCACCATTGTGCGAGTTCCGACGATTACTCCAGGCTGTAGGACGGCACGATCACCAATCATGGCCCCGTCTCCTATCTCAATACGGTCTTTTCCCAGGCCATCCGATGTCACTAGATGAGACCCGGAGCCGAATACGACGTCATTTCCGATGTCGAGGAGGTCGAAATCTTGGACTGAGGGGAACACACTTGGCCAGTACACCCTTTTCCCGACACGGGCCCCCAAGGCACGCACCACCACGGAGACAAGCTCATAATGGCGACCAACAAGTCGGGTTAAAGTGTGGATATCGCCACGGGGGAGAATGTGAGCTAGAATTGTTGATCGGAGTTTGCGAGGCTGGCTTCTCTCGATGCGCCCTGGTGTGGGTTTTCGACACAGTACATCAAGGAAGCGCTTAATAAAGATCACTGTGAGAAACATAACAATGGGCCCCGCGATTGCCAGGTAAATACGAGCGAGAATATGATACGCAATGCGTTGCGGCTTCGTGAACCAAAGGATCGTCTGATGTACCATATCCTTTCCTGGACGAGGATAGATGACAACGATAGGTAGCAAACCGGCTAACCAAGGCAAGCGTCTTGCGAGGCTAACTAGGAACCCCAAAGGCGCAACCAGCAATAGGGTTAACATCCAATGTGACTCGGGGACCATGGCTGAGAGAGAATCCCAGTTGGATTCATCTGCATCGGCAACCTCCCAGCTAGAGGAGTTTGGCCCAAGGCATGTACCGGGCGCTATATCAGCCCCTGGCGCAACAACGGACTTCAAGCCAACACAGCAATTGGTACCGAGTTTGATAGATTTAAGAAGCATTGACGTATTTCTTTCGACCGCAAATGGACGGCATATGCAATGGTCCAGAATGACATTGTCCCCAAGTTTAATCAAGTCATATTCTCCTAAGGATGCTAGTTCGTGGATAGTCACATTGCGTCCAATAGTGGCTCCTAAAGCTCGGTAATACAGTATTCTCGACCAATTGTATTGGTTGTATAGGCCCTGGTCTCGGTAGTGAGCAGATAATCCCTTGAGGGTAATTTATGTCGTTACCTTGCCACAAACTTGTAGTGCTTTTTGTGTTATCCACCATCGGGTATGATATACGCCCCACATTGGATAAATCCCAGAGCGATATCTCCCGATCACGATCCACTTAAAAAGTATTCCAACAAGGGGAGCGATCAATTGAACTACTATCCGCGAGCCAGCAGCAATGATCACAATATGTAACAGTCTTCCCACAAGCAGTCCTCGGAGGGGAAATCGAAAAGAGGTTTCGGCCATGGCGTGGATGAAAAGGGTCCATTGTAAAGCTTGCTTCATGGGGTAGAACACAGCAATTGGGAGGAGATGGATCAAAAGCAACACGGGGTTCGTCGAGCTATATGTCTCGACGCATCCGGGTAAATCACCGACCATCCCGGTTTGCATTTTTTGCGATATCACCGCCCGTTCAACCACATTGCATAAGGTGCCAAAGTCACTATGTCTGAATAGAAAATCACCAGGTATATGGATATTGAAGTCCCTGCGCAACTGGGAGACCATACGTCCAGCCGTCAGGCTATCGCCACCAGCCGCGAAGAAGTCTGTCTCTGGCGTTACATCGTTTGGCGATAATCTCAAGGCAGTCGCAAATACAGTCTGCACACGGAGTTGTAATTGGGAAAAGTTTCGTCGTGGCTCGTGCTCCCTGAGAGCCACCTCAACTTGCCCAATGTCCACATTCCCATCTTCATCCAATGGAAGGCTCCCCTGGATGAGCTTTACGCTGCTGGGAACAAGATAGCCATGGTGCGCTTCATGTAGATAGGATATTAGGATTTCGCCCGTTAATGCGCAATGCCCCTGGAAAAATAGGATTGCTTCAAGAAATCCGTCGACTTTATTGCGTCGCATCAGTATATCGGGCATCCACTGCTCCTCGGATAGCGAAACATGGAAACCGTCCATCCCCTCCGTGCACCGCTTCTTCGTTATTTTACTGATTAGAGGGGTACTTGGTGAGGGGCATCTGGCCTCGTAGTGACAGTCGGACGGTAACGTTGAATCCGCCAGCTTCTCCAACTGCAGCCGCGTACTCATCCCGATCCGTTGTATCTTGTTGTTTGACTTTGGTATACCATTCATGTAGACAAGAACCATTGGCCATTTAGACTGGGATAGCTGGGCTTGCAATGCTTTATGCAGTTGACGAATGTCCGGCCGTTTGCTCTTTGGGGGGCAGACAATGACAACCCCGACCACTTCCTGCAGTACTTCATGTGGCACTGGGAAGGCTAGTGTCTCCTGGATACGTCCAAAAATGATGGATTTTGGATCCCTTGAGGCCGAAAAGATCGCATCTTCCACCTCGACGGGCGAGATGATTTCGCCTCCACGATTGATCACTTCTTTGCTACGGCCGGTAATATAAAGGTACCCATCCTCGTCAACGTACCCAAGGTCACCTGTATTGAACCATCCATCTTTGTTGAATGCCTTTCGATCATATCCATCGGGGGTTAGGTATCCCTCAAAAACGGGTGTCCCTCTGACACAGATATTCCCTATCACACCTGGGTGCGCAGGGTGCGAGAAATCCGGATTTTCCATAATAGCTAACTCCGGACCTACACCAATACCCGACGTCCCCGGGCGTTCCAACCTATAGTTCAACGGAGGAGCAGATATTGGTGCGCATTCAGTCATTCCATAACTAGGAAACACGGCGCACTTAAACGTTTCATTGAGCTGATTTGCTAGAGCCGGAGGTATACCAGCACCAGCGTTGCAGATTAACTGGATTGAGCTTTGTCGAACTGCGTCAGGGTGGTACTGGGACTCTGCCAGGATCATTTGATGCATTGTTGGAGTAGCATAATACCATGTTGGATGCCATTGCGAAATCACGTCCCAGAAAGTAGACGGATCAAATGAAGAGCAACATATGACTGCTCCGCCGGCTAATATATTTGCAAATAAACTACGCATAAGCCCTCCACTGTTTAATGTCAGCAACCTGTTCGTAGTTCCGCGTGAATGTGCGGGCATACACGTGATGGAGCGGCATCATATTTAGACACCGGTCCTTAGCTGTCAGCCCGAGTGACTCGATCGTGAACGCGGTTCCTGCCAGCAAGTTATATGTTGTGATCGGGACAAGCTTCTTAGCCCCAGTACTCCCACTAGTGAAGAGAATAATTGCCACATCATCTGGCACGTTGTGAGTAGTTGCCGCGTGATTTGAAATGCGATGTGGTGAGGGACAGCGGATACTGAATGTTAGATCTGGGCGCGGGATTACAGTAAAGACAACCATGCTAGAATTAGTATGGAATCTGTGTGCGTCAGTTTCAAGCATCAAGATGGCATCAGGCTGCGTCTGATCCAAATCAGCGTTCAGTTGCTCTGGTGTCGCGCCTGTGGAAAGCGGCACTAATGTGTAGTATGTAGAAACACACAAGCATGCCAGTGCCATAAATGGACCGTTAGGCAGCATGACAGCAACACGAGGCTTGCCATGTTGAGAAGTCCCCAGTCCCAGATCAAAGGCGTCGATGAAATTGTGAATCAACCCATGAGAGGCTTTTTTCCGGGTGTTAATATCAATAATAGCCGGCCTATTGGGATCATTTCCAAGCACCAACTCGCCCACCGAAGGAATGGCTTGCTTGACTAGCCTTTCTAATAGTTGTATTGACCCCCGGAGACTTTGTTGTTTGGGGGTCTTTCTATCTCCAGGCAAAGCTTTCAATACAGCATGATAGCAGAGGATGAGTTCAACCACAGGCAACTTCCCGTGGTTGCCATTAAAAAATCCAAGTAGTCGTTGGACTGAGTCGGCGCTATTTGCATGTTGCCGTAGCTCGCGCAATTTTTGCCTGACCTCCCTAAGTTGATATGTGTTGTTAGGCACCCACGTATTTCTCCGGTGCAGATTGGGGAACGAACTCTATATATTGAACCTTCATCACGCAGAGTATTGATGCATCAATAATCCAGTTTTGTTGACAAATACGATGGAGTTATTGGAAAGTATTCAGTTTCCCCAGTGTTGTGGATATGACGGGGATACTGGAGAATTTATGAGTCCCCTCTGTAATCTTCTATAAAGACCCACATCCTCCAGCCCGGAGGCATACTAGGCAGTCCGTGACCCTTGCTCATGAAAGAAAATTTGCATTGGTTGTTCTTTTTTTAGACTCTGGTGATTGCCTATGGGGTACTAGTACGCCGTATGTATCCTATAAACAGGACATAAACTCGACCAATCTTCTCAACAGAGCAAAATATCTTAAAGATAGCGCCGCTGGAGAAGGAAGTCAGAGCTCTGTGCAGCGGATGCATCCTCGGTATCTTGTAACACTCCCCTACGTGCCCCCCTTGGCGATGTCAAATAACAAAAGCGTTCCTGATGCACCCTCGGTATCTTGTAACACTCCCCTACGTGTCCCCATGGCGATGCCAAATAGCAAAAGCGTTCTCGATGCATCCTCGCTTAGCAAGATCAGAACGCATGATAATTCTCTTAAGATCGGCGCAATTCGTCGTTTCCCCGCTGGGTACCTATTCTCCATTTCGTGCGGAGCAAAAGCTGAGAGGCTGGCTATTTCTAAAACGAGTAATGATCTAGTTCATCGGCATTAAGGTCGGCGAGCCTACTGATTTGGCTGTTGGCCATTGTGCAACTGGGGAGCAGCCACCTAGAATTATGTGCTTTTATTCCACATACTTGGCTTTCTTTTCTTTCCTTTTTTTAGTCTGAGTTCACCACTACTCTGTGCCTAGCCAAGCATATCTGGCCTAGTTGTCCTATTGCTTCATCAGACTCCAGGGATTATACCGCATGACAGGTATAAACGGAAAGTTGACTAGTTATCAAGGCACCTGTACGCTTGCTTCTATCTTTCTAGGGGCGTTTGACGGCGGTGGGAATGGTTTTGTGGACTTGGCGTAGTCATTTTACGATGAGTGATCGGCGAGCGGACAAGCCCAGAAGGCGAGTGGTCGGTTAGGATGAGAGCGGGAAGGATGTGCTTCTGGCATCAGATTGGGCTCTTAGAATACACTAGGCGCGGAGGTTGAGTATTCTAGCGCACAACGTGTCAGGCTACTGTCATCGCACACCTATCCCAAGCCCTGGCTGTTGCTGCGCCATTCTTGGCGTCGATCCGATAGAGGATAGGTAAACGGCACTTATCTCAATTTCCGTGCCATCTATGAATGCCAACCCCTCTGGACGAAGCCTTCGACTTTCTGGTGACAAACCTTCTTGCTGTTGCTAATCACGTTTCGTATTCTGCTCCGGCAGCTAGAGAGTGGCTGATATTGTTCCGTTTACCCTGAGAAAGGTAGTTCCGACACTTTACCGGCGCATTTGCCCCTATTATGGGGACATATTCTCTGTCTAAAGTGCTTCTAGCCCTTGCAACGATCTATAATCAACAATGTTACAGCATGTTAGATGATCTTTGCACTGTATTGCGTGTGCTCATGCATGATAACATTCTCAAAAGATTGCGAGTAAAACAATATCGAAACAAGGAAGACTATTCGAGGCTGCAAATTAATGCAGCCTACTTGACCGGGACTATAGGAAAATGATCACAATATTGCGGGGTTCTTGGGCGCTTTGACAGTAGGGCCATGTCCTCTCATGTTCGAAGTGTAACCATTTCCGCAGGCTGTACCTATTATCTGTAATCTCCATCCATGTATTTGTGTATCGAATCTCTCCATTAAGCATATACCCACTCAATGAATTTTTTGTGGCTTTCCTTGATGTTCTTCGGTTTTTAAGGTTGGACGGAATACTCTCCGAAGCTTATGCTCGGCTGCTTGCGGAATGTCTTCGTAGCCGCCGCCGGTGGCACCGGCACCGAGCCCTTCCTCCACATTGCTTGATACATCTCCAATTGTTTCTGCATTATCAAAAACCAGTCTTAATGTTATACGATAATACAGATGAATATAGTTTCCGATGTTCGACTCGGAAGACATACCGTCCAAACCGACATGTCGTCAGTACTTCGTCCACAAGTCCTGTTTCCAGCGACATTACACCGTAACGTCAGTTGACGACCAGCCATTGCTGTACGGCGAAATATCATCCTTCACACATAAACCCGACCTGATCCTGCACGCCGGTAGTGACAAGCATGGTCCTGTCATCGCCATGTGCAAATTTCCCAAATTCTCGAGTGTCTTGAAGGTCGGCCTCGGAGGTCCGGATAATGTCTGTGCAACCAAATGGGAAGATATGACCAAAGAGAACGTCGGTGGCTCGGAATATCGGTGGTCTACAACACTGCGAGGATTCCCTGATTCCAGCGAGCGAAGGAAACAGCTCGTGTGGAAACGCACGCAACATGTCACTGCAGATGGCGTGAAGGCATCCAGACTGAGCAGTCGAAACTACAAGCTTTTGGATGAGGCGGGTCATATTCTAGCGGTATTTACAAGCAATAGGACATATAAAAAATGCGGGAAGTTGCAGTTAAATGTTAACTACGGCGAAGACTTCGACACGATGGTGTTCATAACTTGCTTGGGCTTATACGAGAAGGCTAGGCGAAGGAAGAATAAAAGTGCAGGAGGGGGAGGAGGCGGTGCACCATAACGACGCATTTCTGATATAGTTCTCTTGGAATTAATCAGACACATATCAATGTTACATGGGGTGCAACCCTAATCAGTCCATCATTGCATTTGGTTGTACAAGGGATTAAACCAGGCCATAGTATGAGGGAACCAGATCGGCCTAGCAGACCAAATTCATCATTCCATGGAATATTTAATTTGTAATATAGTGGTGAAACCAATAAAATACTGACATCAGTGCATCGCCATCATTTCGCGTTGAAGGGGATTCATTCGCGGAGGTACTGGGGAGGCACCAAAATAGGTGGAGCCGGCCATACTGCAAACGTCATGTACTTTCGGGACTCCTCCCCGTAGACTGCATATAAAGCTTTGAGTCCTACATGGGATGAGTAGCTCTATTATCTCAGAATCAGTTTCTGGAAACAATTGTATTATTTCCATACCGTTCGTCATCTTGTTTTTAGACATCCCATCCTCCAGCGACAATGCCGGTCCGAGAAATCACCACGTTAGTCCCACTTTTGTCACGGTAATAGAATTGTATTAATCAGATGATTAGAATGGATGAATTTCGGGAGGTCATAGACAAAGATACTCCCAGTGTTTTCGACTTCTGCGCGGATTCGTGTGCCTCCTGCAAGAGGATTTCGCCCAACTTTGATCATCTGGCGGAGGCCACTCAAGGGCCAGATTTCTACAAAGTGAATGTCGATACGCTACCTGATGCGGCAGTCGAAGTCGGAATATATAACATGCCCACATTCATGGCTTTCAAAGGCGGTGCAAAAATGGAGGAGCTGATCGGCGGGCAGCCGGAAAGACTAGAGGCTCTCGTTCAGAGAGCAGCGCAGATGCATCACTAAGCGCATTCCTGATAATGGTGGCTAAGCCATTGTGCACTTTTCCTGATGTCCAGATGTATGGTTTAGATAATATGGCATATGAACAAGTCTCCCCCATCCTATTGCTTCTTTCCCCCGATCTACAAGCCCCAACCTAGTCGAGAAGACATTCTGCAACAAGGCTGCTAGTAGTCTTCCTTAATGCAAATGATCTGGAGTATAAGAACAGTAGGGTTCTGCTTCTTCGGCTGGAGGGAATATGCCGACCATGATGTGGACTAGCGCACTGTCCTGGTCCTGCACATTTATGTTTCACAAGCCAACGTGGATTTGAAGCAAAAGGGAACTAAGTTTAGATATCGACATGTGGGACTCGGTTGACATGCCCGCTACGCCGAAATAAGAATAATTCCTGGAATTGATATATTCCTACTTTCGTTGTACGCAGTGTCCAACAATAAACAGATCATGATGAGTGAAATGGGCAGATTATATTGTCACCATCGACAATGGGCAGCCATCACCACATGTGCTCTAGGTAAGGTATGTTGTATGCCAAAAGAACAACATAGCGTTACCTATATAATAAATCTTCCTCAACAAGTACCACTTTAATCTTCATACCCCATCCATGCCTCCCTCCAATCCAATGCTTTTTCTTTCCCACTTTCCTGATCTTCTTCAAATCTCTCTCAAGCTCTTCTTTCAGCCGGGTCGGGTCAAATGCCACTTTCTGAACCGACATTGTCAGTTCAATCCCCTCCTTATTACCTTCTTTACCTAGTTTTGTGGCCCATCTCGCACTGGGGACTACCCGGGGTCTTGCAGGGTCCACTGTGCCTGTAGGATATAAGCGCGCAATAACCAATCCGAGCTTCCCCAGATATCTGGTCCACCAAACTTCTTCTGGGGTGAGCAGGTCCCGTAAACGCTCCTTGAAGTCCAGTTCGCGTGGTGGCAACTCGCCACCGTATCTCTCCTGCAACATGAGTGCCAGCCGTGCTCGGTCCCCATGGGGAATACCATGAGCAGAGGCAAGAATCCCGCCGCTTGTGCAATATAGGGCAGCGGTTGAGGAAAGTTCTTTAGACATTGGTGCATGCAAATATAGCGAATTGGCAAATGCCTGTATGACATGTGCAGTAATTGAATGGGGGAAGTGTTTGTACCCTTCCGGACGTGGAATCGCCGAGAGCATCAAGTAGGCAATAGCTTGAGCGGACTGGGGTGCGAAGCTGACTGTCGCTACTTCTAGTGGGTCCTGTTGACGGATAACAGGGACGATGCGTTGGAATAATACACCCTCACGAACACCTCCCTGGCAGAAATGTGCTTCCTTGATGCCATGTGGAATAGCATCTGCCAGTGCGTTGACCAGGAAGGCGACCGAGGGGACTTGTTCCCGCCGTCTATCAGAAACACGGAAGATATCACGGGCGGTTCGAGCGATTTTCTTCAATGCCTCTGTATTTTCAAAATCCTCCCTTCCGGCGGAGTACCCATTGATGATAGATATTGGATAATACTCGCCGCGTGCTTGGTGTAGATAGAGGAGAAGATAGCCCCAGCCTCGGAAGCCTCCGCCAGATAGGTATAAATGAAAGCCGCCTTGCCTTCGAGCTTTGTCTTCCAAATCCTGAGGGATCTGCAATTCTTTCCACGCGTTACGGAAGTTTGTCTCCATCTCATGACGGAATTCCTCTTCGGCCTTTTGCGCTTCGTCCTTACTTTTGCCCTTCTTTATGTCAGCCAGCTTTTGTGTCAAAGCGGCGGCGCCGTAGGGGAAGCTAATGGCCCCCTTGGGGCTAATATGGACGTTTCCTGCATGCGACATGATCCAGGTCATTTGCATGCTTCCTCCTCCCAGGTCCATCGCCAATCCCTCAATGTCGGAAAATCCACTGGCTATTCCCCAGGCACCGATGATACCCTCTTGCTCCTTTGCAAGGGTTTCCACGGCGATATTTGTCGCATGCTGGATTGCCTCGACGAATTCGTTTGCATTGATGGCCAACCGGGTGGCTTCTGTTGCAATAATCCGTATGTTCTTCGGTGGGACTCCAATGTCGACGCAGACGATTTGAAATCGGACGATTACGCCCACGACCCGGTCGATGATTTCCTGTGGGATCGGGATGCGGTTTCCTGTGTCGGGGTCGAATTGTGCATCGTATAGCGAGATGTTGAAGCGTCGCGCATGGACTGTCGGGATAATACGAGTTGTCGGCGGGCTGAGGTCTGAGATGCTGCATCGAATGCCGTTACTATAGTTCCAGTCAGAACAGCTGGGCGGCGCGTCAGTTCGGTATGCTGAGCAACACACCTGCCAAGATCGATCACCCCATACAGGTATGCCGTCTCCCTAGGACCCCTGGTCGGCACTGTTCTGTCTGGCAACGTGTGGGCCTTTGGGGGAAGTTGAGGTCCACCACCCATTATAGTCGAGTTGTGCTATCCAAATTACTGATACTGCAGCCTAGATTGAAAGGAAACCGATCAATATTGTTCACCTCAACCCATCGTGTGGTGCGTATAGCTTGTGGCTTGGAAGCTTTCCGCAACCAGAAGCCCTACATTCCTTGTGACGTCAACCAAAACCTAGCCACGCTTATAATTTCCAGGCCAGTGTCACCTGTAGGTTGGTTCTACTGGTCCGTATGTCAGCCGACGAATGTCATTCTTGTAAGCAATTGGCCGGTACAGCTAATTGGTTCCGTGCCCAGCACTGTATATATAGTTTCCCATGACAGAACCGAGATCAGAATGACTTGCTCAATTTATTCGCGCTCAGCACACATTCAGCATGTGGTATGTTGTTTCCTCGATCCTTCACCCTCAGTTCCTGTATCAGCGTTCGTCCCTCTTTGCTTCTCTGTTGCAACGGAACGAACTCAAACCTGCGTCTCTACCCATGATTCTTGGCCAGGAGGCCAGCGGATCAGCCGATCCAGGACCCTAGTCCACAGAGTAAGCATCCTGTAAACAAATTTAATATGTGGAGGAATCATGGGCCTTATCCTGCTTGGCCGCGTTCTAGATTACTGATCATGTGAACCGAATGATAGGGTCCTTCTTTGTTCTCATCAGCCATCGCTACATATCCGGATTTTGAAAGCAGCCTGTCACAGGACGTAGACTTGCTGGTGCTTAGGTAGATAGCAAAATTATTCGTAAATCACGAACATGTCAAATGTCCTAGTTAAAAGAGATCGTGATCTGCTTCATATATTGAATTACAACCTTAGCGTAAGACAGACTGGTGACGTGGGTATAGATTACATTGACGAACTGAGTGTCCCACTATCAGTATTGTAGAATGACTGTGTGTTGACAGTTGGTATTCGCCCACACCCAAATGTTCACAAATATATTGCTTCATTAGGAGCAGTCTACATAGAATAAGCATACACAATCTCGGGCATAGCCTTATGTACACAACAGACGCTGAGTCATCCGCTGATGTCATGTCGATGAGCAAATCCGCTCGTCGTTGTTCCTCTTCCACGTCTCCCAACCAGTTGAACGCACCCCGCTTTTCCCCCTACAGCATCATGTTTGCCTGCTCCCCCATGGACGTCCCTTGAATGTATTTGTGGGTTTTCTATTAGCGTTATCCTCCTAGTCAGCTCTTCTCACCATGGCCGACGAACCCGTCGATTCTCCTTCGGCAGGCCCGTCTATTCGAGACGCCCAAGATCAATCCGAAATCCTATCCCAACATCTTCATCCACATTTCACTGCGTCTTTACGAGAAGAATCTCCTATTGCATCGGGCACCGCGGCGGAACATGATGAACCCGAGTCTTCACCGGTCCCCGTGGAAGATCTCCCGCAGTCCTCGCTAAAGCTGCAGGGTGGGGATGTGCATCGTGACCTGTACCGTCTCGATGCTAAATCCAAGCAAGCGAAACTGGATAAACGCGCCGCAAGCTTCTCGTTTGTCCCCAGAGGATCCGAAGATACCATCGAGGAAGCCGTTGCCGCGCTCGAGCCCGGCAGTTTTCGTCGACACTTTATACGTCAGCACCGCAACGGTGGGCCCTTCGACAACCCCGCGGTCACTACATCCTTTTTGGACTTTCTTGATCTTTATGGAAATTTTGCGGGCGAAGATTTGGCGGAAACAGAGGATGAGTCTATCGCCACGGAGGAGCAAGAGGCTGAAGACAGACGCCATCCCTCGGAGCGTACCGCGTTGCTTGGGACTCGGAAACGCTCCCGCGTCAGTCGACCTGGTGATGCGTCGGATGTGAAGACTTTCTTCACTTTGCTGAAGGCGTTTGTTGGCACTGGGATCATTTTCCTCCCCAAGGCTTTTCGTAACGGTGGCATTCTTTTTTCCTCCGTGACGCTTGTAACAGTCTCCTTGATCACTACGCTCTGCTTCCACCTACTTCTCAGATGCCGGAGTCAGTATGGTGGAGGCTACGGTGACATTGGCGAACGAATTGCCGGACCTCGCCTTCGGTCACTTATTCTCTCTTCCATTGCCCTATCTCAAATTGGCTTTGTGTGTGCCTGCATCATCTTCACGGCGGAGAATCTGCATGTGTTTCTTCGCGCGGTCGCATCCGACTCTATACTCGTGTGGTCAACAGGAGCGTTGATCTTGCTCCAGGTGGCTTTTTTAACCCCGATGTCCTGGATTCGGAATATCTCCAAGCTTGGCCCGGTCGCGTTACTCGCTGATGTGTTTATTCTGATCGGATTGGGCTATATCTACTACTATGACATTGCTACTATGGCTTCCCGCCACGGCCTGGAGCCTAGTGTACGACTCTTCAACCCAAACGCCTTCACGCTCACCATTGGATCCTGCATTTTCACCTTCGAAGGCATCGGCCTGATCCTCCCGGTTCAGTCATCGATGAGGCGGCCGGAACACTTTGATCGGCTGCTCTACATTGTCATGACCATCATTACGATCCTATTCACAGCGGTCGGCGCACTTTCATATGGGACCTTCGGTGAGCATACGCACACCGAGATTTTCAGCAATTTCCCTCAAAACAGTCGCCTGGTCAATGTCATCCAGTTCCTCTATTCCTTGGCTATCCTTGTTGGCACCCCGATTCAGCTGTTCCCTGCCTCACGTATCGTGGAGGGCAAACTCTTTGGTCCAAAGTCTGGCAAACGCGACCCGTCCATTAAATGGAAAAAGAATGTGTTTCGAACGGGCATGGTGCTGGCGTGCGGGTTGGTGGCCGGGGTTGGGGCAGGAGACTTGGACAAATTTGTCTCGTTGATCGGATCGTTTGCCTGCGTGCCGCTAGTGTACATCTACCCAGCGTACCTGCATCGCAGGGGAGTCGCCAAGTCATTCTGGGTCAAACGGGGCGATCTGGCTATGATGACGCTGGGTTTGCTATTCATGATTTACACCACTGCATCCACCATCTCGGTATGGATGCAGGGTACCTGAGGTGTTTTATAACCCCCGGTTTACAGGGTCTGTCCTTCGGGGCAAGACGATTGTAGTAGTCTCACCTGGAGTAGGATGAAAACATCTACTGCCCCTTGCGCCTCAAAAGTATACATAGTAGGACGACACCGGCCTTTTAAGACAATTTCCCTTACCTGTAGCGACCCCTCTGCGACCACGGTACGTATAGCTGGACATTGTCAAAGAGCGCGCTTTTAAATCCTTGACATTTGAGTATTTGCGTATGCGCATTCTCTAGCGCTAGGGTGCTGCCTCTCTTGCAGTCTCGGTTAGCTATGCACCAGCCATGCGGGGGATCGTGTGGTAGCCGCGGCTGTGGGGAGGAGACAATAGAACGAATTCACAACTTCTTTCAACTCAGTGTTCTCTTAGGAAAAGATTGAACTCAGGAGATCCTCTATCCGTGATTCTTTTCTACACGTTCATCATGGCTTCGACCTACACCCATCTCCTCTTGGAAGTCCGCGACCAGATCGGTGTCATTAAGGTGCGCCTCTACAGGCTCGATTGGTATACTGCAACCATCTCACGCTCTGCAGCTTAATCGACCCAAATCCCTGAATGCATGGAATGAAACACTTCTCATGGACATGGTCGCAGCATTTCGAGAGCTAGACGAACACCCTGACACCGTGTTCACAGTCCTTACTGGCGAGGGCCGTTTTTTCTCCGCCGGCGCCGATATCAAAAGTAAGTAGTTTAGTCGGATGGATCCTTTTATTCAGAAACATATCTAATGGCGGTCATAGATGGACTCGAGGCACCTTCGCCGGAGTCGACACCCGCTCAAAAGAAACTATTCTACATGCGCAAGTTCTCCCGAGGTACGTCCCACCACGTAACGGATGATACCGGTAAAGGAAGCACCATTGAAGGCTAACGACTCCGCGCAAAAGAAATGGAGCTGTTCCGATCCATGATCGATCACCGGAAGGTTTTTGTGCTGGCGCTAAATGGACCGGCAGTCGGGGGCGGTGCGGCCTGGTTTGAAGGTATTGCCGACATTGTCGTCGCCGCTGCCGGGGCGTACCTCCAGGTTCCATTCAGTTCTCTCGGGCTGGTCCCGGAGTTTGGAGCAGCTCCCACATTTGCTCGTAATATTGGAACTCGCCGAGCTAACGATTTCCTCATGTTTGGCCGCAAGTGCTCCGTGGAGGAGATGGAATCCTGGGGCATGATTAATCGAATCTTCCCAGCGGATAATTTCCATGATCATGTGCGCCGTTTCCTTGAAGAGCAGCTGGCCGTCAACGATGCGAAGAGCATGATGGAGACCAAGCGGCTGCAAAATGCACCCTTACGCGGGGAACGGATTCTGGCTATGTTCGATGCAGCCCACGCTCTATCGGAGAGGTTTGTGGAAGGGGCACCGATGGAGCGATTCCGCAAGAAGACTGAGCAGCTCTCAAAAGGTCAGTTAAGGTCTTTGTTCAGTGTCTTTCATAATGTCTGACGCTAGATATAGCGAGCGGTAGCCGGAAAGGGAAGACAAAAGCTTCCTTGTAAGAAGCAAAATCATCGATGTATGATCCTATTTGCCATATACATTCAGGCCTTTGTGAGCGGGAGTGGAAATGCCTTGAACACTCGACGAAGACTAAGAGCGATGCAACTACGCGTTGTTTACCTATATTTCTATTTCCCCTTGGCTCTAAGGGGGAGTTTACTGTCGGATATCAATAGGAAAAAGGGCTGGCAATTTAGTGAATTGGTAGGCAAAAATGTCATATTCTTGAAACTGTCGCATCTTTATCTAGAACTTTGCACTATGCTCTGCTCTTTCATGGGACTCTATGACCAGCACGGTTGACAGAAGCTGACAGGCGTTCATCTATAAAAGTGTAGATTCGTCTGAGTTTCTGTGAGTCATACAATCGGCATCGCCTGGCATATGTCCGAGGATGGATTTATCCGGGCTGCATTCATTGGAGTGGTCGAGCACCCTTTGCGGGAGCACATACATAGGATACCTATGATATAATGCTGTATTCATTGGAGTTATTGTGACGTCTAGTGTACGTACCCTACTTCGTCTGATTCAGAGGCATCAAAGTTGAATGACGGAGAGCAAGTCAGCTAGAGGATGAGCTGTTTGTATCTTTGCTGAGAATGGTGGGATGTCCGAGCAAGGGAGAGGACACCGTTACGGTTTTATTTTAGTCGGACTGTCAAAACTACCATGTTTAGCCTGAATTACGCGCAGTGTGGCAATAATAGACTAACATGCCGGCTATAAAGCCTGTATTTATATCCCCGCTCTCCAGAACGAAAGCATTCAGACACGTAAGGGCTGACAGGCATAAGCGATGGCAACCAAGGATGAGTCCCCGTACAGGCTGACTGAAGAGCAAAAGGCGCATTTCCTTCAGCATGGCTATGTGCGTATTAGTAACTGTTTTTCCCGTCAAAAGGCGACCGAGTGGACAGACAGTGTCTGGGTACGACTTGGATATTCGCCAACAGACAAGACGACCTGGAAGAAAGAGCGTATCAATATGCCACGCCACAGATCAGAGCCAGTACGTGAGTTCGCGCCGAAAGCTTGGGCAGCTATCTGCGAACTCTGCGGTGGAGAGGAGCGAGTAACAGAAGCATCATCTGAATGGGGTGATGGCCTTATTGTCAATCTAGGAACAGATGAGTGGGAAGGCCGCTGGCCAGATCCCCGCGATCTGGACAATTGGCATGTTGACGGGGACTTTTTCGTCCACTTTCTCGATTCGCCGGAGCAAGCATTACTAGTCATTCCGATTTTCACTGACATACAAGAACATGGAGGAGGCACGATGATCTGTCCGCAAGGAATATCACGGATCGCGAAGCATTTGGTAAGTTTCCTAATACCATGGAGGTGTTTCATCGTCCTGTTTGGCATGTGTACATATGTTCGCATTCTAACGACCGTCTGCGCAAGTATGAGCACCCAGAAGGAGTCTCTCCTCGCATGGTACCTCGTGGTGAAAAGGCGCAACACGAAGGCCTGGGTTTCTATCTGTCATTGATCCGCCAATGTGATGAGTTTCATGAGATGACAGGGAGTATTGGAGATGTTATCCTGATGCACCCTTTCATGTGCCATTCTGCTTCCAAGAATAGCTTGCGCATCCCCCGGATTATTACGAACCCTCCGGTGGGCCTGAAGGAGCCGTTCAATTTTGATCGCGATGATCCTAGCCAATACAGCTTGGTAGAAAGAAAGACTCTACTTGCATTGGGCAAAGACAGATTGGAAGGATGGAAAATCACCACAGATCGCGAACGAATCGTTCCTGAGAGGCTAAAGGCAGCGAGAGTGATGAAGGAACAGGAGCTGCGGCGTCTGCAGCAGATAGGTAGGCCCGTCAGTGTTATGGGAGCCGAGACAGTCAAGCTAGTTGAAGAAGATGAATGGGTATAGGGTTGGTCGAGTTCTACTTATATAATGGTTTGGGTTGTTCATGCAGATGAGATGTTATCAAAAAGCCGCTGAGTGGCTGCCCTTTCTCTCACAACAGCCCTCTGAATGAATTAGATATGCTTGCAACTGAAAAATCCACATTACCCCAACAGCATATCACATCATCTACGACAAAAAGCGAATAAACCACGAATCATTATCCTGTATACCAAGTCCCAAGGTTGTGGGCCCACAGGCTGAATTGGGAGAGTCGTCCGAAGCCCCTTATTCATCTCCACCTACTATTGGAATACGTATTGCGTGGATGTGAATTTAATTTCCCCAGATGTTACCTCAGCTCGGGTCTACCAATCTGACAATGGTGCCTCAAGGACGTTAATCAGGGCGAGTATACACTGCATACCCAAGAGCTGCCATTGACCTGACCACTCCATCGATTTATCTCTGGTACCGTGGTAAGATCTTCCACGAATGCCAGAAAATGGAAATTTGACCTAAAAATCCAATTTCTTCACCTAGATATCCAACAAGTAGTAGACTCTTGAGTAGGATGTTGGTTGTGTTCCTCAAAGACGATGCATCACATGTGAAAGGTTATAGGACTCGGCAGGACCTCAAGCATGTGATGTGGGTCCACCGTAGTATATAACAACAAAATACTCTCCAAAGAAGGCTTACGTCCTTGGACAAGGCAGCATTGAATTGAAATAGATCTGCAATTACTCTTGTATCATCCTTATCGTCTCGGGAAGTTACAACATGGATGTCCCTGCAGATATTACACTCCCAACCCTGAAAGGGTCCTGGATCTTGGTAAAACCGTCCCTATACCTGCTTCATGTTAAGCACCTGAACACGGAATTAATTGTTCATATAGGATAGTTCACATACCGAGGGAATGGATGCGGTACTTAAGCTGGTATGGCTCCTTCTAATAAGAAAACCACACCCTTTAGACTGAAATCTCTTAGCAAGGCGTTGGGTGGTTGACGCGTAAAGCGATCGGTACTGCCACGCTTACTCTGCAATTTAGCTCTAGCCCCGAGACATCGACATCCACTGGAACTCCTACTGTTCGTCTGACAATGAATCAAACGCTCACTGGGGGGATTGGAGGCTCAACTGAGGAGCGTATTATGGATTGGGCTGAACGGGAGCGCAGCAACCATATCTACGGCGATACTCTTACACGCAGTCAGTTTATAAACGGTATCAAGTGTGAAGATGATTCACTTGTGCCAGATGTACAATTACAGTCCAAATTTACCTCCGAGGGACAGAAGGAGGAAGCCCTAAAGTTCCTGAGAGGAGGGAAGCCCCATCTCGCAGGTGACAATGCTGGCAACGACGGCAAGGATCTTTACATTCATGACTTCGGACGAAATGAGAAGGCTGGGTGGACAGCAGAGCAGGTAATGGAACTAACTTTTTGTGGGGTAAATTGGATTAAAAGCTAATCATTTGCCAGGTATGGGGATTCGAAGTTATCGATTCGCACCAATATTTGACTCGACGGGTGGTAGTGGTAAAAGGCGACAGCTTTGAAAAGGCCCACATGGTTTACAAATTCAATGGGCTCTAAATATTGTTGCGTTGTCACACTATGATGTCCTAGGGCTCAATATAATGACTATGCCGTCAATAGGAATTGAATACGTGACACTCCGACCTACGCTTATAAAAGTAAGTTCCTTATCATAGGAGGAAGGATACAGGAAGTCAGTCATAAAGCGTCATCGTATCTTGTGTTACTACTTTTGGTCATTCCACAATTTAAACCTTTTTTCTCAGGCATGGACAGAAAGAAGCAACCGTTATCTCTCACCATCATGCGAAATTCCCAGTTTGAATTTTTTATATCCTATCCGCTGTTGCTCCATATAATGCTGCCACTACAGTCAATTAATCTAACAGCCTTTCGCTTGAACACCTAGTCAGCCGTAGCTCACCACGCCGCCCTGATGAGACAAGTACATCAAACTCGTTGGTCAAGACGGTGAAATTCTCGGCCAAATGCCGTTAAGAGTAGCTTGACCAGATGGCGGATTCCCCTCTTCCAGCATGTCTTTATCTTCCCAGTCTGTCAGCCCTAGCACAAACGATAGTGTTTGTTCTAATGTCATCACCGCTGGGGACCTGACCAGCAGTAGCAGGCTTAGCCAATTTCCGTTCATCTATTTCTAGGAGGCATATGTAAAATTCGGGGTGGCGCTGAAGAATAATGTGATTGTGCAGTCACATAAGCGGGCATCATGTTACATAGCAACGAATATCTGTTCTATTAGAATATACAGTGACCTACCCCATAACAGCTGATACGCGCCAGATACAGACATTATACTCGGCCAATTGCCAACTGGAATACACGCTGGCCCTCTTCCAGCATCTTAAGTCGGCACTCCAAGTGCTTACGCATTTGTTCAGTCCCAGGTGGCTCCGATGCCAAGAAATGTATGTCTTGCTCTGTGTAGCGGGCCAAACCTTGTGTCGAGAAAATATGACTCAGTGGAGTAACTAAATGGCGCTCAATGACTTGTTTCGTGACCACGTCGATGAAGTATTTCTTCTCGCCCTATATATCTATTAGCAATCAAGTCAAATCAAAGTTTGGATTCCATGTGACCATACCTTGTAATATGCATCGTGTGCATCAAGCGCCTGTTGTGCTGAAAATTTGTCCATGTCCGGCTCAACGGTCCGTGTGAGGATGTCATCTAGGTGGTCAGGATGGATGTACGTCTTTCTCTCGTATGCTGCTCCGCTGGCCCAAGGGTATTGATCAACCTCCACCATTGCTTCCGGGGTTAGCATTCTCATCCTGCGCGAAAGTCGTTCATGTTGGACCTTTTGAATAGCATCTGTGACATAGTGGTTGTAAGTAATTAGATGACGCCGCTTGTCATCATCAATTTTCTGTAGTTCCTTTAAGGCTTCCTCGAGGGTACGCTCTAGCGCCGCAAGGACTGTCAAGCTGAGAAGCCGAGATTTGATTTCCGGAGAAGCAATGTGATCTAGCACGTCTAGCACGAACTGCTTGCATGTGGCTGCGACTGTGTTGATGTGTGGTCTCGTGCAATCTCACTCCATCCATCGGATTGTTCCCAAAACAAATGGTTGATTAGCATCGGAGTGAAGTCCCAGGGATCTCTCGGCCCCGACTTCGCTTCAGTATCTCAATCACTCTCTTAATGGCCTCCTCGCGAGTGAGGGCAAACGGTGTGGACTTCTCCTCTGGCTCCGCGGGTTTCTCAGACATAGTGTCTCGGATGTAGTATTTATTCCCACGCTGGTTCATTTGCTCAGCGAACTGCATGTTGAGGTGTTGTACGATGGCCCTGATCCATCGATAGCCACCCTTTTCGCCAACAGGCACGTCAATGTTGACATTTCCAAAGAAGGCATCATCCTAGTTGCCGTTCATACCCATTCCCGCTAAGTCGTATGCAGAACCGAAAACGCTCGCCAGGTACGCTCGTTGATCTGGTAGTGAGACCCGACAGCTGCTCATTGCCTGAAGCGCTGTGCGAGTACTCTTTACCATGTTATCGAGCTCGTCCCTGAGAATGGGGAGTTCTCGCCTAAGGTGTTGAAGAGGACTTGACTCAATCGGTGGCGAAGAAAGTCGATGCCTTTCGCATAATTGGGGAGCGATCTGTAAGCTCCAGCGTATCGAATAACACATGCTCCTGCACGTTTCGCTCCATACATGACAGTTGGTGCTCGCCATCACCGCGATTTCTCAATATGTGCCAACCGAGTTCTCGCATCAAGCCCCATCGCCGTTGTTGCATCGCGAATGAGAGAAGGCAGCTCATGAAAATTTTTGATTGAGTTTGAAAAAGTTCGAAGCTGGACTTGCTCGTCTTCAGGCCGACTACTATCGGGGATAATCTTGCAGGATATGGCAGACTCCGAATCTCGTCTCAGGATAATCTGTGTCGCAAATCGGGTGCACAAGCTCTCCTTGCGTGGAAACGGAGTCTCCGTGATTGCTTCGAGAACAGAGCTCTAAACAACGATTTGGGGTAGTTGCAAAACCGAACTAAGTCCCGCGCAACGAAGGCGATCAACCAATCCCATCAATTCACGCTGTTCAGCACTTTGAAGAGTCTCCATCGAGGCGGTTGTCAAGGCCAGTGTTTCTGTGGTGTCCACATGAGAGGAAGCGATGTCACTGGGAATAGCAGACGGTTCTATCTGTTCGCTGCTCTATGGGATAATTTAGCAGTGAGATTCACCTACGGGGTCGGGAGAGAAGATACGTACTAGCTGAGCTTCCATCCTGGGTGTAGTACAGTGGGCGGAATGAATTACCGACAGAAGCGAACATGGTATGGAATATGTGGAAGGCATTGTTTCGTTTATAAGTCTCCCAGACGAGGAGTGTCTGCAGGAGGTATTTGGTATTCCGGGGAGTCGCATCTTGCAAACAAAGAGTGTCTGATTGCGCCTGCCATGACGCAACAGGGGCATGTAAACGGCAAGTCCAACGGAGGCTCGACATGGAAGGAACTAATGTCCGGCCTTGGCAGTTTGCAACCGCCGGACGCAACCACGGCTGCTACGAATGGTAAACACATGTTGCCACCTGGGACACCGATGGCAAACGAAAAAGGCAGAGATTCGCAGCGCCTAAAAGCTGGAATTTTGTGTGGAAGCAATTATTAACGCCTCTCATCTGCTATGGGGATCTTGTTTAATGCTTTACCTTCAGTGTGGACTCTTAACTTCACGAAGTCTGTCACCAGCTTATGTGCACACAAAACCAGGTCCTGAGACACCATGTTGAACAATTATCCATTGTTTTGTAGTTACATACAGTCAATGTGAGAAACAGCCATTCACCGGCCTAAGCATCAACTTGTGTTTTCACTCTTCGTCGAATACCAACCATCTGGCCCATTTCTGTCCAGAATCCAACTGGCGGTGTTGTGATGGATTCCTCATATGCCTCAATCTCTGGCCGCTCCCAGACAAGATCAACTTCATGAGGTCTAACGTAGCGCGTCCTCTTAACGAGCTTCCATCCAATGAAGAGGCAAGGGGCCACGATTTGCATGGTATAGTTGGAGAAAAAGTTAGCAACACTCCACGGGGTAAAGGAACTGTATCCATAGAAGATCACAACGATTGTCTGGACGAAGAGAGCGAAGATGGCTCCATACGGCTGGAAATATCCGTAATAGGGCCTCGTCTTGCGATCGACGCCCTGGACCTGACAAGCCTTGTAATAGTTCAGGAAGGTAATAGACATAATCAGGAAGCTGATGATGCCACCGCCCGTCACAAGGTTGACCAGCCACGTGATGACCTGAGCTGAACCACTGCTGACCTGAAGGAAGGATAGCAGCGGGAAAAGCATGACTATACAGAAGCAATATACAGGAACACCGTTTTTATTGCAGTAGCGGAGAAAGCGGGGGGCGCGACCTTCGAGGGCCAAGCTGTACAGTGCACGGGTTGCACAGTAGGTGTAGGTGTTTCCGGCCGAGAAGATGGAAGTGAAAATCAACGCGTTCACGATGTGCGGTAGGACACCGATACCTAGGTTAACCATGGCAATGACATACGGCGAGGCGGCTGCAGTGCTACTGTCGCCGTTACCAAAGTAGATCTCACGGAGAGCCTTGTCGTCATAGGCGACTACAATTCCAACCGCGAGGGCACCGACGACGAAGAAAATACAGAACCGATAGTACACCGTTTTGAAGGCCGACTTAATGTATATGCTGGGGCGCTGGGCCTCGGCTGACACCATCGAGATATACTCCGGACCGACAACGGTGAAGCAGGCACTCCACAAGGCAGCGCAGAAGCCTTCGAACCGTCCGAGATCCCCTTTTGTGTGATATTCCGCAAAGGACCCGGGGTCCCGCCAGTGCCGAAAACCGTAGGCGTCGCCTTGGGGATTGCCGCCTACCATGGTGATAAATGTAAAAGCGAATAGCATGAAGATCAGAATAAGCTTGCCGCCGGATAGCCAGAACTCTGACTCGCCGTAGAACCTGACGGCAAGGATGTTAAGAGCGCTAGGGATATACATTCACAAGTTAGCGTTTACTACTTTGGATCACGGGTCCAACCCGGTTGGGGAAAGGGGTAATTAGGGACGTGGATCATAAGTATGAGTCGTTCGAGAACGGCGAACGCTGCCCCAGGAAAATGGCCCTTACGCGTAGCAAACAATAACTGCAGCACAGATTCCAGCCGTTGGTCCCGGCTCTGTAACCTTGTCGTTCCAGAAAGAGAGGACCAAGCTTAGAGCTGTGATCTCGAAAGGGATCAGGAAGGCCTCGTAGAAGAAGAAATTCCAGCCAGCGACGAATCCAAGCGCATCGTCTACCCAGTGGCCCGCCAAGCGGATGAAGCCACCGGACACGGGCATGTACGTGCTCATTTCGGCGATGGAATTGTTCACGAAGGCGAGCACGCAGCTATAGACCGCGTACGCAATGAACAGACTACCGGGGCCCCCCTTGGCAAGACCACCACCGATGCTGATAAAGAGGGCAGTCCCGATAGAGCCACCGGCCGCGATCAGCTGGATCTGACGGTTATTGAGCCGTCGGTGGAGGTGCCCCATGTTCTCGCCGACTTGGATACTTTCGGCATCGGCGGAGTTGGACCGGTCGAACCCGGCGTGCTTCTCGTCGGGTGGTGCCATCTTGGGCAAATGGTCGACTAGGAGCGTAGAATGACTCGAAAAGGCCGACGGAACGTCCAGGAGAATGAGTTTGGCGGTTTTAAGAGTGACCTCTCTTGGGTCAATTCGATTAGCACGGCTGCCAAACAGGCGACAAAAAGGAAAGCATCCAGTGAGATAGGGAAAAAGTAGCAAGAAACGGCAAAGAAAACCGAATAGAAGACATCAGGGGAACCACGGGCGATCCGAGATAATAAGGCCGCATGGGTGCCAATACGACCTCGATCTGCCATCTCGCAGGCTACTTTTTATCTCAGACTCCAGCTAACTTGGCTCACCTATCAAAATCCCGATAGGACCTGAAGGCAAGACCTTTCTTTGGCTGATACGAGGGACCAATGCGGAGCACTTAAGATTACGACCATGTTGAACGACACTGTTTAGGGTTGTCTGATACGTCTATGCTCGAGGGGGGCGCTGCGCCTCTCTGGGGGGTTAGACCTCATTGGGACTGGCGTGTCTCCGGGGCTTTGGGGGGAGTCTGGGACCATCTGACAGGGCTCTGATAGGATGGTCTGGCATTCAAATCCGCCACCGCACCGTTCCCCTGGCCTGAACTTGCTCGTGTGGGGGGGAAGACGGTTGAGTCTGACCACTTCATTTTGGGAAAAGCGCGCACTAGGGGCAACTAAGTTTATTGACCCGTGTCAAGAAGAGCCTTTATCCGAAGGAACTCACCAAGAACAACCACCTGGCTCTCCCGAAAGAGGCGCTAAAAGTCCCTGGTGTCCCGTCTTTCCCTAATGCAGACAACGGCGCCGCCCCGCAAGCCACTCGCGTGCCCCAGTGGAGCAGTATGATATCATACTGCCGGGTTCCAGCAGTTTATCGCGTCTCAGCATTCCATTCTGTCGCCGGTTCAGGCCCCCAAGAGATGCACCATGGCCGCATTAGGGGCAAACCAACCCAAAAATACGACTTTCGCGTGAATGGCTTGCAGCGCCCGACCGACCGAAAGCTGAACCCTCCCAGACGGAAGATGGATGAAGAAATGATGTCGTGCAGATTCTCCTGGTACCGCAGGAATATTTATTATAGGCGTATTATCTCACCACAGCCCGACATTCCGAGGTTCTGCCCCCGTAGGGATGGATGTATTTCCATGCAATGCTCTCGTGGAACGGGGGAAGTAAGCGAAGTCACGTGATTTGCGTGGTCCTATGTTGGCGCATGCGTAAAAAGGAGTTATCGAGCTGTCTGCAGACTCAAAAAATGGCGGTCAGGCAGTGTTAAATTCGTACGGTCCCTACAGATTCTATTGCCATGCTCTGGGTATGGGCAATAGTACTATAGGACATACAAAGTGGCCAGTCCACCCGTGGATATATACATTCTCTCTTCCCTAACCGCAAATTTGGCGATCACAATGAAGGAACCAGTCCTGTGGAAGGACCAGGGCCAAGTGAGGCTAAATAATTTTTCACGGCGCTTACCCGTGAACCAGACGATGCCCCAATGCCTCGGAGTGCAGCAGGGATGTATGTACCCTTACACGCACCGGCACAACTATTTAAAACACATTGCCCTTGGTTTGATCGCGGACAATCTTCTTCACGTTGATATTCCTCCAGAAGATCACGCAGGCAAGGCAAAGCGGGACAAGACATGCTCCCGTGATGACCATTTTCCGCTGCACATCGGCGTAGGCGCCCACGACAGCTTGCCGCTCCGGAGTCCCATCCGCGAACGACATCTGCGTGACCATGTCGGCATAAATCGCCGCAGTCTCGTTCTTACTGCCCGCGGGGAGCCTCTGGTACAGCTGTCCCGGGAAGATGTTGGTCCACATGGCGCCGGCAATGGCATTGCCAACCGCGGCACCAACCGACCCGAAAAGCCCCCAGACCGCAATGACAGCCGCAATTTCTTGGTGCGTCACGGGTGCCATAATGGCAAGCTGCCCGCAAACCACAAAGATGCAGGTTCCGAGACCGACCAGAATCTGGGTCATAACGAGGACACCGACATGGGTGTCGGGCTGCCGGAAAGGAATAAGCAGTGCAGTTCCAAGAAGGACCAACGGGATTCCCGCCCAGACGGTCCATTTAAATTCACCAGTGACTCGGATTAGCCTGTTAACGTTAGATGGCTGGTGTAGAGAGTAAGATCGGGGGTACTTACAAGCCAATAAGAGGACTGAAAACGGCTGACGTGAGGGAATACGCATTGAGGACGTAGTTTGCGGTCGTTATGTCTAACCGATGAACCACTTGAAGGTAAGAACTGAAGTAGGCGTTCCAAACGCTTGCAGACGTTAGTGATAGGATCGTCTAGGTGGTCCACCATACATACAATGTGGACATAAACATGACTCCGTATAGGAGACACGAGCCAACGATGGTTGGCTCCTTCAAATACTTCCAGGGGAGAAACTGCACAGGAGAAAAAAATCTCTCCCACACATAAAAGGCTGGAAGGAAAGCCACGCCCAAAACCTCCATTGCAATGATGTAACCACTGGCCCATCCCTTGGGGGCGTATGCAGCGATATTGAAGGGAAGCAATATTAGCGAGAAAGCTGCAGTGATGAAAACGATACCAACGACTAGTAAGGAGAAGTTAATTAGCAACGCAGATACTATCGTAGACGGAAGGACAGAGTGGACGCACTATCAAACTGCAGAAAATAATACCGGATAGATTGCCATCTGGTGCGGCCAGAACTCTCTCGCTGTAGCTCTCCAACCTTTTCCGCCTTGATTTGGATGATTAGGAGAATAAGCATGACCGGAATACACACCCCAACGAGGATTATGGCAAATGCTCCAAACGCCCACCTAAAATTCAGATTGGCATAGAACAGATCGGCGATTTTTGGACCGGCAAAAATGCTCGCAATATTGGGGGTCCCATTGATCCCGAGAACGAGCATTCTGTTTTTGAGAGTTGTCATGTCGGCCAGCATGATATCTATGCAGTACATCATATTAAGATGGCCGACCCAATACAGGGTGTGTGCTGCCACGTACGTTTCCATGTTTTTGCATGCGGCCTTCATTATAAGGCCAACGATGACTAGCAAAACCATGAAAGCAAACCCTTGCAGGCGACCCCAGATATCAATTATTTTGGCTAGCGTCAATGTTGATGAACCACCGGCGATGGTAGCTACAACACTGACGGCGGTAAGGAGACCATGCTTGTGAAATTCGGAGGTAATGTACGGGTTCAGGGCACCTTGGATGGATACCAAGAGATAATCGACGAAGGAGACTAAATACAACCTGAGTGGCAAGAATCAACAATCTTGAGCATGAAAGGAATCAGTGGAAATGAGGCACGGGCAGATACACACAATATAAACATCGTCCACATAGTCTTCTTCGACCAGGTGGAGGTGATAGCTCTCGCCCGTTGAATACCATCCTGAAAATCAGTTGAATCTTTATCTGAATCATCAGAATTCCCTGGGAGAAATTCGTTCGTGCCTCTTGTTTGGATAGTTTCCTTCTCCATGTTGACATAGGTAGGCATCCGCTCCTCCTCCCTATGGCTGGCCAGGTTGGATCCGGCTTCTGCCTGCATCGCAGCAGCTCAAAGATATGAAGGCTAAGCGTGAAAAAAACCAAACACGGCGACGGTATGCCTTGGGAGCAGATTCAACAAGAGAGGAAATTAATCCCAGGGCATGGTCTCCTCTAATAATTGAAACCATCGCACTATTCTGCAGCCAAGAGCATCCAAAATACGCGATGTCTCACTCCCCTATCAGACGATCAGATAAGATGGCCAGGCTGAAGGAGGCCCAATCATGAGTTCCACAACGCTCTGGGCACTCCCGTGGCGTTGGCTGTTCAGGATGCCAAGGAGCTCGGAGATGAAAGTGTCCGATTGATTCAGGCGTTGCCGGATAGAATTTGCAAAAGAAGTCAGTTCTACTGCAGCATAAGCAGCTTCTCCAAGACTCTAGAACCAGACGGCCTGAAAAATCTATCGTACGTCTGTCTGCCCATGAATCCCGAGGACATATACATGGAAGTTGACCAGAACTATAGTACGTTTTGATCCGAAACAGTCCGGCCTTTTTGGTTACTGTGATGCTCTAGAACGTGCCAAGCTGCCCTAAGAATCTTTTAACGACACAAAGAGTCCACGCTTCACGCTTTACGCTCCCTCATACCTTGAGACGATAAACGACTGTTATGTCAAAGAGCTTTTTTTTTTTTCCTTCTCGGCCAGTACGACAGCTATGCAAGGAGAATGGTAATAAGAGAACTTTTGCTCTACGCAGTAGGAGCTTGTGACGGTTAAAAATGTATAGAATTGGTCGAACTCCCGACAATAATTCTTGGCATGAATAATAATTCTACGGCGAAATAGGGAATCACGTAATTGAATCCGATCATCGGAGGATGCCGCAGCCTCCCAGGAATTATGTCGCAATGAGGCACGTTCGAAGATTTTCAGCGATACCACGTACAGTCAGGCTTCTAGGGGTGCTGAGACTGGGGTTTTGATCCAATTTTATTATTCACCTTGATTGAAAATCATCACAAAATATGTGGACAAACAAACAGGTGTGCGTATAATTTATATCAATTTTATGGCGATAATCCCATCGGAGCTAGCGCACTAAAAGGGGGTTTCAACAATAACGGCGGTCTCATGGATCGACAATAACGCGTGGATAAAAAACAGCATCAGTCAGTCATGGAATAATTCACAGACGAGCGGGGACCGCATCCCTCTTCAAATCAAATCTGTCAAGGTTCATCACCTTAGTCCAGGCGGCGGCAAAGTCCTTGACAAACTTCCGCTCTCCATCGGAGCTTCCGTACACCTCAGAAATGGCCCGCAACTCGGCGTGGGAGCCAAAGACGAGGTCTGCGCGAGTAGCTGTCCACTTCTTGTTGCCGGATCGGCGGTCAGCTCCCTCGTAGAAGTCCGCGGTGGCATCGGTGGCCTTCCAGGCCGTGTTCATGTCAAGGAGGTTCACGAAGAAATCGTTCGTCAAGTAGCCAGGGCGGTTGGTGAACACTCCGTGAGAAGAGCCGTCATAGTTGGCATTCAGGGCCCGGAGACCGCCAACCAGGGCCGTCATTTCAGGAGCAGAAAGAGTAAGCATCTGGGCCTTATCGACGAGGTAGTGCTCAGCACGACCGCGGGTCATGGGAGTGCTGTAGTTGCGGAATCCGTCTGCCACTGGCTGCATGTGGCCGAAAGACTCGACGTCAGTCTCATCCTGAGACGCATCCATCCGACCGGGAGTAAATGGAACATTGATGGGATGACCAGCCTCCTGGGCAGCCTTCTCCACGGCAACGCAGCCTGCGAGGACGATAAGGTCAGCCAGGGAGATCTTCTTGCGATCCGACTGGGAGCTGTTGAAGCTGTTTTGGATCTTCTCCAAGGCAGCCAGAGACTCCTTCAGCCAAGGCTGGTTGTTGACTTCCCAGTCACGCTGTGGGGACAGGCGAATGCGGGCTCCATTGGCACCACCACGCTTGTCACCGCCGCGGAAGGTCGAGGCAGCAGCCCAAGCGGTAGAAATAAACTTGGAGCGATCGACGCCAGAGTTCAAAATATCCTGCTTAAGAGAGGCGACATCCGATGCGTCAACCAAGGGGTGGTTAACCGCGGGGATGGGATCCTGCCAGATGAGCACTTCAGATGGCACCTCAGGTCCGACGTAGCGAGCGCGGGGTCCCATATCACGATGGGTCAGCTTAAACCATGCCCGGGCAAAGGCATCGGCGAACTGATCCGGGTTCTCCAGGAAGCGACGCGCGATCTTCTCATAGATGGGGTCGAAGCGCAACGCGAGATCAGTGGTGAGCATCTGGGGCTTGTGCTTCTTGGACGAATCGTAGGCATCAGGGATGATGGCCTCAGCGTTCTTTGCCACCCACTGGTTGGCGCCACCGGGACTCTTGGTCAGCTCCCAGTCGAACTTGAAGAGGTATTCGAGGAAGTTGTTGCTCCACCGGGTCGGGGTCTTTGTCCAGGTCACCTCCAGTCCACTGGTGATGGCATCGCGGCCGCTGCCGGAGCCATAGGTACTGTGCCATCCGAGACCCTGCGCTTCCAGCCCAGCAGCCTCAGGCTCTCTTCCCTGGTGGTCACCGGAAGATGCTCCGTGGGTCTTGCCAAACGAGTGGCCACCGGCAATGAGAGCGACGGTCTCCTCATCGTTCATGGCCATGCGACCAAAGGTCACCCGAATATCACGGGCGGCAGCCTTTGGGTCGGGGATACCATTGGGACCCTCCGGGTTCACATAGATCAGACCCATGTGGGACGCAGCCAGAGGATTTTCCAGGTCGCGGGTATAGATGTCATCGTTGGGGTAGCGCACATCGTTACCCTGGGGGAACCATGTCTTCTCGCCGCCCCAGTAGACCGATTCATCGGCCTCCCAGGTATCAGCACGGCCACCGGAGAAACCGAAGGTCTTGAAGCCCATAGATTCCAAGGCAACGTTGCCTGCCAGAATCATCAAGTCGGCCCAGGAGATCTTGTTGCCGTACTTCTGCTTAATGGGCCACAACAGACGACGGGCCTTGTCCAGACTGGCATTGTCAGGCCAGCTGTTCAACGGAGCAAACCGTTGCTGGCCTTGACCACCGCCGCCCCGGCCATCGAAGACACGGTAGGTACCAGCACTGTGCCAGGCCATACGGATAAAGAGGCCGCCATAGTGGCCGAAATCAGCGGGCCACCAGTCCTGCGAATCGGTCATCAGAGCGTTGAGGTCCTTCTTCAGGGAATTGTAGTCGATGCTGTTGAACGCGGCAGCATAGTCGAAATCGGCATCTAGGGGGTTGGAGGTGGCAGTATGTTGACGGAGGATGCCCAGCTTGAGCTGATCGGGCCACCAATCCTTGTTACGGGTACCACCACCCGCGAAGTTGAAGGGACACTTGCTTTCACCCATGTTATCGTCAAGAGGTCTCAGAGGATAGGAGGGAATAGAGAGGTGAAGGAGGGGAGAGGAAAACTAGTATGTAAGTTTAAATGATGGCAGGACGACACACCAAAGAAAAAGAAGGAAGAGAGCAGAAAGATACCCCTGACCAGTCACGGCAGGTCAATTATATAAATGACACAGCATTCAAGTCTAGCCCCGAACTTATTAGTAACGAGCTCAAGATGGGCGGGGGGTGGCGATGATGCTGGAGTGGGCGAGAAGCGGGGGAAACCGATCACCCCCGCATTGAGGAGAAGTCCATAGGAGTTCCCCGGCACCCACATCTCTGCGTGATTATTCACTTCTCCATGATTGGTTTGGAAAGCACACCGTTTCCGTGCCTTGTCGGATGCTGGCGATGGGCTGCCAATGATGATGGGGCCCTAAACGTCCAGGTGGAATGATGGTGCTGTCTTCTCCGACTTCCCCGATGTGCCACCATCTGCTGTGATGAGGGCGGATTCTGATTCGACAGCATGTGGCATGATTGTGGTGATGCAGGACGATCGGTCTGCTGTGAGGCATCGCGTCAGAACCAGTAGGATCTATGCCATGATAGTTGGGCACCTTTACCGCTGCTTGACATCTCACTCCTGTTCTTGGGCACTCTTGTTTTGTTTTCATGTTTGTGCGAGATCATTTATCACGTGACCATGAGGCGTTTTGGCATGCATTCTTGGTTCCCTATCCATTATGGACAATGCGAGAGACATATACAACAGTAGGCTTCTTTTAGCTATGTCACACTTAAATTTCTCATACCACGCATATCCTCTTCGTCTCCAGGTGCGTGGGCTACTGGCTGCGATCTACGGAGTACTGCCACTGCTCCTCCAGCACCACTTACATTCCGGCCCGGACTTAGTATCCTTCTATGGAAATACTGTGTTGACCGGGCTAAGACGATCTTATATATGTCTGAAGATTCAGGCAGCACAAGCCCCAGTCAACCTCGGTCATGCTCGAACAACTCCGCAAGCAATCAGCACACCTTAAGCGGATCCCAGGATCTGACAGTTAACTTTCAGCACCTGGAACGAACCCACCAACTTCCCAGAGGGACCAAGCCAGAGAACTGTGCCACACATTCCCATGTTTCGAACTATTGGAAAGAGGTCGATTGCAACCAAATCCATCAACCGCATATACTCGTCCAGGACTGGGGGTGAATGCCGTCAATTGTGAGGCAAGCCTTGTAGGGAGAAGCATTATCCCTTGGACACTGCTTTTATGTACGCTGATTCAGAAATTCTCGCAATAGCCTCGTGATTCCTCTATAGACATTGCAAAAAGGGGCTACAGGGCAATGGGTATCATGCCGAGGAAGTAAGGGAATTAAGAAAGTGAAAGGAGTAGAAAAGGAGCCTACAGGCCGGCTGTTGGGGATACTGTTGAATGATCAAGGTTCAAAGCCCCCATCAAGAAATTCGCAGGGTCGTTGAGAGCACCCTGGAGTCATTTCAAAGTAACCTTCAGCATTTTAATATATCATAATATTTCCCAGGTCTTTTCCATACTTTTCCCTACCATCACTATCTTCCAAGTTAATATATCACATCCCGGTCGCGTCACAGTATGCATCATGCCGCAGTTGTGAGGTGAAGGACTTTTTAGAGTCTGCCTAAACAATCAGGCGCAGGGTGCTGTTTAAGCTGCTAGAGCTTTTACGTCTAGGACGGCGTACGTCTGAGGAGTGCGCTATAGTGAAGCTGTCAAAGGCACTGGGTTTTTGTGGGCCCGACCCTTTCAGTACGCAGTAACTAGTGCAATCTCACGGGAGCACGGAAAAAAAAAATTCTCCACAGTGGCCTTCCCCTAAACCTCCTCGGTGGCTGCGACCGCACACGAGGAGATATTATTGGGCGTCTCAAAGAGAATGAATTATAGCGGCTGCCCATATCTGTGGGTGGGCGGCCGATTTTGTGGTTTCACCGCCGCTCAATGAAGAAGTGTCAATTGCTAACGAAGCTCAACTGTAATTTTTCCAGAAATCCCGAAATTCTGGTTGTGGAAGTAGGCAGTATGTATGTATGTTCTGTCGGAACGTATGACATCCTGCAAAGGGTTCTCGCTGTAGCTCTTGGGCCCTAAGCGTGTTGGGGGATGTGCAAAGGCAGTGCTGGAGGCCGCTTGTAGGTTTACAGACCCGATCATAATTTGATTCGTATTCCAGTTAGGGTCCGTGAGGTACAACCCGTAGGAGAAGAGTATGAATTGCTTTCGCCAAGTCTGGCATTCCTCATTGGGAAAACGGAATCCAAGCCAGATGTGATAGACCGCACTTCAGACGCGACGCTATTGTTTCCGGGGCTGCATAAACCCGGTCAACCCTACCGGTACCAACCCTACCGATGCAAGCATGAAACTAAGAGTCTTTACCAGGGCCAATGACAACTTACCGGGGACCATATCCTCGGGAGCAAACCCTAGGAGCTATCAAGTTTGCCAGTAGATCCTTTTTGTAGTGTCATGACAGTAGGATGTGCACAGACGCTCAAGCCAGCAAAACTTCAAGGTCTGTATTCCCAGACCCATCGGATGCCATAATAGGGACCATCGTCGAATCCTTCATATGCGTGCTGCATAAGATCGCCAGCCTTAGATGCGGCTGCCTTACTGACACGACAAGGAAATTCAAGCTGGCATGGTGATCATCCTCCGCTCGGGCTCGCACAGGCATTTTGCCGTTAAGATGCTTGCTCCGGAGTAGAATACGACGATTCAGGACTATAGTTTCCCATTGATGGGAAGGCAATGTATCAGGAAAGCTTTCGTCTAGTGATCGGATGCATGCCACCCGGGGCAGTAGTACTGTATTGATCGGCTGCAAGCCATGTACCGTCGTATCGTCTCCTGGGCGTCAATGATCGACCTTTCTTTGTGGTCTGTCTAAGCATATCAACCATCATGCGCAAGGGATACATCAGGGAGAGCACGAAGTGCTAGCCAGTTACAAAGAGAGTTTAGGATTGACAATATTCTCCTGCCATATATTTAGAGCTCTTGTATCCCGATATGAAAAGAATGAGAAGACATCATGTCTTTTAATCCCACTCAGCCTCCGTAACATACTGGAGATTGATTAAACCTGCGTTGCTACTTCCAATCGACCTGACCTCAAATCATGAATACCAGCACAATGCCAGCAGCACCTCCCCCACCAGGGGTAACTCCCAATTTCAAAAACCCCGCAGGCGAGGAGTATGAAATCTACTCCGTCAGTATTGCGATGTGTGCGACTGCAACAGTGATATTACTAGCACGTCTGTACACTCGTGCTTTCCTCCTCAGGGCAACCGGCCTGGACGACTGTGTGTTTTCATGAAGTCCCTCCCGTTAGCCAGACTCTCACGTGTCGTATATAGGGCTCTGTGTTCTAGGCCAAATTTGTGCATGGATCTTTGCTATCCTGAGTATCATCAGTATGTTGAAGTGAAGAGTGAGATATATTACGGTACTGACTTAGCTAGACATTAGAAACGGCTATGGTGTTCATATATGGAATCTCCACGTTGACGATGTTATTCTATTCAAGCAAGTGAGTATTAAATTGACTGAGTTGTTCCGATGAATGTTTCAGCCAAGAGCTAATAATATGCCCTCATTACAGTACGATCTCGCTGAAGAGGACGTTTATGCTCTGGGGGTATGGTTCGTGAAGACAGCTATTCTCGTCTTCTACCTTCGACTCAGTCCAGAGAGAAAGTTTCGCAGCTTGACCTACGCAATCATGGTTTTCGTTGCAGCCTACAGTCTTCTGAGCATCTTGCTGTTCACCATTGGCTGTATTCCTGTACGCGCCATGTGGGACATCACCCTTATGGATCAAGCAAAATGTATAGATCAGCTTTCGTTCGTTTATGCCAACGCTGCCTTCAACATCTTTTCAGACTTGGCCACTTTAATTTTACCGATTAAGATATGCTGGACACTCCAGGCCTCCCTCAGGCAAAGAACACTGCTTCTCATCCTATTTGTCATGGGTTCCTTGTATGTATTATGGTGTCCAGATGATCACGAGATTACTGACAGTTTTTTTCAGTGCATGTGTCGTCGCGATAATCCGTATCGTGACAATGGTCCCATTCATGCACAGTAATGACTTTACATGGTACAAGGTAACTATTGCCAAATGGTGGTATGTCCACAGTTCTATCAGATTCTAGTACAAACACACCCGCTAAGGTTGTACCTACAGCATGGTTGAGATCAATGTTGGTATTATTTGTGCTTGCCTCCCTACCATGCGGCCCCTGCTCGTTAAGAGTTTCCCACAGCTGTTTTCCAGCATTGATGATAACAGTGCGCAGCAAACCCCAAGAAGCGACAGCAGTTATCCACTTAAAGGATCTACCAAGAAGCGGCGACGTGGTTGGGATTACATCTCTGGGGTAGATACCCTGTGGACCTCACATGATCCAGAGCAGCCAAGTGGGTCGGATAGCACTCAGGCAATGGCGCCTTCTCATGATGCTGCCAACGATCCATCAATAGCGAAGTCAACCAATATTACAGTGAGCTATAACGAACAGAAACACTGATATTGGGTTGACTCCATGAATTACCCAGCAAATTTCTCATCATACCATCTCTAACCTCTTTTCGTTTACGGAGGTTGTGCTGTCTTTTCTGGAGAGTATACTATAGTATGGGATATTTACTTACTTTTGTACCAGTTGCGGAGGACTGCATTATTTCTGTTCTAATAATATATTATTTCTCTCTTGCCCGTCCCGACGTCCTTGCTGGCCGATGTTTTAATTGATGTACTTGCTTGACTGTGGTCAACGGTGTTTCTATAACATCAATACTCCCACTGAAAGGCTCTGGTGCCATAGGAGAGTTATCTTTGTCCAGAATTGCTGCTCGTGTGTCAATGGTCGAATTTGTGAATGAGCGATAATTGGCGTATTCATATACGGGAAAGAGGATTTAGTGAAAATGGTTAGGGAAAAGTCCGATGTTTTCTGATCATATCCAAATAACGTATACATTACAGCAGGGAAAATAGTCTCTGAGTGCCCATTGCATGTATGAGTTAGAAGCTTACCATCTACTTAGGCCTGTCTGTGCACACGACTACGGACCTACCTCCGTAATTGGGCATCGGCAAAAGTTCCTCATATTAATGAACACGACAGCTGTGGGTTAGTCGCCCTAACTACGGGGATCTATCCGCGCTCAAAATGGCAGATATCCCATCTATGAGGCCGTCACCTGGTTTGTCGCATACCCACGTGCAACGGGTTGGCACTAGAATTTATACCTACGTCCTCTATCACGCTTCATAATATATGGCAAGACTGCTGCAGCTCCCCCATTTTCAATCAAGGGCTATCTTATCGGGCATTGAATATAACACCCCCGGGGAACAAATTACCACACCACACCAATAGGAGAGGATCCCGATTCTCCGGTACTTAGCCCCGCAGAATATATTAGCTCCTAGGTAGTTTATCGTAGTTATAAAACGGACAATGAAAACCAAGTGAGACGCAGGCTAGTGGTTCACAGTATTGTATCTATAGGTGAACTCCAATAGTGAGCATGATGAAGGTCTTTTTATTGTCATTGACATACCTGGGCGCGACGGCTGTATCAGCACTAGAAGGCTCACGACACCGAGCACCTTTCTATTTCTTCACATTGTGCGTTGTTCCGTTCTCCATTGACCAGCCTGTGAAGATATATACTAACATCATCACTATCCACGAATCTGTAGCGGTGACTCATACTCCATGACCAGTTTCAACGCCAGCCTGGAGCAACCATCCCCATCAAATCCCATGGGCAACCCTGAACTTGGTATGTATATTCCCTATAACACCCCATTCACAAGTGACTTACTTTTGATGATGGTATAAAGGACAGGGAACCACTACGGGTGGTGTTAACTGGATTGGATATCTGACTACTCAATACAACGAAACTGTAATCCTCAACTACAACCTTGCGGTTGGCGGAGCAACCCTCGACAACGATATCGTGGCAAATCCGGGATATCCCTATGACCTTGTCTCCCAGATTGGGGAGTTTGATTCTATATATAAGGATAGGCCAACTTACGCGCCTTGGAAACCGTCCGACACGTTGTTTGGGTCATGGATTGGAGTAAATGAGTATGCCCTCCATTACAAATTACCACGTGCTGGCAAGCCATTCTTGCTAATTCTTATATAGTGCGGGAAATTCATGGTGGTTTTCGGACCCTCAGAATTTTACTTCTGTGTGGGCAGCTGAGTATGAGTCGCTATTCGAAAAATTGTATCGAGATGGCGGGCGCAAATTCTTGGTTTTGAACGTCCCTCCAATTCAGCGCAGTCCTTTCTGGGAAAGCCAGGGATCTTATGCTGTTGGTCAACTTGATATTTATCTGCCAGTCCTCAATCAAGCGATTCGGGACTTTGTGCAAAAATTCCGGCGACACCACAGGGATGTAAGTCTCAGCAGCCTATCCGTGGTAGAGTATTGAATTAACTTTTGCTATGCCAGGCTTCGGTTATCCTCTATGATACATTTGCCCTTATGACATCCATCTTAGATGCTCCTGAAACATATGGTTACCCTAATGCAACCGCTGCCTCTTGCTATGCGGATGATGGTACCAGTTGTGTTTGGTGGAATTCCTTGCATCCAGGCAAAAGATTTCATCAGCTCTTGGCAATAGATATTGCTCAACAAGCTTCTTCTCTTGGACCATGGTAATCAATTAACAATGATGTTGCTGCTCATGTCCAGATGCTACCTTGTGAGTGAAAATATGAGTGCTGAATAACGATGACCCAACTTCCGTGAAACTCTGGACGATCCAGCCACGAGTTTATTCACGAAAGAACGTGCGACGAATGAGTCGGGGGTCGACTATTGAACATATATAGGTGTTAATCTATAAATTACTATTGTACTTCGACGAAGCTATGTGCGCAAGGATATGTCAACATTCTGCCTAGTGGTATAAATGAAATATTATATGGGCCCCCTCCTCCACATTAGAGAGCCCAAATACTCTCTAGGGTAAATTCATATGCCAAAGAAGCTAATCTGGGGCTTGATATACGTAAACGCGAACATTCAGCTGACCCAGTCGTGAAATTTCAACATGGAGTTGTCAGTCATCCGGTGCCTTAAGGCGAACACCAAGGTCCGAGATTTGCTTATCAGTATTCTTGACAATGATTTCCCGCCGGAGGAGAGCGATTCCCATCTTATTTCGGGCATTCTTTGACAGATATTGGAGTAACTGTTGATTTGTAGACTGCAGTTGTAAGCATGGTAGAATGGTATTTATTTCACAACGTACCCCTCTACAGGACACTACAAATCAAGGCATAGCAGTATAAGGACGAGATATTGCGAATATTGTCCATGTGTTCCTTCTCTTGAATCCCTCCAATATGACTCTGATTCTATATTGCCTGGAGTCAACGGACAATCTTGGTTGGGACGTAATATTACTTTTACATTGCAAGCGGCCCTTCCTCCATGAACTTTCCGGTAAAAAGTCTCACAACCCCGATATTGTGAAAGTAATAGAGTGATAGATGGGGTATATTACGTTTTCTAGTGTTGTGGCGGGGAATAGGCAAGTCAACTTAATAGCGCACCTCTTTTATGACAACTCACAAAGGGGGGCCACGAGGTACCAACATTGCCGAGCTGACGGATTATAGTCAGCAGTAGTATTTATTACTGGCGGTCACGTCCAATCTATGGCCACCTCCGAAAGTCGTAATTATCACTGCTCACAACCATGCCGCTGTTCTCCCAGAACCTACCTGCAGCCCCTTTACCCCCCGATGACGTTCTATTGTGTGTTCGAACAGGCAAGATCAAGCCTCTTGAAACTGGATCTGTCAAGTCGGCTATTGATAAATCTCCATGTGAGGGCAAGATCTTTCTTACGCCCACAGGTCTTGTCGGGGACGAACAGTATTATGTACTACACGGTGGGGTAGATAAGGCCCTGCACCAATACGATGCCAGCCACTATCCAACATGGAACCAAGAAGTTCCCGAATGCTCTGACCTGTTCCACATCGGGGGATATGGCGAGAACATCTCGACTACCCACCTCCACGAGTCCAATGTCTGCATCGGGGATATTTTTCAGATCGGAGATGAAGCCTTCGTACAAATCAGCGAGCCCCGCCAGCCATGCTACAAACTAAACAGGCGCTTCAGATTCCCAAAGGCTTCGATCCGGACCCAGCAAACGGGTCGGACGGGGTGGTACTTGAGAGTCCTTCAGCAGGGTTATATTCAGAGAGGGGACAAAATGAAGCTGGTTAAGCGGATAAACCCTACATGGTCAATCAAACAGATACAAAAATATCTTTATGATGATTTGACTAACCAAGAGGCATTGGTGGAGTTGAGCGACCTTCCGGGTCTTGGGAAAGAGATCCTCGGTCTCTTCCGTGATCGCCTCGCAAGGGGAACTGAGGATATGTCGTTCCGTCTTGTGGGCAAGATTGCGCCAACCGTAAAATGGAAACAGTATAGGATTAAATGCAAAGCATCACTGACACCTAGAGTTGCTGCCTTTCATTTGGAGACCCTGAATGGGTCTGGTTCTACATTTCCAGATTTCGCAAATGTCCTAATACGGTTTGGACCATTTCCTCAGTTCATCCGAGCTTACTCTGTTGTTCATTGCGATAATTCAACCATTGAATTGGCCATCGCACGGGAGGAGCCATCTCGAGGCGGATCGGTGTACCTCCATGACAAAGCCAAAGTTGGTGACGTTTTAGATGTCGCCCAAGGAAACCCAAGTGTTGGACCAATGCAATTTTTGAAGGCAGATGGAAAGCACATTTTTATCATCGGAGGAATTGGAGTTACTGCATTCCTCCAAGCGATTCTACACTTGCAAGCGATTGGGGCCGACGTGAAGGTTCACTATGCCGTACGAAGTCGGCTGGAGACACCCTACTTGAGTGTTCTCCCGGAAAATAAAACGATAGTCTATTCGAAATATGATGGAGAAAGGCTCAATCCGAAGGAGGTTATTCCGCCGTCCAGCAATAGCGTTAACGGTTCAGTGAAAATTTATTGCTGTGGACCACGATCATTAATGATGGAAACTCGTGAGCTAGTGCTGGACCGCGGCTACCCATCGGATCAAACCTATTTTGAGAGTTTTGGCGTACCATCATTTCCCCTGGGAGATCCTTTTGAAGCCAAAGTGAAAAAGACAGGGAAGGTGTTGCAAGTCCCTAGTGAGAAGAGTCTTCTGCAGGTGTTGGGCGAGGCTGGCTTTGATGTCCCTTCGGGGTGTCTTAATGGAAACTGTGGGACGTGCATGATACCTTACAGCGAGGGCTCTGTCTGCCATAGGGGTATTGCACTACCTGAAGAGGATAGATGCGAGAATATGTTGAGCTGTACCAGTCGGGGTGAAGGAAGGATTACGATTGATGTGACTGAGCTATAGAGTTGTCGCTGATGGGAAGCCCGTATTACTTCTTGGCAACCAAACCATTCCCAGTCAAAATGGTGTTTACGCCCTACACAGCCTCAATTGACCATTATCTTCGCGTGGGGTTTCTTCATCGTCTTCAGTTCTATGGTCTCTTTTGATGGTATATCTCGAGTTAGATTAGTGTTCACCAGAATCCATTCAATTGAAATGGATCAGAAAGATATCCAGACTCCTATAATTCACTTCTCTTCGTCAGATAAAAATACCCTGCGACCAAAAACGAGATGGCAACGCTGTAAGTTAAAGCATACCCCAGAGATCTCTCCAACACCGTGGATAAATGCTAAGCGAATGTATGAAGTTCTATGTTTTATGTCTCCAGTGACCACGGCCGCGTTTATCACCTTTATGACATGGTCAATTATCCCGTTGCAACAACCCCTGATCAGGCGGCTGGGTAAGTGCTTTTCTTTCCGCTTATTTCCCCGGGTCCTCAATGAGTCAGTCTGGTCTTCTTGGTCCATAGTTATATTAACATGATCGTCTTGACTCTCTAGTAAAGATATATATTGCGAGTGCCCCCTTGATGTTAAATCATATCTTTCTCACAACAGATTTCCCATGGAATGAGAGAAGGACTGCCTGGTATGTTTTAGGACTTCTAGGGGGTATCGGACAGATAGTTGCTTGCATTTTGGGGTTTTTTATCGAAGCGGCAAACCAGCTGCCTAATTAGGCCAAGCAAGCCTCATCGCTTCTGAGGCGATTCCACAACCATTTTTGTATACTTTCAATCAGCAAGAAACATCACACAACCAGCAACCCCAATTTTCATGTGGTTGCCTGTGCTGACATTTATTGTAGTTGACGCGGGAGCCACAGTAGAAGCGGGAGGTACATCTCCCCACGTACTCCAGTCGCATGCTGCGCAGCTCCTTCGAACCGCCCTGAGTATTTATTACAGTAAACTGGTCATATTAAATTTTCCGCTCCAAAGAATCCGGAACATAACATTGGCATAGTCGGGGGAAAGGGGGTTCACTTGCTAACTTCCCACCATTTGGGCATTTTTGAAGGCCATTTCAGTCTCCTACTCCCACTTCTACAAGGCTGAGTATGATGACCGACGTCATCCCAACTTTTCCAATTTCCGGCACGATCCTTCCAACGGACTTCCTCCTGCAAGCGGTGCTTAGTTCTTATATGCCAAGAGTTGGCGCCTTGGTTCCGCTCGGCGGACTTGGCCAGGCGTCGGCGGATTGCTCCTTGGGGAAAGCCGAAATCCCGCCAAGGCTTGGCTATGGCTCCGCTGATCCTTCGCGCCAAAATAAGAGTTCGTTTTGTAACCGATATTACTCGGCTGTTCCTGGTGCTCGCTTGCGGCGCGCACATACGAAGGATGTGGGAGCTTGATCCCTTTGGGTAGAGTTGGTTGGGGCCAGGCAACAAATGAGAAAATTTTCCTGCTATCATATCTCGGAGTCTAAAGTGAGGATGCGAACACACGGACAACATCTCCCCACTCACTGGCCCTCGAGCCAGGATCGTACAATGGGTCCCATCAGAAATAATGACATACATCCTAGCAGTGCCACTCCCTTGGCGGTCGACTTATCTCCCGTGCTTCGTAATAAAGTACGCACGGTCCCTTGACTGTACTAGACCAATACGAAAAGGATTTGTTGCCAGTCATCATGGAAAACTGAGGGAATCATGTTCTACGAAGAATCCCCTTTTCCGAATTCATCCGTGCAGCAAAAAAAGTAGAAGTGTATTACAGTAAAAAAGAGAACAAAATGTGGTCGTCAGACATTGGCACATGGTAACCTCTGTCAGTTAGACTGCTGCCAAACGGGGAATAATCCCCATCCAAAGTATTACGTCTTTTCCTTAACTCACTCCTTTACCTCATTCGCACTCTCGTCACTATCCATCGGCTTGTTGGCGACGTGCACTGAGGTAGCACTCTCGCGACGCAAGGCCTCCTCGATATACTCCGGCTTGAGCTGACCGTGCTTGTCGTACCGGTAAGGCTCTTTCAGCGAGTGCGTCACCGCATTGAAGACGTTCGTAGATTTCTTGAAGATATTGTCCATTTCTTCCAAGGAACGGTACCGTGTCTCGGGGAAGAAAAAGTACACGCTTGGGAACATGAAAGCATTTCTGACAAGGTCAGTTGGGAAATGTCCTGGTTGTAGGTATTAAGGTCTTACATAACGGCGAAGATGATGTATGTTTGGTAGCCAATATTGTTGAATGCGACGGGCGTAATCATGACGACCATAAAGTTGAAGATCCAGTTGGCGCTAGCAGAAAGTCAGTTTACCTGCAGAATAAAGGCAAATCCCAACGAAAGCATCACCTACCTCGTTGAAAGTGCATTAGTCGGTGCACGGATTCGCAGTGGCACGATTTCAGCGGGATACAACCATGTCATTCCGAGCCAACCGATGGCGAAGAAGGTATTGAAGACGAAAAGGAAGACCGCTTGTCCGACACCCGCTCTTGTGTCGTTGAGGTGTTCAAGACGATAATTGCAACCCGCCAGAACTGCCATGGAGATTGACATACCAGCGGCCTATTTTATCACTCTGGATCAGCCCACATAACTGAAGCGACGGAGAGAGGAGTAACATACACCAAACAGCATCAGCGGGCGGCGTCCAACTTTCTCAATGATAAATATGGGGATGAATGCAGCTATCAAGTACTCCGTACCATTACAGGCGGCTAGGAGCTTTGGCAGATTTCCTTCACCAAGACCGATCTGCTTATACAGTTGTGGAGCCTGTTAAAACGTCTTAGTAGGAGGTCGTGCGCCAACAAGAAAGGGAGCATCTCACGTAGTAGGTGATCAGGTTAATCCCAGAGATCTGCTGGAACATCTGGTTGACGTACGCCAGTGCCACTCTGTGAAACTCACGATATTCACTCATATCAAATAAACTTCTGTAGGAACCCTTTGACATCTCCTTGACAGTTTCCTGGATTGACAGCAGCTCATTCTTGATATAAGGGTCATCGGCAGGCTTTTCATTGAGGAAACAAAGAATTTCGACAGCCTCATCATTACGGCCTTGCATTACAAGCCAACGAGGGCTCTCAGGCAAGTTGAGAATAGAGCTAAAAATGATCACGGCGAAGAGAATCTGGAAGGCCAATGGAAACCGCCATGCCACTTCGTTATGCCCGATAAACGACATTCCTAATATAGAAATTAAAAGCTGTCTCCCAAGACTTATTAAAGAGGATGCTTACCGTAGTTAATCCAGTAGCTAAGAGTAATGCCCGCAGTGATGAGCATGCCCTCAATCATAACCATCTTGCCACGGTCGTGTGCCTTCGATGATTCCGACTGCCATGTTGGTACCGTGCTAGTGTTCATGCCGTTTCCAATTCCTGTAATGATTCTGGCGATAATGAATTGAGGCAGGTGGTATGAAGTAGCCTGTAACAAAGCGCCGGTCGCCATAGTCACGCAGCCGCAGAAAATTGTCCTCCGCCGGCCGAGGGGGTTCCCGATAAAGATCGTGAGAATTGCGCCACAGAAGCATCCTAGATTATAGGACGCAACTGCAATACCCTGGTTTGAGCTGCGTTGCGATTTTACAGCTGGCATGCCTTCGATTGCGGGATCATCCGGGTTGATAGCGGGAAAATACTTGATAAAGGACGGCAAGTCTAGGAGACCGCCTGTCACACCCTGGTCATAACCGAAAAGTCTGTTTGTGGATTGACGTTAGTCAATGGTGAATGACCGCGATATAGCTACCAGAGTGTATCACCGTACAAGAAATCAAGACTCCCAAGAGAGCTGATAGCCAAGTTGAGAGCTCGGCCTCTCCAGCCGAAGAACTTTGGTATGCCAAACATGATGCTCAAGCACAACCCAAGTGGCTATAACGGATCATATGGTTTAAGACAGGAAACTGGGGGAGGCCATGACCATAGCTTATATATCGTCGACTCTTCTCGCACGCTCTCGGATCGATAAATGTGGTAATCCGAGCTGGCAGGGTTTACACAGCGTATGGGGGGGCAGCCAAGATACGGGGAAAGACATCATGTTCAGCGGGGATGGGGGTAAGGTCCACCGGAAGAGCACCGGGGGTGGCTCATCAAGGAAGATGTAACTGGGTAAATGATAGGGTTCCTACTTTTCGAAACCCTTGGCAGCGGTATAGGATTCCTTGGCGTCTTACAAGAGGGAAAGGTGCTAGTGCGCCTTTCAATCGTATCCTGTATTTTTGGCCGCCCGTTATTAGCCGAAGAGAAGTCTTGGGGCCCTGAAGGTAGTGTATCCATGGCCAATGACATCCTAAAATATACCACTGCCCAGCAAACCACGCCGTGGCCTGTCTGGTCGAGTTGTTATTGCGTCCACAAGTGGGCCCAGGCAACCAGCATCAGTCTTGTAACATAGGCATTATCACGTGGAAATGGCACCACTGTTCCAAGATGGAATCAGTGCCCGATGCGTCCAGCAAACGATAAGTGTCCAATGAGGGTGAGGATACTTGTGTTGCTTTGATAATATGTTACTAGTTAGGGATGAGGACTGGATCTATGGAATCACGCACCTGCCGAGACCAAGGTAATTACGTCAGAGGCAACCATCGGCTCAGCGTTGTCTACTCCGTCTGCGCCGACAAGGCGCTCCGGAAACAGCGAAATACAAGAAGAACCAGACCCCTTACCCGATTGTCTTGGGCTTGGGACCGTCCTTGTCCGTCCGCTCCGCAGCATCCATGGACGGAACCTAAACGGCTTGGAATGCCGTTCACTTGGCATATATCAATTCGTATGATCCAATATGGTACTCTGGTAATCCAATTCCTCGGTGCTATACTGGCTGGGGAGTTAGTTCCAGTTTGAGCCGGTGCACGGCCCTGGCAACGCCAATCGGCACTGAGGCTCGGAGAATACTTCCACTACTTACTCATGAGGGATATTCGGTCTTCCTTTAGTAAATTGGTAATGGTGCTTGTTTATTAGCCGAACAGGCAACAAAATTCGATTTATATTTGTAAATCAAGCTGACATATATCGTCTTCGAGAGTCTATGTCTCTTCATCCGCGATTATAGGCTTGAACAGCCATGAATTGCCCTGGATTACTTCTGAGCAACATCCTTGATGACTCTGATAATGTCATCTGGTCCTAATCCTTGCCCATTGACCTGTTCATACAAACCACCACAGCCTTCCTTCACGGCACCCATCATTCGGTACTTGGGGGTGAGATTGCGGTCAAGGAGGTGGCTACCAAGACGAGAGCCAAGACTGGTCTTCTGCGCGAGCGACTCAACTACCACTACGAAAGGAGACGAGCCGTATATCTTAATAGCCTCCTCATCCACAACATTGAGCGTCGGCTTGTTGACAAGACCAACATCCAAACCATCCTTGCGCAAGCGCTCAACGGCGTCGAGGGAGCGGTAAACCATGTCACCGTATGATACGACATAACCCGCGGAACCGCGACGAATGAACTCTTCCTTTCCTGGTACGAATTCGTAATTTCCACCGTAAAGCTTCTCCTGTCCGGACTCGTCCAAGATGTAAGGAACCTTGGATCGCGTTGAGAAGATGAACCGGAGGCTCTTCTGCCAGAAGACCTTTCGAACAACAGCTTTCATCTGCTCTCCATCCGCGGGGAAGAACAAACTGGTGCTTTCAGCATCCATGAGCCCGTTATCGGCAAAGAAATTGTTCAGCCCAAAATGGCACGTGTTGTCCGCAATTTCATCCACGCCGCTGTGGGAGAAATGAGAGAGCACGGTGCAGCCGTTCAATCGTGCCATTGTAATCTCAGAGATGCACATCTCCAAGAATGCGGCGAACGTGGAGAAGACACCCTGCCGCTCCCCATTGCTGCCAAATCCAAAACCTGCTGCGGCTGAGAAGTTCCCGCGTTCCATGACGCCAGATGGCACAAACACTTCGGGGTGGGCCGAGTGGATGCCCTTCAATCCGGTGGAGCCTTCGAGATCGGAATCAATGACCATCACTCGACGCGCAGCCTCCTCCTTGCTTATTTGATCCAGAACCTCATTGACCGCCTCACCAAAAATGACACGATTGGAGCCCTTATCCTTAGATGATCCCCAGTACTGATGCGGGTTAGGATTGGCTTTAATGTCATCATAGAAGGCAAGCTGCTCTTGAGTATAACCTCGTTTGCTCAGATACTTCCGAGCAGCATCTACAGGGATGACATCATGGGCTTTTGTCAGGCCTTCGATACCCTCAATACCAGGGGCCATCTTCCGGTTGACAATCACAGCGGCTGGCCCAGTAGCGTTGATTGTCTCGCACATGGCAGCATACAGTGCCTCGACGTCCTCTCCTTGTGTATGGATGACCTTTAGTCCGTGGCCGTGGAGGGTGCGCTCAAGCGTGTACCCAGGGAGGTACTGAGATGGATGACCAGCAATGGTCACGTCGTTGTTGTCGATGAAAAGTTTAACATTCAGGTTATTGGCGACTGCGATGCGTGCCGCCTCAGCATCATTACCTTCCTGCTGGGAACCATCCGATCCGAGTAAGAGCACTGTCTTATCGCGGTTCGCCATGGAGATACCGTTGACCATTGCCCACATGTGGCCGAGACGACCCGAGCTGAACTTCACGCCGGGGGTAAGTCCCAGCTCCGGATGGCCCGGAAGCTTCGAGTTTGCATCACGATAATTCAGCAAATGATCCGGATCAATCTTGCCATCCAGCGCTGCTAGCAAATATTGCGTAGCGACTCTGTGGCCGGCCTCGTCGAAGATGGCGTCAACGAAACCATCAGGCTTAGCGTTGATAAACGCCAGCAAAATGCAGACTTCGGGCGCAGTATCAAAAGGGCCTCCTGTATGGCCTGCGAGCCCACGAGCAGAACCAGTAGCAGTAAAAGCTACAATGGCGTCTCGGAAGACATTAATATTGTGCAGCAGATCCTGCTTCTGTTGGTCCGATAGCTTCGGGTTCTTGGGGTCGAGCTTGAGCTTTTTAAACCGCCCTAGATCGACGGGGAGGTGGTGATTGGCGACCATATTGCATCGATTGCTTTAGCTGTTCCGGTCAAGTATAATCTATGGAGGGTTGAAAGTTGATGCATGCAAGGTCAGAGTGTGAGAAGGGCAGGGTGAGTTAAGAGAGGGAGCAACAACCTCCTTACACGTGTATGATGTCATGTGGGCAGTCGATGCAAGTGACGCCATAGGAGATAATTCACTGTAAGCTGAGCCAATAACAGCAAGCAGATCCCCTAGAACACATCATGGAAGACCTTGAATTTCCTGATACTTACCAAAATGAGTAGTATGGTGGGGTCATGGTGGGAAATCCCGACGCGCCATATAGTCAAACGGGTGTTGCACGGTTTTCCTATAGATTTCTTATAGAAACGTTCAACGTAAATAATCCTATAATCCAAGCTGCGTTAATAGTAAAGACATACTGTCTACTTTCTCCTGCCAGCTGATTGTTAACTGTGTTTTGTTGGTACACACGGCCGCGCAGTATCATTTACCATGGATGCGGAAGTAGAGATAAACACATCAAGGCCCGCGTCATCCCCCAGGCTCTCCTTCCGATGAAGTGAAACCTTGTCTTCAAGTAAACAATTGATAAATATGTTCAAGGGAGAGATTTTGTGTTTCCAGATAGCAGAAGTAGATAAGAGGGAGGAAGCAGAAGTCGGAAATAGAAAAGTGATGTATCTCCGCCATTGGATGTTATTGATGCTGACAGGTATTATTTCCACGACCAAAAATAAAAGTGAAAATTCAGTTCAAGGCAGTCGCAAGGGCAGCGGCACATGTTCGAATGGCAAGAGGAGCGTAGTCGGCCCATACTATCAATAGACCGATTAATATTTTGGCTGGAGGTAGGCCTTCTGATACATACAAAGCCAAGGAATTGCAAGGAGGCCAATTGCGAAGAAGATATCCAAAAGGGATAGCATTACAGTAGCAACAATACCACTGGCTTACTTCCGTCAGACAAATTGCCTACAAGTACTGCCATGCATGCACACCGGCTAGCAGCAGCGAATAGCATAAGCTTCTCATGACCTAGTCTGTCAATAATTAATATCAGGATCAAATACTTGATGAAATATGCAACACCATGAATCCGGCTAGAAGAAGAGAGGTATCATGCGTCAGGCTTACTGATTGTTGGAGGATGACAGGCGCGTACTAGATTTCCATTAGCCCATATTGTGCACCTTCGGACTCGAGCAGTATACATACGTAATAAGATTGGTCCCTGAAATCTGTTGCATAAATTGATCACCAATACCAAAGACAGCTCCATACCGAAACTTCTGTGCTCCATCCTTTATCAGAGCCTTGTAACTCCCCCCGGCGGCATCTTCTCGTTTCTTACCGACTGCTTGTTTGATTCCAGCTATGCTCTCATTCAGCCGTGCATAATTCATATCTACGACTCTGGCATTAGGCTGCACGACCCATAGTGTCTGTTTTGCTCCTTCCTGCCGGCCGTGTGCAATGAGCCATCGCGGGGACTTGGGAAGAATTTGAATCCCAAGCAACGTGCCCAGTGCAAGGATAATCTGTAGCGCCAAAGGAAAGCGAAATTGAGCGATATTTTCAACAAAGCTCATGCCATAGTCAACCCAGTAGGAGAGCATAACTCCGAATATGTTGATGGCAAGCTCGATGAGTAGCGCCTCTACAGATCCTAGATTATCCGATTTAATAATGTTTTTACGCTTGTAGAAAATCACAATATTGAACTCGGTTCGTAGAAATTGGGTCCTGATTCCTGAATTCCAGGCATCCTCCAGGCAACATTGGCTGTTATCATAACTATTCGGCAACTTTAGCGACCAATATTCTAGCCCGGGTCTAGTCTGCTCCCAACAAGGGCCATGTAGAACAAACTATTAGCCAAGACCGGCTCATACAATACAACCGCTCCTTCATAACCGTAGCTTCGAAGATCAGACCTTCCCACAACTTTCTAATGGGTGGTAACGTTGTGGCAGTTGAAGGTAAGGTCCTCGGGCTTGTTATAATAACGCGTTAGACATATGTTCCTTCATATCCAACTTATTTGGTGGGGCTGTGCTTACAAGAGGTCTTGTAGGGACGAAGGCCAAGCAGCACTGGGTGACATGCTCCACGCTGTCACAAACATCGGCATCGAACCCTTCCTCTACCGGTGTCCCTGCCAAAGCCATTAAGCCAAGCCCAAAGTGTGCTATTGTAAAATAGCCAACTAACCTTCTTTACACACATTGGCGTTGTTGTTCTCCGGGTCTAGACCATAGTTGTCACGATCGCTTTGGCTCAAATCGGAGTAAGCAGTGATGGAGCTGCAGCATTTCAACGTTCCCGAGCATTGTGGCAGCTCGGTAGCTGCCACTATGGTGGAGGTGACGACGAACAGTTGGAAGACAGCTGATCTCATTTTGAGCGGAGAGGTACAGTAAAATCTCAGGAGGTCAAATAAATTTGAAGTGGAATAGCAAATTTTGGGAATTAGAGTCTTGGGGTTTTATAGGAAGGCCCATACGGAGTTGCTTGTAAACAACTAGAGAATGTGCTCTACTGTTACACCGGGATTCTTGTGAACATTTTTGAGTTGTTTATAATGGTATGCAGTACTGGCACTGACATGGGTTGAAAGATGCAAATAAAGGTAGCCGGTGATGTTATGATTAAACAGTCACATTCGCTTCTCAATTCGTAAATCTATTTTCTATTTCTCTTTTAGCTAGAGGTAGACCCGGTATAGCCAACCACGGATTACAAGGAACTCAATCATTCAGCCCTCATGTCTCCGCTAGGGATAGTTTCAACATTCCTCGACAGGTCTAAGCAACGCCAGAAGGGGCTCTAACATGCTCTATGCATTGGTACGTAGACATAGAGAATTTGCGTTCTTCGGGGTGTGTACAGCTATACAGGCAGCTATTCAGTTACTTTCGCATTTAGCAGTTCAACGTATGTGGACTTTTGTCCCGACAAATAAAGCTGTGGAGACGATGGTGTTGCCATTCCATACACGCAGTACTTCTCCAAAAGGTATTCTAATAGCGTGTCAGCATGCGAAGTCGGAGAATTGGTTAAACACGGTGTAGGCGATCTATCGCCATTTAGTATAAGCGATTTAAAAATTCCTCTCGGGTATGGTGGACAGCTGCCCCTTAGATGATTATATATTTGTGCGTATATAGACTACGGAAGGTACTACACCCTATAACTTATTCGTAAAGTTCTCTTACGGCTAACATAATATTATACGTAAATCTACGAGCAATTCTCAACTTCGACAAAAACTCGTGGAAACTGTCACCATGCGCGTGCTGTGTCGTGGCAACTGCGAAAAGGTAGGTATCGGTCGGGATCTCGGTGGCTCAGCAAAAATTATTACGAAGTACACAGTGTTGAAGTAAGAGAACCAATCAAGTTTGGTGAATTTTGGTAAACTAGATAGCAGAGGGTATTTACCACCATAGAGTAAGGTCGGAGAAACTTCCTCTAACAGAGGATTGCCTCTGTTCAGGGCCTATGCGAGGACCTTTGGTGGCATCCTCGTCTCCCTTGCACTTGGTGTTACCATGTAGATAGATCTTTGTAGCCCTGCGGCATTCCATACCCAACGAGAATGATGTAACAGATTCCCTTCTTTTTATGTGAATAGCCACTGAGGCGTTCGTCTTTTCGTAAGCTGAGCTAATTCTTCCGTAGTTACTCAGTGCCTATGTTCGGCAGTAACTTAGTTCGAAAGTTCCATTAGATTGGCCCCTGGACTAAGCCGTCAGATGTCACAACAGGACTGTATAAGGAAAGAATCAGCTGCCATGTGCTACCCTTGACAAGCTTTTCAAGATTAACAGTTAATACACAGATATGTACTAGTAGATTACCAATGGGATGGGGAGTACTCGGGATTTTTTTGCTTAAATAGGACATATGTACCTAGGTAGCTGGTACAGTTTATCCCAATATGGTTATAAGTAGGTACCCCCCCAGAACCATTCTAGGAGCGATGGATTTATTTGGAGTTCTATCTAGTACGCCGTATCAACCCACGTATATCCTCTTGAGATAGCCTCTCCTAACGCCGGGAAGAGCAGCAGATGACCGCCACTGACGCAGAGCGGCTTTTAGTGGGTCCAGTTCGGCCAGAAGGAGGCGTTTAGGGCTCTTGTGGCCTCTCCACATCATTTGTTACTGGATCAAGACGGAAACTCTCCCCTCCCCAAGGGCGAATAAAATTGACAGGCAGGGAGGGGGTTATCACTTAATTTCCCCAGTTCTGCTGAAAAATTTCCCCCTTTCCCGTGGCCTATGGAGTACCTACGTAGGACCCGGGCCTTTCCATTTTTATTTCATTTTATTTGTATTTTATTAAATTTTTTCCCTCTTCTTGTTCTCAGCAGCAACTCTTTCTTGCACCTCTCCTTCCTTTTTCTTCCAAGTACGCTTCTGCCGGTCACTTCCTGATATGCAGGGATCACGCTTTTGTCTTCTCTAAGTCGATAAATATACCTCCGCTCCCCTTCATATTTTCTTTTTCCCCTTTCATCTCTCCTAGTCGGAACCCCAAGCCACCATGGCTACTCCTGTCACAAAAACCGACCCCGATGCTGCATGGGGGAAATCCGGCGAGGCAGCGGTTGCCGATCAGACCCTGGAGACTCTGGGATATACCCCGGAGCTGTCACGCAATCGGTCTACCTGGAACGTGGTGTTCATGTGTTTTATCCTGTCTTCCGTGCCCTATGGCTTGTGCACGACCTTTTCATATCCTCTCGCTGGCGGTGGTCCCGCTAATGTGATCTGGGGCTGGGTAACTGTCTCGCTGATCATTCTTTGCGTTGCCGCCTCTCTCGCCGAGATCACCTCCGTTTATCCTACTGCTGGAGGCGTCTACTACCAGACATTTATTCTGTCCCCGCCCTGGTGCCGCCGAGTCGCCTCATGGATCTGTGGATGGGCGTACGTGGCGGGCAACATCACCATCACTCTGGCCGTCAATTTCGGAACCACGCTGTTTTTTGTCGCCTGTCTCAATGTCTTCTCTTACGCCGATGGGACCGGCATCACCGATAACTGGGGAGCTTGGCAGGTCTTCCTCATCTTCCTAGCCATTACTTTGCTCTGTCATGCGATCCCGGCCTTCGGGAACAAGTATCTTCCGTGGTTGGAGGTATGCATTATGTCTCATCCTATTCCCGTCATTTTATTGAACCTCAACTGACTGGCATATTATCTAGTTCTTCGCCATCTTCTGGACCCTCGCGGGCCTTATCGCCATTACTGTATGTATCTTGGTTTTGGCTCGGGGTGGCCGACACACCGGAAAATGGGTCTTTGGTCATTTCGAACCTCAGGCTGGCTGGCCTGCTGGCTGGTCTTTCTGTATCGGTCTTTTGCAAGCTGCCTATGCCACTTCGGCCACTGGCATGATCATCTCGTGCGTCGCTTCTTGAGAAATTATCTTAATCAACGTGCTAACTCCGAGTCAGAATGTGCGAGGAAGTCCGTCAGCCTGCCGTCCAAGTTCCGAAGGCGATGGTAGGAACCATTGTGATCAACCTCCTCGCTGGACTTCTGCTCCTCATCCCTATCTGTTTCGTGTTGCCGGACCTGACTATGCTGGTGAACCTTGCCTCTGGTCAACCTGTCCCCATTACTTTCCAACAGGCCACGGGAAGCTCTGTCGGTGCCTTCTGCTTGCTGATCCCGCTACTCGTGCTGGGTATTATCTGCGGTGTTGGTTGCGTCACTGCCACGTCGCGATGCACATGGGCCTTTGCCCGCGACGGTGCCATTCCCGGTTCGCGCTGGTGGCGTGTCGTCAACCAGCGCCTCGATGTTCCCATCAATGCTATGCTGTTGGGTATGGTGGTTGAGATCCTGCTCGGTCTGATCTATTTCGGGTCCTCCGCCGCCTTCAACGCCTTTTCCGGTGTCGGCGTCATCTTACTCACACTTAGTTATGCCTGCCCGGTCGCAGTGTCATTTGTGCTGCGTCGCCGCCAGGACCTGAAGCATGGCAGCTTCCACTTGGGATATCTAGGCGCGTTCTGTAACGTTGTTTGCCTCGGTGAGCCATTTCCTTGCCCCGCGGGTGTCGTCTTGCTTACCATCGTTTTCTCCCTGCTTTAGCATGGACCCTTCTCGCCATCCCTCTCTTCTGTATGCCATCCTACAGCACTGTCACCCTGGAAACCATGAACTACGCCTGTGTCGTGTTTGTCGGGGTGGTCGCCATTTCGGCTGCGTGGTATTTGGTTTGGGGCCACAAGAACTACGTCGGTCCTCCCACGGACGGCGTGGATCCGGTGGGGGAACCATCGCCGACTACCAGCAAGTCTGATTGATTTTCCCTTCGCCCCGATGCGAGCCAGTGAAACGTCTGTCGGATTTTATAAACCCATATGCGCCATTCCCTCCAACCACTCCGTCAACTCCCCCAGCAACCCCAAGAGCGACAACATCGAGCCGTACCTATGTGCTATGTGATATGTCCAGCAACGGCCCTAGCCGCATCGACAGCAGCCCGAACGATAGAACTGAGAATCGACCGCGCCAGCAGCCTTTCCGATGACGATGATACACGATAGCGGCAACTATAGGATCTTACTGATATTACGACATTGATAGCGACAGCGACAGAGACTCCTAGCGATGACCCCGTGCGCAGTGATCGGAACGGAACGGACGATGCCTTTTCGAAGCCCCTTGCCCTTCCCACGAAGAATGACCGGAGAGGAGCCGTTGTCAACGCTTGTCACCAGACCCAATGCCCGTGCGAGTCGAATTTTCGAGCCGAGTGATTTTTGTACAGGAGCCCGACGCGCCTTTGCCACTGGATACCTGTTTGGGAGCGAAGAGTATTTATTACCGGTGTATGTGTGAAAAATCTCCGCGACTGACTGGATGCATGTAAATACCCATTTGTATACATAGATACCTAGGTGCTAGCCGAATTGATAGGTGCCACTTATCGCGACGTCTCTTCATTTCATCTCGGCTCTCTATCCGGGAAATTAATGACCACTTGTGTCACCCGGCCCAAAAGACCCCACCACGGAGGAGCAATACGAAATGTCTTAGGATCATGGAGGATGCTAATCGTCCAGCAAGTTCGATTCCAGCCACCATGACATCCCAGGCGGAGGTCTCTACCCAGCCATAGTCGACATGCAGATTAATCCTTCTGCTAAATCAACGCTAATGCATACCCTGCATACTATCATGGCGAGAGTCGAGAGATGTCTCACGACCCCGCCGATAACAATGTGCCGTTACCTTACGCCATACCCTCGTCACCATCCGAAGATCCTGCCTCCAGATCCCTGTACGTACTGATCTAGAACGCTAGAATTGAGGACGACGGGATTAGTACTATATAAGGAAATCTCTTGCGCCCGATCTCAGGAGACGTTGATCGTTGGTTATTGACCACCTTCTCTCCTTACCGTGTTCCTACATCAATGTGCTTCCACAGAGCCTTTGGACCCTGTCAGTTCTTCCCGAAGTACGCCACGTAGGATCCTTCCAGCCATCACCCCCACAGTCTCACAAGTCGAGGGGTTGGAGTGAGACAGTTCAAGCCTGGTCGTTGAACAACACCGGAAGTATCCTAGTCTGCTGGTAGGGAGGGGGTAGTTGCCACTGACAACAGGTCATCCTGTGAGGTGGCCCTAGTTGTTGACAGGGTCCCCTAGTCATCGTGATGCATCTATCCACGGGCCCCAGCGCAACCCAACGACGGAACAGATGCATAGGCGGTCCAGCCTCTCATCCTCCGGGAGGTTAAATACCCCTCATGCGTTGCCTGGTCAGTCACAATTGAATCATCGCTGCCTCTGCGTGGCCCTACAATCGTTCCAAGTCAATTAATCCTACATCGTCACTGTACCTCACTCGCTTATTGCGTTATATTGAGATTCCTGTCGTTACCTGATTCAACTCTGAGGCTCAATTGAACCGTTACTTGGCCACAATGAAGTTCCATGCGGTCTCCATACTCACATTTGCTGGGTTGTTCATCACAGCCCTGGCGTCACCCGTAAATGTTGTGCGCATGCCTTCTCTAAATAATGTCGAGCTCGTCCACCGCGGCGAAGAACATGGTGATGGAGGAAAGGGAGGCCATGGCCATTTCCCTCCCCCTCCCCCTCCCCCTCCTGTGTCCACTCCCTGCGAGACAGAGACTCCTTCACCTCCGCCAGTTACAAGCACAACTCCATGCGAGACTGAAACACCTTCGCCGTCTCCATCACCTACAACGTCCCCGAAACCAACTACCACAACAAGTCCATGCGAGACCCCGACCTCTACAACAAGGACGACGACAATTAAAACTACGACAACGTCTCCGTGTGAGACGGAGACGCCCCCACCCCATACTTCAACTTCGCCAACAGGATCCCCTCCGACGACTGTTACCACGAGGACCACCACTACAATTACCAGTCCCTGTGAGACGGGGACTTCTACTACGCCTCCAACTCATCCAACAAAAACGACCACGACCACACAATCGACGCCATGCGAAACAGGGAGCTCCAGTCAGACTCAGACTACTATGACCACCACGACCATATCGCATACCACCAGCAAGATACACACGACCACAGCGGTTCCCCCCCCTCCCCCGGCCCCAACATCGGTGGCACCGACCACACAGCCCGGTGTCCAAACCTCAGCGGGACCTACTACTCAGCCAGGTGTGCCCAAACCTCCCGGAGAGACCAGCCCACCTACTGCAGTCCACCGTATTCCCACAGGACCAGCGACATCTGCCAGCCGCACTTCGTCCACTCCCACCTCGGCAGCCCCAACTGCACCGATATTCACCGGTGGTGCCACTGTGCACAGAGTGGACTCGAGTCTGGCTGCATTGATTGCCCTCGGAGTCGCTGCCATCGTGGTTTAAGCCTCTTCATGACGGACTTGGTTCTGCTACCGTTGTTTAATGCCTATTAATATTTCACCAACGGAGGGATGGAGATTTTTCTTCGTTATAGTATCATGAGAACACTTGGTGAAAAGGCAGGGTGATCCTATGTCCTGCTTCGGTTGGGTAATTATCGCCGTATTTTCATGTAGTTTCATGCCAGCCTCTCGAATAATTGAATTTAATGAGCTTTTTTTTTTTTAAAAAAAAAAATCCGTCTAGCTGAGTGGAAATTATCTTACATAGATTATATCAGCAGGAATAAGAGTGAGTTATGCAACCCGTGTCCGGCCTTCTCCGAGGCCCACAAGTCGCAGTAATGGCAAACCTATGAGAGACGAAAATCTCTTGGGCATTTCAGCGTTCCACAGCACCTACAGCCAATAGCCATACTCTTGGAGCACCGTTGAAGTAGAATCCGTGGAAAGTGAACGCCATTATTGCCCACTTGTACCACTCCTCGCTGGTGGTGGCATTGTTCAGGGTAACATTCCGACATGCCCGCTCAATAGATGCGAGGTTAGGACTACACCGTTGTTTCAAGTCGGGGAGTACAATTGAATTGTCCTTAGTCTATTTTAACTACTATGTATACGGCATATATGCTCTGTAAAATCGAAGGCGAGAGGTTCAGAATCGGCGGTGCCAGTGGCAGCACGCTGAACGCTCGGGCTGGCTCATCCGAACAGCCCCAGTATGATTCAACGATCCTATGTTTAGACTCCAACCTTTCATGGATCTGGCCACCGCAGATAGGGTCCACTTAGACTCTGCAGTGACATTCTAGAATTCCCTGCTCGTCCTGGTTGCCCTTCTTGAACGGCTCGAGGCAGGACGTCTCATCTACTTAAACCACTGTCCCTTCTCCGTCTCGAGACTAATTGTACTTCTTATCGTTCTACCTATCTCTTATCGTTCTATAGAAACAATTTTTCTTATTTCATCCATCCTTTTCTTTCCCCTTTCAATTCCCTCGCTTGCAGAATGCAACTTAGGCAATTACTTGCGCTTGCACTGTCGCTCGCTACGTCCGAGGCCGCATACAAGGGTTTCAATTATGGCGACAAGAAACCAGACGGCAGCAGCAAGTATGAGGCAGACTTCCAGTCGGAATTCTCAACCGCCAAGAATCTTGTCGGCGCCTCTGGCTTCACCAGCGCTCGTCTCTATACCATGATCGTAAGCTCTCACCGTGACAAAAGCGAACTCCACGAGACATCCGTTTGACTAACATCTATGCAGCAAGCCGGAACCTCCAGTGATCCTATCTCTGCCATTCCTGCCGCAATTGCTCAGAACACATCCCTTTTGCTCGGCCTCTGGGCCTCGGGCAATAACATGCACAATGAGATTGCTGCTCTCAAGTCCGCCATCAGCCAGTATGGCGAAGAATTTGCCAAGCTTGTTGTCGGTATCTCCGTTGGAAGCGAGGATCTGTACCGTAACTCGGTGATTGGTACGCAGGCGAACGCTGGGGTTGGAGTTGACCCCCACGTGTTGGCCGGCTACATTGAAGAGGTTCGCTCGACTATTGCTGGGACGGCGTTGAGCGGTGCTCCCCTCGGGCATGTCGATACCTGGAACGACTGGGTAAACGGTTCAAACTCTGCCGTCATTGATGCCGTCGACTGGGTCGGCTTTGATGGTTACCCTTACTTCCAGAACACCATGGCCAACTCCATTGACGATGGTAAGGCGCTTTTCGACGAGGCCGTGCAAAAGACCAAGTCTGCTGCCGGTGATAAGGAGGTTTGGATCACTGAGACCGGATGGCCTGTCTCTGGTGACACTGAGAATCTCGCTGTTGCCTCGATCCCCAATGCGAAGCGCTTCTGGGATGAAGTTGGTTGCCCTCTGTTCGACGAGACTAACACTTGGTGGTACATCCTCCAGGATGCCTCTGATGGTGTCACCCCCAATCCTAGCTTTGGTATCGTGGGTAGCACCCTGACCACCACCCCTCTCTTTGACCTGAGCTGCTCCAACACCTCCACCTCCTCGTCGTCTTCCGCTGTCAGCACCCCTACGGGAAGCGCTACCGGTGCTGCTGGCGCCATTGGCGGTGGCTCCGGCAGTGGTAGCTCCGGTACTGGCAGCACTGGCTCTGGCTCTGGATCCAACACTGGAGCTCAAGGTGCTGGTGGTCCTGGTGGTGCCGCTGACCACGGAACTTCGGGCACCTCGGGCTCTGGTGCTAGCGGTGCTGGCGCTGGTTCTTGGAACTCTACGTCTGGCTCCGGCTCCGGATCTGGTGCTGGTGTTGGTGGTGGATCGAATTCTACTGGAGGCGCCGGCAACTCCGGAACATACAGCCCTTACGGCTCTTACGGTTCTTATAACACCACCGGTGGCCGTACTTCCAATTTCACGGCTCCTAGCCGCCCCTCCACTGCCGGTAATGTCGGCCTGTCGAAGAGCAGTGGCTCGGCATCGCCTTCTTCGACCACCATGTTCACTGGTGCTGCCAACAGTGTTTCGGCCTCCGTTATCCACGTGGCTCTTCTCGCCCTGATGGTGGTTATTGCGGCATAAAAATTCTTTACCGGATGCCGCACCTTGTTTTCCGGCCTTGAACAACTTATGATTCTGCTTGTCTTCATTCGCAATGACTAGACTAATTAATTCGCTCGCTTTCGGCCTTGGTCGTTTTGTATACTAGTGCAATTAATAGAAATAAAAAGTGCTTTCGGCGAATCTTCACGCTGATCATATTTCTGCCGATCAGCTGAAAGTTCTTGTACCTTATCTACACTATTCCACTTTCTATGCCTCAGTTTATTGTTCAGGGAACACAAGGCCTTGGTTACCCTAACACATTCCAGTTCCGGGGCCCCCGCGTGGTAGGAAGAATGCAACACCCGCAACGGGAAATATCAAGTTTTTGCCGCTGAATCTGGCCGGAAATGGTTCTACCCGACAATCCAATTGTCAGGGTGGAACCCCTTTCGATGCGAGACGTCATTAAGGGTCAAATTCGGGCTCGTGAGATCATCGACGAGAAGGAATTGACACTTTCTTTTCATGGTCTTTGGAACTCCGTACACAGCATTGTCGTGTCCCTTTTATTTAGCAGAACAACTTCTGTTAAAAATCCGTGGGAGCTTCTGGATGCTCGCTTTCTATTCGAATTCTTTTATTGGGGCATGAACCGTGTATAATTGATGAGAATTTGATTGGTCGATGGAGCAGATAGTTCCTTCATTGGCCAGCATAGCGTGCTTATATAATTGTGCACTTTTCCTCTTTCGATGTCCGGATTGGGAAGGCCATAGAAATTACCTAAAAATTCTTCATGGGTTCTGACGTGATACAAGCAGAGACTTAACTAGGCGGTTGTGACGGACAAGTTTTTTTATGCCTGTTAGTACTATGCTTCATGACTAACAATCTCGGTGCTATATATTCCTACTTTGACGATAATGCAGCGGAACTTCCAAAGCCGGCGTCATTTACTTACATACTATCTGTTAATCCAACACTGAAGATATCCAAGAACTATTCATTAATGTCAGAACCCAGAGAAAGAAGCCAATATTACCTAAATATAGCATCAATGAGGATTATGCCGACCAGGCGTGAGATTCTGTTCGAGTGAACTTGCTTCTGAGACCGGGAATCTGGTTTGTAGATAGAGCTGCAGAGCAAAATCCAGAGCTTTGACATCTATGTCGGTGACAGCGCCCTGGTGGTATTGGAATGTTCTCTAATAAGGCAGTTGCCCATAAAATGAGAACTTGTTTTATAGATAGAAACGGGTGGCTTGGGTTCCCTGGTTGATAGAGTATGACTTGCATATTTCATATAATGACCAGCTTACGAGGAGCATGAGTGGAAATGATAGTTATCTCAATAGTTACAGTGTATCTCTGGACATAGTAACTATCAACTATTAGCTGAACTTCAGATTAGTGCCCGGGCACTAGGCAGGGCTTCCAGTTTTTTTCAGTTTTTTTTTCCTCTTTTTAAACAGATTATTAGCAGCTCCGATGTGACAATTTCTAATTTTCTTCGCTCCTTAGTATCTGGCGGGTTGGTACCATTCTTGAGTGGTTCCCTTGCGATCTACCTATGACCATTTTACATTGGTTTCTGTGCATGCATTTCCGCGGATTACCTTTCCTGATATATATACCCCATGGTCCCATTGATAGGTCAGATCGGAGATTGGAAACATATGCACCATGATGGTTTAAGAGTGGCACATGGACGATCTGATACATTCGGCATCAGGGCAATATTAGGTACAAGACATTACTGTCTTCTTTTCCTTGAAGATTACTACAGTGAGCTTGATATGATTTTAAGCTATTCCATGACTGTAAGATTCTATCCGTCTACTACACCCTTCCGCTATATACGATTAAGCTAGATATCACAAGATGTATCACCTCCCTCCTTACCTGGATTGCATCCAGAACATATTCCAAAAGCCAAAGGACTCCTCTCCCCGGCCGAGTCTAATCACATTATTGGGACAGAACTGTTCTTGGTCTCCTCATGTTGGGCTTTGACGCTGCGCCACTCGAAAAAGCAACTTGCCACGAGGGAGACGAGAAATATCGCGAGAGCGACGCGATACGTGTCTTGCAGCCCACCAAGATAAGCATCAATCACCCCACCTAGCTCGTCCTCTAAATGTAAAGAGGACAAGACCTGTCGCATTTCGGTAGCCCCCGCTTTTACTATGGCCGTGGGGTCGACTTTCGGTGCATATTCAGCAATCCCTTGAATCAATCCGTTCTGGAAGACAGATTGGGCAACAGCAATAAAGAGCGCACCCCCTAAGGTCTGGAAGAACATAACAGCTGCACTGCCCGTCGGTATATCATCAGGTGGCAAGGCCGCCTGGACGGCTGTAATAGGGATCTGGAAGCCGGCGCCCACGCCGGCTCCAACGAGGATCTGGTACCCAATCCATTTTCCTGTGGAGATATCTTTTGAGTACAGAGTAATGAGTCCTGCCCCGATGGACCCAATCGCTGTGCTACCAATCAGGAATGGTGTGTAATATCCAAAGACCGTAACCAAGATCCCAACAGTGACGGAGGAGACAACCGTAGCAAGCATGACAGGGAGCAACTGGATCCCTGATGTCATCGCTGAAGCGCCACGTACAGATTGGAAGAATATGGGGAGGTAGTAGACTAGAACAAAAAATGCACCCCCAAAGAACATAGCGAAGCTCGAGCTGGCAATTACAGCACGCTGCTTCATGATCCGTGGCGGTAGTGTTGCCCGGTCTCCAAGTTTGATTTGGGTGTAGACTGTGAGAAAAAGCATCAGGCCAAACCCAATGAATAGCCCAATTATACGAGAGTTGTTCCAGGGGTATTGGTTGCCGCCCCATTGGAGGGCAAGCAACAAGCAAACTATGGCGGGTATGAGAATACTGGCACCAATGAGATCCAACTCTTTAATCCGACCGAAGAGCGGTTGACTTAGGGGCTGATTCTTCGAAGGCAATCGAAGGATAGAAAGCACGATTGCGATGGAGATTCCCCCAATAGGAAGACTAAGATATATGAATACCATATGCTTGTAGGTTAGAACGGGTATCTCACTTGATATAGAAGCACCACCGCCATGAGACTCCATCCGTAAAGGCACCTCCAAGCAAAGGACCGACAATTGAGGCCACACCCCAGACCAGTCCAAACATTCCAAAGACGAGAGGCCGTTTTGGCAATGGGACTAGGTAGACATGGTAAGCTTGATATTATCCGAGCGATTGGGGTATGAAGACGAATGAGCAGAAGTATAAGCATGAGCATACCAGTAAGTGCAATGATAACCATTGCCCCGGAGAATATACCTGCCACTCCAATACCAGCAATTGCTCGTCCAACAATGAGTACGGTGCTGGAAGGCGCAACGGCGCAGATCAGGGAGCCGACCTCGAAAAATGCGATGGCAACAAGGAAACTCCATTTCACCTAGCCATAATCGAGGTCAGAGACTAATAAATTGATCAAAGACTCAGGGTACTACGCATACGCTGAAAATCTTATAAAGCCTTCCGTACGAAGGCTGAAGTGCCGTCGATGTCAGAAAGTAAGCACTTCCGTACCATGAAATGTCCGCAATGCTCTTGAATTGGTTGGTAATCTCAGGGATAGCAACACCAATGATAGTCTGGTCGAGAGCCACGAGAAACACAGCAAGGTATAGACCCAATATGATAATCACCGTGGAAGCGAGGCTAGGATATTGAGTATCTTCGGCTTCCACGGTTTTATCCGTCGCATGTTGCTTCTCTTGGTCGACATTGCTTGCCTCGGACACTGTAGAAGCATCCATTCCGCCTGTGGGGTTTCGTAACTTAATGGCGTGATATATTTGGATTATATTGTATCTGATGAAATTTTTCGCTTTCAAGAATGAAGATTTAATACTCATGGGCCCAGAAGCTCGTTATATATACAGCATGAATAACCCGATATGACTCTAGCCTGTCTATAAATCTACAAGGAATTAAGGATGCGAAATTCCGATGTCCGACACTGGATGTGGTGGCTTGCTTATCGTGCAAACAATACGAGCTGGAAGGTTCTCGGCTATGGTTACTTGCTCATCCGTAAGCATCTGACCGGCAAACCGGGGGCCCGAAAAGGCCGATTATTAAAACTTGTCGTAGCTTGAGACTTGGTTAATCGTAATTCGATTACTACCATGAGTTACTGCATCTATGTTTGCAGCGGGGTGAGATCTGTTGGCAGAGGTTGTTGACAGCTGATCAAGGATTCCATCAACAGATCCATACACGTTGAACCAGAAAATGTAGAATGAGTCATAGTTAGTCGGTACTTTAATAGCTGTGAAATTATAGGTATAGCGTTCAGTCTCCCATCACATGACATAAGATTTTAGTGTCGGGTGCTCAGAGTTGAAGTTCTCATCTCCCTTTTTCGAATTCTTTGAGTAACAATGTATCATATTGGCAGTGCGCCAATTATAATGGAATTGCTTCTATATTCCCTTGGTATTTTGACGGCTGTTCTTATGGCTATTCTTGTGGCGCAGCGATGCAGTTTTACGTTGAAAGTTGAACGTCCGCTGGTCAACGAGATTCATCTCAGCACCGTAAGCAACAGGCTACTGGCAGCATTGCCTCGCAGCGTTTTGTTGCCGAGTGACAGGACCGAATTTAGGAAGTCTATTGATGCATACTGGGCACAACAAGAGCGCGAGATCGTGCCAGAAGCGATTGTCCAGCCGCGCGATGCGGAAGAGTTGGCAAGGGCTATTGTTATTATAAAGGAAGAGTATGATATACGGCAGACACGATCAGCAAATAAAACCGAGGATGATTTGTTTGCTATCCGTGGCGGGGGTCAATCTCCTATTTCTGGAGCTGCGAGTACCAAAGGAATACTGATTGATCTCAATTCACTCCGCGAGGTGACGATATCCGATGATAAGCAGAGCGTAGTGCTCGGGGCAGGTCTGCGGTGGATTGACGTATCCCGAGTACTGGAAGGGAAAGGACTTGCAGTGGTAGGAGGCAGAAGTTCTGATGTCGGAGTGGCCGGTTACACATTAGGAGGTGCGCACCCTACTTTTCGTGATCGGCATCCATTGAACTAACTTAGTCTGTAGGAGGTGTATCTTTCTTTACACCCCGATTCGGCCTGGCCTGCTCGAATGTACTAGCTTATGAAGTTGTTATTGCCTCAGGTCGCATTGTTCAAGCCACAGAAACCTCATACTCTGATCTCTGGCGTGCCTTGAAAGGTGGTTCCAACAACTTCGGCATCATCACCCGCTTTACGGTGCGCTGCTTCCCGTCTACAAAGATCTGGAGTGGGTTTCTCTACGCACCCGGGTCTCAGTCAGTCAAAGCACTTGTGGCTCTACACAACAGTGTGAACCGTTCCGACCCAAAGACCAGCAGCGCTAGTGTCGACCCTAACGCAGCAGGAGCCATTGCTTGTTTCACATATGTGCAAGCGTTAGGCATTCAGGTGGTCACTGTACATCTAGCCCATACTAAACCAGCCCAGGATCTCAGGGAGTGGCCGTCCTTCTGGAAGAGCTCTGGTTTTGCAACTTTATGGCGTTTCTGGAGCACCTTCAAGACCCATACAATAACTTCCGCCACCATGGAGGTGAACGCAACCAGCCCTCCAGGACAACGATGGTCCTTCGGAACCACGACCATAAAAAACGATCTGCCCACGATGATAGCTGCACGTGAAGCTCACGAGGGGGCCATTAGGTCCTTACGTGAAGTAAAAGGACTAATCTGGACCATTGTCATGCAACCGCTTCTGCCCTCATGGGCAGCGATAGGAGATCCAAATCCGCTCGGAATTCATGACAGCACCGATGACCCTCTCCTTATAGTCAGTTTCTCAGTATATTGGAGATTGCCGAAGGACGATAAATGCGTCGACAAAATAATACGTGAAACCATTGAGAAAATCGACACAATTGCCAAAGCTCGCGGGACGGAGCACCCGTACCGTTACCTTAACTATTGTTCAAAGTGGCAGCAGCCATTCGAGGGATACGGAGAAGAGAATCTGCGTTTTTTGAGGGGTGTGAGTAGAGATTATGATCCAGATGGGCTATTCCAGAGAGGGTGCCAAGGAGGTTTCAAACTAGGTCTACAAGAATAGAATCAATCGCACAAAGCACAGGAAACAAACTCTTTTTGTTGCATCTTTCGTTGCACCGTGGGGAACGCATAGGGATGTGATATGCATTTTGTTGTAATGGTTCCTCATTAGGTTTTAATTGCCATGATATCGGAGTGATATGGTCTCAAGTCAGACTAGTCTTTTGCTGATCGGGACCACCCCTCCTGTTTAATACGAACGCCCTTTTCATATATCCGCCAATGTTCCAATACTGCCTCCCGTTGTTCCTGTGAAGCCGTCTCCCATTCTTCGAGTCCTTGACGGATTCGCGATTTGATTACGTAGCCCTGTCGGTCTTCGCCATACGATCGTTCTATTCCACGGTGTACTCCATTCAGGGGATAGCCAAATAAACCCCAAAAGCCTGTCTTCGCGTTCAGTCACGTAACATCTGCTAAGACAACAAAACTCACCAGCCTGAGGTTTTAAGATTAGACCGCCAACTCCTTTCCCGATTCCTTTGGCAAGGCCTGGAGCCCCGGCGTCCCGCATGCCCTTTCGTGGTTGAGTGACAATTCCCGTGAACCCATCATATAGGGAATAGCCGAATTCCTATGTGTTGCTAAGTCATAGTGCAAACAAACACAGCATTCTTTACCTGACTTACTTTTCCTGCGGCCAAAAATCCAGACCTTAGTCCTTTCACTTTTGGAAAGTCGCGCACCATTTGATCGCCATACCAACGGGGTGCCTCATGGAGCCCCTGGGATAGCCCTAGTGTAACACCCATTGGTATTTGGACTAGCCAGTTCACTACTCGGCGGCCTGTATAGCTTGTGTTGGCAAGGGCTGTGTCCCCGATAGTATGCTTAATTCTCATGGTCGGCACATCTTGACTATCTGTGCTGACAGTGCTCGTTGCCGCGGTTGATTGCTCGCTGATAGATGCGTTCATCGAGCCATTGCTGGATTGTTCCACTGCAGTTGTGCTGGTTCTATCCGTAGATGTGGTAATCATGGAAGCTCGAGCATCGCATGATGGCAGGCCAAAGCTTTCCGCAAACCTTGCAGATGGTGGATGTCTAAGATTCTGAGCCATGTTCACTGGCACCTCAACAATAGAGGACAGAAAATTAGTTATTGGGCCAGCGATGCCTTCAGCTCCCTGACACCCGGGGTTTCGTAAATCACGGTTGATGTCGTAGTGAGCCGGATGATATCTCAACACCAATTACGTTAGAGCTCATATTATCACGAGAGGAGAGAAGGACATACAGTTTTATATCCTGGGGTTGCAGTCGATTTTCCTGGACAAGAACTGATGCAGCGAATGGGCTTAATAAAATCTTTGTCCGGCGGACACGCCATGCTGCGGGACGATCAGGACACAGCGTGCACTGCAGTTTGCGCAGGTTCAGGTGTCGATGAAAACTGTCGACTCCAGCCTGAGCCCCATTTTCGCCTTGGATTTTTGCACTCAAAGCCTCAGCCTTTGAGATAGTGGCCGGCTCCAAGCAAAATTTAATTGCCTGGGCTAGACGCTCCGCCGTGAGCTTCGTGTATGGGATTGGGGATGGGCCGGCATTGTTCAACGCAACTAGCTGACCCCAAAATGGCTGGTCCCCGAAGAAAGGGACAACAGTCGTCGGCCGTCCCAGAGCCAGTCCGATTGCCGTCGTACCAGCTCCCCCATGATGCACCACACAGGAAACACGTGGAAACAACCAGTCGTGCGGACAGTTCCCTAGGAAAAATACATCGGGGAGGTCGAGATTATCGGAACCTAATCCACCCCAGCCTTGGGAAATGAGTGCTCTTTGACCAGTAAGCCTGACAGCATCCAACACTGTTTTCGTAAGAGCATTTGGATCATCCACCACTATGGAACCAAATCCAATATATATCGGTGGGGGGCCCGCTTCCAGAAAGCGAACAAGGTCATCTGGCGGAATGTATTTACTATCCGACGCAAGGAAGCTAAATCCACATACGTCGATGTGCGACTTCCAGTCATCTGGCTTAGGAAGCAGGGAAGGAGACCTGGGCAGAAATCAGTGGTTGTCTGGACAAAAATTATATCATGTATAGCAAACCAAAAATAAGAAAATGGGATCCTTAATCTATGCATTATGCTAGGGGCTCGCATTGCATCAAGGGGCTCCAGTCCTAGTTCGAATCGCCGGAAATCGTTCTGCAAGTCACCTAGCCCCTGCCATATCAGAGCTTCAGTAATGGCATACGACGCAAATTTTGCAGCAGACGGCTTGACATTTGATGCGCGGATGTTGGCCAAGGGGTGTGGAAATGACTGAGTGGGTGACCATGGCATCCTGAAATTGTAAGCAATGCAACACATGCCGCTCAGATTTTGCTGACGAACGTGAACATCATATGTAGTGGTATTCCCATCTTCTCTGCGCAGTGAATGTGAGCGAAGCTTGGAGGATTGGCTATTATAGCGTCTGCAACGAAGGGTTGTGCTTTCAATGGAGCATCACTGGTCAAGTCGAGGCCTTCGCCAGCTTCGATACAAGAGCGCCAGCATCCACCGATCATTGTCCGGATCTCCTTGCGCCGTCGACCGACCGCGCCATGGAGGATAGTGTCCATTTTTGGGATCAACTTTGGGTTCTGAACCATGAACGACATCAGTTGCGCTGGATCGCCTCCGATATTGAAGAACTCTAATCCATGTTGCTGTACAAAGTCCCTGAAAACTAAATGAGTAGCAAGTCGTACTCGATGACCATGTTGCTGTAACTTCTGCCCCACGGCGATGAACGGCTGAACATCCCCACGAGACCCGACAACATGGATCACTATATTGAGGCGGAGGGGGAAATGCCCGCTGTCCGTTTCATCTACAGGTGGTGGGCTGGCTTTATCGGACGGTTGATTTTTCAGCGCGTCGATGAGCCCCGATCCCCCAGGACTGTCTTCACGGATGTCTATTTCCAATCTTCCATGCTCTGATCTCTTGTTAGCCGATGGGAGTTAGCTGGACCAAATCGCGACAGCGGATTACCAGTGACCTGTGCATTTGCCTCCAGACCATCGTCTGTGAACCTGGCATGTTCACGGCATCTACCCTCTCCTGGACTACACGACAGGGGAACTTCGGGAGCAACAGGGGTTGTCATGATAGTGTTGTGGTAGGACGATAATGACATTCATGATAAATATCGCAGATACTTTTATACAAATTAAAGTTGGGGCGCGCCTACTTATGACGTCGAAGACTCACCCTGACATTAACATTATCAATCCAGATTTATTCGGGACAGCTTATTCATCACAGGTCATCTGTGATGGGAGGTGGAGATGGGTACCATGGATTATGGACAAAGCCCTAGTTGTAGCATCTCCACAATTTCGGGATGACTCATGGCCAGCATATAATTATTAGCTATTTCCCTCTGTGCCTCCCGCAAAGCACATTCTCACGATCATTCACCTCTTGCTTCATCATGAGTCGCACGTTGCGTTTTACAACTTTGGATGTCTTCACCACCCAGCCGTATTCTGGCAATCCACTCGGGGTTGTCTTCCTCCCGCCGCAAACCGAGAAGCCTCTAACACAAGAGGAAAAGCAGTTGATTGCGCGCGAATTCAACTACTCCGAGACTATCTTCGTACATCCAAACGAGACGGGCTCTACATCACGTGTCATTGACATTTTCACCACCGATGAGGAGCTCCCCTTTGCTGGACATCCTACCATCGGCGCTGTTTCCTGGTTCCTGGGATTGTCACCTAACGAGGAAGACCGCACTGCCAACACCCTCATTACAAAGTCCGGGCCCATCGCAATGGCCCAAGCACCCGCTACACCAGGAGTCGTGGAAGCCAATATTGCCCACAACGCACATATTCATGCTGCTCGGTACCCACTTACAGAGGTTTTGAGGCTCCATCCCTCCCTCGGGCGGTATCTGACAAATGTAGCGGACTTTCCCATTATTTCCATCGTGAAAGGCATGAGCCAAGTGCATGTCGAGCTGCCCAGCCTCGAAGCATTGGCCGCTACTGAGAGTCCAGTAGGAGGAGAGGTTGTGCCTTGCGACGCAGCTTCCCAGGGAGGCTATCTCGATGACGGATGGGAGGGGTCTGGTCTCCTCCTGCTCTACTTTTACGTCCCAAATGTCTACGATGAGGCTACTGGGAAAACTGTCATCCGGTCCCGTATGTTCCTCCGCACATTCGAGGACCCAGCGACGGGTAGTGCAGCAAGTGGGTTGGTGGCATATCTAACCCTGACCGCTTCTGATGCTTCGAAATCCGTTTTCGATTATCACGTTGTCCAGGGTGTTGAAATGGGGCGTCGAAGTGATATTGGGCTGACAGTTAAACTCACTGAAGATATTGGAGCAACGCGGAAGATTGAAACGCTTACCTTGAAGGGCAGCTCAGCACAAGTAAGCACAGGCGAGTTGAAGATATAATTGTCATAGAATTCATGGAAGGGTGTGTTAGTACAGATCTACTCTATGATAACCACATATGAAAACTACCAATTGGAGAAATATAATCCCAGTACACGCGCAGTCAGTCCTCTGTAGCTGTATGTCTGTTCTGGGAGCAGTCAATAAGTGAAGGGCTTCTCTATTCCCTAGGCTAACAGACAATTGAGTAACTACAATTTCCACCTACGCATGCAGGAGATCTGGCCTTCCTGGTATCCATTACTTGTAGTCCTCACCTTGGTTGGCATCATACAACACTTCAATCATGTATATCTAATACATGCTTGCAATCATTGATTCCCACGATTGGATTCTCAAAACAGTTTGAGAGAGCCACGATATCTCTTTCTGGGATGTATGCAGTATGCTAGCAATTTAATTGCTGTGTAACAGAGCCCTTTCAGCTCTTCGAACCGACCTTTGAGACCACCAATCCTCCATACTGTAGAGTCTGGAAACTGCGATCTGGGCCATATCTGACAGCGGTATCGTTGACCTTCAGGGGGTCCTGGTCGCGGGACGAATAATTAGCACATTTGTAGGGCAAATAAGTGTCTTTTTTTCTTTTCCTTGTCTCGGCTGCCTCAACAATTTTCCGCACTGCATGACAAATTTGGTCGTCCCACGAAGGCAAAGACCATTCGCTCACAAACGAGTTATACGCCATACAAAGAGTCATAGGATCTACAACCTGCAGCGTTGCCAACCAGGATGATTAATTTTCCAATTCCGTGTGGCAGCGGTGGGAGCGACAGCCGAGTTGGCAGCAGAGACTCCACTTCGCGCCCTTTTGAGAACATGCTTCGGACTCCAAATCTGGTAGGATAGGCGAAAAGGTGGGTTGAGAAAAAACCAGGCGCTCGCGCAGTGCCACTGAATTGGCCAGTGCCCCTCTCAGTTGTTCAGAGCCAAATGCTGCATTCATAAAAGCCAAACAAGAGCTAGCCTTTGTAGGCTCTGAACGGATGCGATGCTCTTATCAACCTCCCTCTTAATAATGAGTGAGAGCCCATGTAAATAAATTGTGCCATTTTCACATCGTTCCACGACAATGATCGAAATCCAGAGCGAACAACACAGAATCTTCGGTTTTTTCTTTTCTTTGTGCTGGATACCGCTACTACCTATGTACTAAAATGGCCACGGAAAACGCCAAGTCGTCCCCGCATTCAACACTGTGGTTGCGGGGCGTCGACACCGGGGGGATAAGATAACTCATTCGAAGTAATCCCAAGGCACTACTAGATACTCAACTACAAGTCTTTTACTAGGGTCATGTTTCCTCGACTCACTTCAGTATCTCATCAAGCATTACATGTGTCCCCTATCCCAGTCTGCGGACCGTTTCTGAGAACAACTGAAAGGCGCCTTCAGACAATGCCAAAAGATCGTATTTATCCTCTAGCTAAGCCAGAGGGCCACAAGCCTCCGGTCCAGCGTTGGCGATTGGTATACCCGGATGCACTGAATGTGCATACTGCGTATGTTGGTATCCAACGACATGAAGACGCCGCGTCCAGCCGGGATGTCTTTCGGACTGCTGTGGCAGCTGTCGAAAGCTGGATCAAGTCGATATCGAGCCTCGACAGGTCTCGATCAACGGAGACCTTCCGGTTTTTGGATGGTGATGATACTCCAAATACGATGGTCTTTGTTTGTTACTGGGAGAATGTGGCAGATTACCAAGAGGACCTCCGCCAGCTAAGTCTTATGGACATATATGCTAAGGCGCCTCATATTGGTATATGGTGTGAGCGATTCACTACGCCGATAATGCGACTAGAGACCAACTACTCCGGTATTGATTATCTTCCCGGGCTCGCACGATTATCCAAGGGAACACCAACAGAACACACCCTAACCGCTTATTGGGGCGCTGCTCGAGACCGAATTCCGAGTTCAGGGCACGATGCCTTTGCTCCTGAGAGATCAGAAAGGACAAGATGTCCACACAAACCACCCCGCGGACTAGGTCAGCGACTGTTTGGCTACAATCCATATGACAACTTTGTCCACATTCGTTCCGGTCAATTTTGGGAGGGGTGTGATGCAATGGAGGCCGAAGCGTACGAAAAAATGCTTGAGCCGGCATTAAAAACCGGGCTAAAATACCTCTTGGATAACCGGGAGGAGTCGGGCGCATTAGGGTTACGTTTTCTTCAGAATGTGCGTGATGGTGAACCGCTGAAAGAAACTTGTGCTGCGGGCTTTTTTAGGAACCTGGAAGATCTCGAACAATGGGCCAAGCAACACCCTTCCCATCTTGCAATCTTTAAAGGAGCCATGAAACACGCTAAAATATTCGGGGATAATCGCAAAATGAGAACCTGGCATGAGGTATCTGTATTGAAGCAGGGGGAGGCGCATTTCGAGTACATCAATTGTTCTCCCAATACAGGAGTGATAAGCTATATAGATCTGATGGGCGAGGATATATAAAGCAACATCAAATGAGGCCAAATTGTATTGTATTGGGCGCAGCCACAGCGTCTGGCTCCGTAGTTATGTGCCGTTTTCAAAGATCTACCTTCAGAATATACTTCCGGATAAAAGACAGTTCGACAGGATGACGAATACACAAACGCCCATATAGCGACATTTCGCATGAATTAACCCGGAAGGCATATTAACAGCTTTCGAAGCCCCTGAAACTAGAGTCTATCCTAATGACTCTGCGATGCCCGTCCTGAAAAATTTTCGGTCCGTCCCGGACCGATGACCAAAAACACAACACGTCGAAGTCCGTAGAAACCACAATACATGACAGCAAGAGGCAGGACTGATATGGATCAGACCTTAACCTGTACTTTTGAAATATACGCGACAATGGGAGACCTTTTACCCATTGCAAAATTTGTGCCGGACACGGTCTCGCCGACAGGTTTTCGACCTGCGGTCCGAGCCCCGGACATTGCTCGCTGTAATGTGGATCGTATAAAACGACACCGTAACAAGTTGACACAAGGGGATCTTTTGACCCGTCGATATTTGTCCCGCAGATATCGGAGAAATTCGTATAAAATCCACAATGTCCTCAGTTTCGAACATACCTTTCGGCGACCCGCTGTGGCTGAATCGTGTCTACAGTCCTTACTATAACGACTCCCATCGTCGGCTGCAGGAGGAAGTACGTGAGTATGTAGACACGAATATTACGCCATTTTGCGAGGACTGGGAGAAGGCAGGCTCTGTACCGGTAGAGGTGAGGCAAGGCAACCTCAACAGGAAAATCGCTGCTTACGAGATTCTACGGCTACCGCAGGTTCAAAAAAAGCATGCAGAACTGGGATACACAGCCGTGAGTGCATACCCACTGGCAGCCAATTATCTCGATGGCCAGAGGCTCCCTGCAGATATCAATCCACGTGAATGGGACGCGTTCCACGATCTTGTCGTCATTGACGAACTTGCTCGGTGTGGATATCTTGGGATAATATGGGCATTGGGATGTGGAAACTCTATCGGTGCGCCCCCAATAATCAATTTTGGGTCAGAGGACCAGAAGCGACGGTATCTTCCCGACATGTTACGGGGCCGTACAAAGTTTTGCCTCGGAGTTACCGAGCCAGACGGTATGAGGGGTCCCATTCGGACGAGTAGAACGCATGAGGGCTAATAGACGAATAGCGGGATCTGACGTTGCAGGCATATGTACAACTGCAAAGAGGCATGGAGACGTCTACATAGTCAATGGAGCCAAAAAGTGGATCACAAACGGCATCTCCGCTGATTATTGCACTGCGGCTGTTCGAACAGGAGGTCCAGGAATTCTGGGCGTCTCTGCGCTCGTAATTCCATTAAATACAAAAGGAGTTAGCCGCAGAAGGATTGAGAACTCAGGGGTGAATGCAAGTGGTGAGTGGGAACTAGTTGGCGAGGCGGCAGCAAAGTACTAATAACATCCCTAGGATCTACTTATATTGAGTTTGACGAAGTCGAAGTACCGGTGGTCAACCTTCTGGGAGAGGAGAATAAGGGGTTTCCCATAATTATGAGCAGTAGGATATCCTATAAAGCGTATCTCAACCACGACTAGTCTAACAGACTCCAGATTTCAACCATGAGCGTCTTTGGCTGGCCTGCACGTCGCTGCGTATGGCACGAGTCTGTTCAGAGGATGCCTATAAATACGCCGTCAGTCGCGAAACCTTCGGCAAAAAGCTTATCGAAAACCAATTGATTCGTGCCAAGTTCAGCGCCATGGGCCGCAGCCTGGATTCAACGTACGCGTGGATGGAACAGTTGGTGTATACTGCACAAATGGCCCAGAAAAAGGGTCAAGATGCAGCAATGGGTGGGCTTTTCGCGAACCTCAAAGTCCTGGCTGGGCGTACCCTTGAGATGGTCAACAGGGAGTCGCAGCAAGTGATGGGTGGCTTGGGATACTCCAAAAATGGGCGCGGGGCGAGGATCGAACAAGTCAGCCGTGATGTGCGGGTGATGGTAATAGGAGGAGGAAGCGAGGAGATCTTGACTGATCTAAGTATCAACCAGGAGATAAAGGCGATGAAACGGAAGGGCGATAGTAAGCTGTGAATACGCTGTCAGGAACCTGCGGTATGGAACGGAATAGTTGGCGGTTTTGTTTTAGGAAACGCCCCTAGTTCTATACGACTGGTGGCTTAGCACACTTATACTATGTCGTCGTCATACGCAGATGTAAGCTCCTAGTATGTTAGCACCATATCCATTTGGGATGAGAAACCTCCATGCCTAATAGCCATTTCCTTCATCCTCCAGTTCTAATGTTAGATGGACGAGAGATACTACTGGGAAGAGCAAAGATTAGAAAACTAGAATGCCATGGGTATTCCACCATCTCATTTGACTGTACACAACACCTTCCCTTCCTCAATTGCATCGTTCTCTTTCCATTCCGTCTTGAATTGACCACTAGCATTTGCTGTGATGCTCATCTCCATCTTCATGCTCTCAACTACCATGAGACTCTCTCCATATTTAACTTCCTCGCCATTTCTTTTAGCAATGGTCAGGATCCGACAAGGCATGGGTGCAGTGACTATATTCTGTTCGCCATCATTGTCCTCCTCTACAGAGCGTATGCTTTCCATGAACGATAGGAGACTGTGTCGCTGGAATTCCACCCATGTTCCCAGATGTGGAAAATGACATAGGACTTGTTGCATCTGGTTGGGCAAATGGTGAAGCGTAGAAGGAGCTGTCGACGGAAGAGCGACGTTGGTGATAATCTTCAAACCATTGATAATGACGTCCAAAATGAAAGTGAAGGATCCATCACCTGAAGATGCATCTCCAGTGGATCGCCATGATCTGATAGCAACCTGGTAGGATGGCGCTGATAGAATATCACCGCGGCGTAAGGCTTGGCTGATTGCGTTGTATCGTGCGGTAACCTTTCGAGAGGAAGAGGAAGATTCCTCGTGATTCAACGGTTGACTGGCGTCCGGAAGTAACATAACATACGCTTTTGTTGTTTTCTGTGAACTTCCAGTCGCAGCATCCCAAACACACAGACGAGCGTCTTGCCTCCCTTCCAACGTGATTATGTCGCAATGGATATTCACAGGGTCAAACCGCTGATTACGGAATTGTTTCCGAACATTCTGGAAAGGTTTTCGGACGACTGCCTGACCACCATACTCTGCCATGCGCCGCAGTATGAGCGCCGGAATGATGTATAGGGCATCTTCCAAGACAGCATGATCGGTACTTCTGCGGACTGGACAAGAAAGAAGACTTTGGAGGTGTGATGTAATAAATGAAGTCGTATACCCCGGGTCAGAGAAGCGTGGGTGCGCTAAACACCGCTGCAAGAACAACTGATTCGTCTTAACTCCAGCACATGCTGTGGTGGAGAGTATCTTCGCCATTTTCTCAATTGCTGCGGCACGTGTTGGTGCCCACACCACGACTTTTGCTATCATCGAGTCGAAATAGATAGATATCCTTGATCCTGTCCGAACAGCTGTTTCGAAGCGAGTGCTACGGTCTCCGATCGCTGTAGGCGAAGGCAGCCACAGATGGACTTTTCCGTGTTCGGGTAGAAAGTTCCTCTGAGGATCTTCGGCACAAAGACGACATTCAATTGCATGGCCGTTGGATACCAAGCTCTTTGCAACTGGAAGGTCGAACAGTCGACCTCCTGAGGACACAAAAAGTTGCAACGAAACGAGGTCTACACCCATAACTTCTTCTGTGATGGGATGCTCTACTTGGAGCCGGGCATTAACCTCCAGAAAGTAGAACATACCCGTCTGAACATCAACGATAAACTCAACGGTGCCGGCATTCTCATATCCGATGAGCTTGGCAATTCTCACAGCTGTTTCGGCCATCTGCACTCGGGTTTCTTCGGGGAGGAATGTACAGGGCGTTTCTTCAATCACTTTTTGATGCCGCCGCTGTACAGAACAATCGCGATCGCCGAATGAAAGGACCTCGCCGTGGGTATCCCCAACAATTTGAACTTCCACGTGTTTGCTGTTTTCGAGGTATTTCTCAAGGATAAGGTCGCTTGAGCCAAAAGAACGGCGGGCCTCGGACTGCGCTCGTTCCAGCTCTTCCTTTAACTGTGCAGCTTGTCGGACGATTCTCATTCCTTTACCACCACCCCCAGCGGACGCCTTTAACATGACAGGGAACCCAATATCAACAGCGACAGCCAGAAGGGCATCAGCACTCTGACTAGACCCAAAAAACCCTGGAACCAATGGAACATCGGGAGCATGTTGGCGCAAGTAGTCCTTGGAGGACCTCTTGTCACCAAGTGTTGACATAGCGCGAGAAGATGGCCCGATGAAGATAAGGCCTGCTTCGCGGACACGGTCTACAAACACAGCATTCTCGCTCAGGTAACCGTACCCTGGATGGATTGCCTGTGCTCCGGCGGACAGTGCCGTCCGGACAAGGAGTTCAATGTCAAGGAATGGGTTGGTGTCGCTATGTTCCATACTGCCGAGGCAAATAGCTTCATCACAGCTCTGAATGTGGTATGAAGCATCATCTCTAGTTTCAAATACTGAGTCAGCGTGCTTCAGAGAGTTTTGATTGGGCAATTTAATTGGTAGACATACTCGTGCACGTATATGGCAACTGATGTAATGTTCAATTTCCGGCAAGTCTGCGCGATGCGACAAACAATCTCCCCGCGGTTTGCGATTAGCAATTTCTGTATAGCGGGCCGGCCGCTGCTCGTAACAGGAGATTGCGCGACAAACAAAGACCGGCCAGGTGAAGCTATATCACTCGTTGAATTTGGTGACATTTTATCCTAGGTACAGCTTGGTTCGGTCGACGCGAGAGTATAGAAACAAGGAGAAAATGGAATGCATGTATGTGTCTATGATTCTAACAGTGAGAGAGAAACGCAGGCTGATATTGTGTTCATCCTTGATTAGTATTGGTGGATCTCCTCCAGTAATGATCTCCTTCGGTCCGGCCTCCGCTCCTGGATTAGAAAATCGCCGGTCCGACAAATAACGAGCGGGCCACGTTTCGGGCATACCAAATTTTGACTCCTGTATGATTTATGCAGGCCTGGCTAGGTAGATGTGCCTATACTTTGGGTTCTGCGTCTCATGGGAAGGGCGAACAAGCAAACATCCCTACACGTGTGACATCCATCAACAACGTACTTAGACATAGCCCGCTCGCAACACACGGGCAACAACGAACATTTTAATTTTGTTTTAAATCATATTCTAGCCAACAAATTATGCGTCATGGTTCCCTTAACAGTTTCCATCGATACTACCTCCAGGCACATTCCAAGAATATCCCTTGTGTCCCTGGGATCTATTATTCCATCGTCAATGAGCATTGAGCTGGTAGCATAGCATTCCGCATCTGCCTGAGCGGCTTCACGGAACGCTTCTACCTGCTTTCGCAGTTTTCCTGATGACAGCGCTTGCCCCTTGGATTTCGCACTGGCAATTTGCACTCTTTCCATCACGCCAGATAACTGATCTGGCCCCATAACACTGCATCGCCCAGTGGGCCACGCAAAGAGAAACCGAGGACGGTATGCTCTTCCACACATAGCGTAGTTACCAGCGCCGTAGGATGCTCCCAGAATAACAGAGATATGGGGTACAGTTGAACAGCTCACAGCGGAGACCAACTGAGCTCCAATCTTGATAATACCATTATGCTCGGCTTTCGCTCCAACCATGAAACCAGTGACATTATGAAGGAAAATTATCGGCGTATTTCTGCCCTTGTCAGGAATAATGGGTGATATCGCACTAGCCGGGACTTACTGCTGGTTGCAAAGACGTATGAACTGCGCTGTTTTGGCGGCCTCATGTGGGTTGATAACAGATATCTGATTTGCAACAATACCAACAGGAAATCCTGGATGGCGTTTGGTTAGCAGCTTCCTACATCGCATCCTGAACTAACACACCGAAGATATGGGCCCATCCTGTAATCATATTTATGCCATATTTTGGTTTGAAGAGTGACAGGCGAGAATCATCTATGATTCGAAGGAGCACTTCGCGCATGTCGAATGGCTTTCGAATTTCTGGGTTTACGAGAGCCAGTAAATCATCGATGGGATACCGGGGTGTCATGGGTTCAATTAGGCCCAGAACGCGCAATTGACTGGTACCAAGGGATGCCATCCATTCTCGGGCTTTTTGAATTGCGTCGAATTCATCAATTGCAATTTGGTCTGCTAACCCAGTAGTCGTGGCATGAACCTTTGCGCCGCCAAGCTCTTCAGCGCCAATATCTTCCCCAGTCGCCATCTTCACTAGTGGAGGACCCCCGAGAAATGCCTGGGCTTGATTCTCAACGAAGATGGTGTAATCGGACAATGCCGGATGATATGCACCACCTGCGGTGGATGATCCAAAGACAATTGCGCAAGACGGTTTGCCACATTGTGTGCGAATTGCGAGGTCATGGAAAAGCTGACCTCCTTTGTGGAAGACTCGGAATTGCTGCGGGAGGAAAACGCCAGCCTTCAATAATCAGTATGCCAATATACCAACATATATGTCGCTGGAGCTCCTTACAGACTGCACAAGGGAGATAAGAGGAAGATTGTTTTCGAATGCAACCTCCATTATCCGATTGACTTTCAGTACTAAACCTTACGTTAACAATATGCATTAGGAATAAGAATGGTCTCATACCTGTCATTTCATTCCACGCCCCTCCACTTTGTGTAGGTATATGCGACATAACCATAGTGGGTCGGCCACTGTGGATGGAGTCAATAGGTTTGAGAAGCGTACCATAAATTAAGCTATACTGATTAGCCTACCTGATAGACCCAATACCTGCAATAAGATTCGCGCATGGAGTTGAATCATTGTTACCAAATCCCGCGAAAGCGCACAGCTCAAGAAATGGGGAATCCTGGTCTAAGAGAAGCGAAATACGATCCCTTGCTGTATCCGCCTTAAGATTAACATGTTCGTGCACAACCAGGCAGGAACAACATACCCAAAAGCTGCCCCCTAGATTGATGTCTATCGGTAGACACTTTGTTGCCCTCTGCAGCTGCCTGCCTGAGATTGGTCTCAAACTTTTCCAAAACAGGGGCCCAGCTGTCTCTATTTTTCTTGAAATGCTCGCCCCGAAGGTCCAGGTGCGAACTGAGAGCTGGATACGAAGATGTGCTGGTCATTGTAGGTATTATTTCGTAGTCTTAGAAAGGTAGTTATTAGTGAAGATAAAATCATAATTGTTACTCAACGCAACCCCTATTATTTTGGAGAGTAGCCAATTTCTTAGTTCGGAGAGACTGCGGCGCGTTCGGTCCGAATGTCGGGAAGCTCGTTGGAGAGAGGACCGATGTGCCGGTCAGCCCTTCGATGGTAGTGTGTCCAAGCATAGCGGAAATTATGTGGCAAGAAAACATATATTTTGGCTTCACAATGGACATAGTGCACCTTCAACATTGAACATTGTGGTTTGGAAAACATTGTGTATTGGTGATTCCTACAGCAAATATGAGTCAAAATCTAGCATTCATTGAGGGACCAAAGACCCCAGCCCTCTGGTCAATAACAATCGGACAGCTAATTGATAAGCAGGCTGAACGGCTCTCTGACCGTTCAGCGGTAGTGGTCCCATGGCAATCAGTGAATCTGTCCTATCAGCAACTGTGGCATCGGAGCCGAGCTATGGCAATATCTATGCTAGCAATGGGCCTTCAACATGGAGACTGTGTGGGAATCATGGCGGGAAATTGCTTCCAGTATATTGAGGTCTTCCTGGGGGCTTCTCGTATCGGATGCCCAGTTGTCGTATTGAACAATACATATACTGCTGAGGAATTATATAATGCCATGCGAACGAGTTGTGAGTCCATCACTATACCGCCTTGTCAGGATAGAGCCGACTAACACCTAAAAGCTTGCAAAGTGATCTTCATTGCGACCAAAATTGGATCACGAAATCTTGCCGATCATTTTCGGATTCTGCGAGGAAACAATCCGCTGTTCCCTAAACTGTCGGAAATTGAGAGAATTATATACATTGGGGAACCTGATTCTGAGACCAGTAATAATGGGGTGCAGTCTTATGTGGACTTTGTCTCTGAAGGAACTGATAACCACGTTGATGAAGCCGGCTTGAAATATGCGGAATCCAGGGTACATCCTGAGGATATTGTCAACCTTCAATTCACTTCTGGTAAACAAATTGTTACTTCAGATAAAAGACATCAATGCTAACATATCTAAATAGGTACTACTGGCTCTCCAAAAGCTGCTAGTCTGACACATAAGTAAGGGATAAATTCGACACGTACAGAATGGTTTGTTGGCTAATGCACGATAGTAATATTGCGAACAATGCTCGATTCGTCGGTAGGGCCATGCATCTGATCCCAGATGACATCGTCTGTTGTCCACCACCGTTGTTCCATTGTTTTGGCTTGGTAATGGGCTTCCTTGCATCTTTTTGTCATGGGAGCAGAATTATATTCCCGTCTGACCATTTCGATGCCGGAAGGGTCGTGGACGCGGTCGTCCACTATGATGCTACAGTTCTTCTTGGCGTGCCCACGATGTATGTAGCGGAACTGGAATATATGGCGAAGACCCGACAAAAGCCCCGTCGACTCCGAACAGGCCTGGCTTCTGGTTCTGCTGTTTCAATGACGCTAATGAACCGTCTAGAGGAACACATGGGCTTTAAGAAGCTTCTCATAGCCTACGGCATGACGGAGACTAGTCCGGTGACATTCATCACTGGCATGGAGGATTCCGATGAAAAGCGCACGACAACTGTCGGTAAGCCGATGCCTCACACCGCTGCCAAGATTATTGATTCCCAAGGCAATATTCTGCCTCGTGGGCAGCGGGGTGAGATATGTACGAGTGGATATGCCTTGCAAAAGGGATATTGGAAAAATGAAACCAAAACCCGGGAAGCCATGAAGCTGGATGCAAATGGAATTCTTTGGATGCATACAGGGGACGAAGCAATCATTGACGTGGAGGGCTACGCGCACATTACTGGTCGAATCAAGGATATTATTATCCGAGGTAGGTGATCCAGGCCGAACAATATGATACCCACTAATATAAAACCACCAGGAGGTGAGAATATATTCCCACGTGAGATAGAGGAACGCTTGGTCTCTCACCCTGCAATTGACGAAGCCAGCGTTGTCGGGGTCAAGGACGAGAAATATGGCGAGGTCGTATGTTGCTTTCTCAAGGCTACAGCGCAAACGTTCAGGCCGTCCGACTTTGAAGTCAAATCCTACGTGGAGCGGCAGCTGGGACGACATAAATCGCCCCAGTATGTCTTTTGGACTGGGCAGCCTGGTGTGGGTGAGGATTTCCCAAAGACCGGCAGCGGCAAGTATCAAAAGCACATTATGAGGGAGATTGGAAATAAAATAGTGAGCCAGATGAAGTTGAAGGCTCATCTATAGTAGTTCGTCTATAGCGTATTTGAAACGATGATTCTCTATTATTTCCGGTAAAGTTAGACTGCGGTCCGTAGACCCGGGTAACATTGCTTCTGTACAAAAGGCGGTCCGGCATCCGAGCCGGGGCGGAACGGAGGGATAAGACAAGCAAGAAAATATATTCTAAGAGTAACGAAGGGGCTATCTGTCATAGCCCATGAATAACTCATCCAAAATGGCCAATTTCTCCCCGGCCGTCCGAATTGTCGAAGTTGGGCCTCGAGATGGGCTACAAAACATCGCGGAGCAGATTCCCACCTCAACCAAGGTGGAGTTAATCCGCCGACTCCAAAGTACAGGTCTCCAAAACATTGAATTAACATCCATTGTGTCACCGAGAGCGATTCCCCAACTGGCTGATTGCCGCCAGCTCCTTGAGAGCCCTGCCATCCAGCAGTCACTCCAAGACAGCAGGGCGCGTCTTCCCGTGTTAGTCCCAAACGTCAAGGGATTCAACGTTGCGCGACAATATGGTGTCAAGGAGGTTGCAGTGTTCATTAGTGCGACGGAAGGTTTTAGTAAAGCCAACATCAACTGTACAGTGAAAGAGGGTATTGATCGGGCTCGGGAAGTAGCCATTGAAGCATCGAAGTCGAATATAGCCGTGAGAGGGTAAGATCATCCTAAAGCGATGCCTACCTTGCAGCTAACATAATCAGTTACGTGTCATGTATATTTGCTGACCCGTATGATGGTCCTACTGAGCCCTCTTCCGTCGTTCGATGCGTCCGGGCACTTTTAGATATGGGCTGCTATGAAATCAGCCTTGGTGATACATTAGGTGTCGGGTCCCCTGCCAATGTGCGAGAACTTCTTCGTCGCCTGGTGGATAACGGAATCTCCCTTCAACAATTGGCCGGACATTTCCATGATACGTACGGGGGTGCAGTGGCTAATGCCTGGGAGGCTTACCAGTGCGGACTCCGAACATTTGACAGTAGTGTTGGGGGTTTGGGTGGATGTCCTTTCGCTCCAGGGGCTAAGGGAAATGTTGCTTCTGAGGATCTGGTGTACATGTTCCACAACGGGGGCATTGAGACGGGGATAGATCTGTCGAAACTAGTTGAGACCGGGGCCTGGATCTCTCACCACCTGGCCAAGGATAATTCAAGCCGTGCAGGAGCTGCCTTAGCGGCTAGGAGGAAAACCAAGATTTCTCCCAAGGCTTCACCCATTCGCGATTTCAAGGCACCTGCACCGTCCTCGTGGAGTCTGGTCCAAGATGCAGAGGGTTTACAGCTTTATCGATCAGGGGTTAATTTGAAGATCGTGTTGAACAGGCCAAGGAATGGAAACGCTCTTACGTCTTCCATGCTCCTTACACTCACAGAAACAGTCAAAAAGGCCAGCAAAGACCCCTCAATCTCTCGTATCGCGCTCACGGGAAACGGGAAATTCTTTTGTACAGGCATGGATCTCGGGAAAGGTAGCACACCCGTTGGCCAAGGGAGTTCAGGTAGTGAAGCCCAATTTGGTCGTCTTACGAATCTGTTTGAGACGATTGATCTGTCGCCCAAGGTAACCATCGCATGTCTCAATGGACCAGCCTTCGGGGGTGGGGTCGGTCTGGCGTTTTGCTGCGATATTCGGATCTGCACGAAACAAACAACGGTGACTCTCAGTGAAGTGACGCTAGGTATTTGCGCAGCAACGATTTCGAAATATGTAATTCGAGAGTGGGGGGTCGCATTTTCACGAGAAGCCATGCTATCTGCGCGTACTATCACTGCGGCGGAGTTGAAAAGTCGTGGAGTACTAAGTGAGATTGCCGATAACCAACAGCGTCTCCCAGGGCTCTTGGACGATTTACTTTTACGCCTGCGAGTTGCATCTCCCCATGCATCTCGTATGTCAAAAGAACTAGTCCGGCTTGGCTGGGTTGATAGCGGCGGGGAAAAACAGACTGCGGGAATCCGCGGGTTTTTTGACGCCATGATGCGTGAAGATGCGGATGGGGCATATGGTGTTAGGGAGTTTCAGAAGGGCAGAAAGGTGGACTGGGATGAGTATATACTAAACAGGCCAAGAACCAAATTGTAGACAAATTACTGGTAACTGTTGCTATTCTGGACCATCCTCTGTCGACTGCTGTACAATGGCCGGGTGGGCCTCAAAAATGCACAATAGACGTGAATGGATAATATTTTGCACCGGCTAGGTAACTCTTGTCTTAGGTTGCAATTAGCCCTTCGTCCCTATACCGAGGCTATCCACGAACTCCACATGGCGTCGAGACCATCGGACACCCCGCATCTCTTGTTTGGTCACAATTTCCTTCGCATTTTTTGCTCTCTCCTCTGCTTAATGAGAAACGGTGCTCCGTAACAGGCGACATTCTTTGTCATCATTCGAACTCCCTCGGAGATTCACCTGAGTAGCAGGGTGGTGCTCAAAGCCAAAGATTCGCGACTGAGCTATCCAGTACAATCATTTCGAATTCGAAGTTACGGAGGAATGGACGTCTCGCTGGACGCATTGCAGGCTGGAAATATAAAGCGGATCAGACAAGCATGTGCCAATTGCAGGTACCTATATACTTGCCTTTCTCGGGAAATGAGCTCCGAGTTGACGCAGCCTCTCATAGACGGAAGAAGACGAAATGTTCGGGTGAACGCCCGTCCTGCTTTCCCTGTCGTCGAAGCCAGTCTATCTGTATATATGAGCCCTATGCTGCCACTGTTGGAGATTCTCACCAATTGGCACATGGTACAATGCCTACAGACAGTAGCAACAATGTCAGTCCCTGTCTGCTAGTAACTTCACGGTGCTAATACGCCGTCAGGCAGCGCTTCTAGAGCGCATAAACACAATTGAATCCCGTCTGGCTGAACTGCAGTCTCAAGCGTACGTACTCGAGGCAATTTTCTCACGTACCGAATATCTGACCCGTGGCCTAGGAATTCCCCACCACGAATCACAGACCAAGAGCGGACGGAATCAAGGCACAATGCTGCTGCTGATAGCCGTGCCCAATTGAGCCCACCCTCGGGGCTGCAGGCCGATCATTTGTATGTTCTGCTTCGCTAACCCATAGACTTGACGCGGGGAGATATAACGGCTGGTCGAACTGATGCTGACAGCTTCTCAGTTCCCTTCCTCCCCGTCCGGTCCTACGTTCGGTGATCGATACATATTTTATCCACGTCCATAATCAACCCTACTCTTATTTCCACGAAATATCATTCCGACAAAAACTGGAGAGCAACCTCTTGCCCAGGTGTTTAATCCTAGCTGTCTTGGCCTCTGCCGTCAAGTTCTCCACTCATGAATATTATTCGGGCAAGAGTCGTGAAGCAACAGAAAAGTATGCACGAGAATCTTGGATGTCCGTCTTGACGGACTACATGGCATCAGAGGAAAACATGAACGTCCATGTGGTTCAGACAGTGAATCTCCTGGCGGTTGTGGACTACACAGGTGGGACCACATATCTTTTCGACATGTCCATTACTCCGACTAATATATGTTCAGCTGGTCGAGTAAGCGCCGGGTGGTTGAAAATCGGTCTCGCCGCACGGATATCTCAGGATCTCCAACTCATGAGGGAGCCAGATACATGGTTGTCGTACACGGAACAGGAAGAGAGAAGACGATCGTTCTGGTCGGCATATCTCGTGGATAAACTTATCTCATGTGGAAAGTCACGACCGCTCGCCATTCTTGACGAAGATTGCCATGTTCAGTTACCGTGTGACGAAGAGACATTCCAGACAGGAGAATGGAAAAAGACGCCGGCACTTGCGGGGCTGCTAGAATGGAACACCGAGATGGTAGAGCGGCCCAGCCCGTTCGCGTTGGCTATCCTGATGGCCTCTATCTTTGGGCGATGTACACGTTATGTCCACCAGAGACGCCACGCACGAGAAATCCCACCTTGGGATACTAAATCCGAGTTTGCGGCAATTTCGTCTTCCCTATTACTGCTGGAATCTTACTCCACGCTTGGAGGTCGGCGCGTGTCCGAGTTTATTCAGAATAGCGAGCGGACACCACGAGACATAGGTCATCTCGTATTTGCGCATACTCTATTTCATCTGTGCCATTGTCTTCTTAACCACCCATTCCTAGTTCGGTTATGCTTGAAACCTTTCGGGTCGAAGATACCCGCAAGCTTTGCCTCCAAAGCTCTCCAGGCCGGTCAGGATCATGCTAAGCAGCTATTAGATCTGATCCAAGAAGCGAAAGAGGCCGGGTGCTTGGTCGAATCCTCATTCTACGCATATTGCATTGCGGTGGCTGGAGGAATCCATTCCCTATCGATATCCCTGAACGTGATGTGTGACAATTCAGCTGCAGACAGAGGCTCTCAAGACTCTATGTACTATTTCCAGCAGACTCTGGATTGGTTGGATAGATTGGGCCTGCTTTGGGCCCATGCTGAGAACATGGTATGCCTTCTTTGATATCGCGGCACGGATACGTATATTGATATTCCCGCGCAGGCGATTCGGTTACGCGAATTTCATGCTCAATCACACAGATTTTCTGCCCTTCTAGATGCAGGATCCTTAAAGGAGGATTTAGATCCCGGTTCCGAAGCTGCCCTCTGGTCAATGATCGACTATGGTACCCTTGGCGCAGACTCCCGAAAGGAGGCTCTTTTTCCAAGTCTGGGTATGTCCGAGATAACTTCTCTGAACTCGTGGGAGGTTGATGGTGCACCGACTAGCTTTTCGGGTGCCGACCTCTTCGGCAGCGAGTCCGCTACAATGAGACTGCATGACGTAGAATACTTTTTTAACGCTAGCCCAACGCAAAATGGTCTTCTATCATAGCAAAATCTGTCGAAATGCATGGAGTTCAACAGATTGAGGCTATAGTCGACCACCAAGGAAACAGGAAGCGTGGCAAAAGTTGTTCTTAACCGAGGTAGTGCTTTCCTGATCATATTCATTGTGAAGCCGATACGTTACGGGACGATATTGAACTGTTCGACCATCTCAGAGGAGACATCGTAACTCACTCACATAACTAATGTTGGAATCACTTCCCGCGTCCAGCGGCTTGAACCTTGGGCAGACCATATTCCCGGCAAGGATTCGATTGCAGCTGATATATTGCGAAACTGAGTCTTCGCATATACCTTATTCATGCGATCTATAAAAAATGCCCGATGCTCCGGGTCCGTACTGTCTGCCGCAGCTATAAAGCAGACCCAGACGAGGGCGTGTGACCCAGGTTCCTCTGGATCAATCTGGCTCACCACCTGCTTGAGACTCTCCAAAGATTCCCACTGATTGTTGTTTCCCATTGTTCTTCCAAGATATATTTTAGAGGCATTCATGAAGGCCAATCGTGACAGGGCCAGCACACGATGATGCTCCGAGTCGGGCGGCAGGTCGTATTGGGTCCAATCCATGTACTGCTCAATGGGACGTTGTAGGGCATGGATCCCTTTCCTTTCTCCAAGTAATGGTGTACCTAATAGCTGAAACCTTCAGAGTGTTAGTTATACTTTATAGTTGAAGGTATGGGAAACCTACATATGAGTTTGTTGCGTGAGGAAGGAGTTTGCTGCTGTATATTCCACCTGGCTGATATTCTCCGCCAAACATGTCAGGGTGTGAAGCAGGTATCTATATTCAGAGCTCCCAGTAATCGTTTCTCCTACAAGCAAAACAATCAGAGTAGCCCACGTCGAGACATTGAATACTCGGTCAGCGGACGATTGTAGAGAGTCTTGCCGCAAGCACGAAATGACAGCAGCACGTTCAGACTCGGCTTCAACTCTCATGGTAGGGCACCGTCCAGCAATATGTTGCGAAGCGACTGCGGAGATGGCACGCTCCAACACCCTATCCTCACAGGCCATAGGGAGAAGAAGTTCCCGATAGCCGTTCGAGATCTTATCTAAAATCACCATAACAGGGGCTACCTCAGTGGCGACTGCGTTAATTTCTGTCAGCGGCGTTATTCTCATAAAGTTGTATCATGATTATTTGGCTCCGTGTGGCTCACAGTAAGAAAAGAGCATTCGTGTTCGCGAGTTCAACGGAGGAATCCATTGACCAACCGCCGAGGGCACCGAGGCTCGGTCACCACTGCCCTCCATCTGCCCTACACTACCTTCCTGGGGGTCTACTGTGGCTTTTCCATTCCTCTTTTGTTTCTGTCGTGTGCGGCAGCCCTGCTCATTTTTCCACTGGAGTTTTTGTGGAGGGAATCGGGCCGAATTCGCAGGTTCCGGTGGGAAGGCCTCGGCGGGGGAAAGGTGAGGGACTGGAACGACGCATCCTTTCAGCTTGCCTCGTCGGGCGAGTCCATTTGAAAACCTAAATCTCCCCAGGCCGGAGCATTCCAAGCTTTTCTTCTGGCACTTTTTGCAAACGGGCTCAGCTCCGTCGCAGATAATCCGGCGTTTAGAGCACTGAAAGCAGCCTACGCAGCGGAGCAGACTTAGTATTCTTTCGATATGAGAAGATACAGGACTAACCTCGGGGTTTAGAGCTCATGGAGAGAGAGGACGGACGTTTTTGGATGGGATGTGTTTAGCGAACCGACGATGGCGGATAGGAGGAGAGCAAGAGGAAGCGGAGGTGTTGGGTTGGTTATCTAATCTTATCATCCCGATAACGATGACTTCCCAACCTTCTATACAGCTGACAGAGACAGGTTGAATTAGCAGCAACAGCAGCGGCCTCCAGGAAGAATTTACGCGGAATTTGAACCTACATGGTTATATAAGCCAAGTCAGCTAGTAACGTATTTCCCGGTCGAGTGGGCCACCCGGTCGAGCGGGCCACCTCATCAGAATTCCGCGCGTTTTATTGCCTTACCAACTTCAACCACCAACCATGCCTCCAAAAGCGCGTCAAAATCCAAGAAATTCAGCTGCTAAAGAGGGAAGAATCTTACTTGCTATTTCTGCTTTAGAAAAGCAGGAAATTCGCAATATTCGCGAAGCGGCACGCGTCTATAATATCCCTCGCACAACTCTCCAGCGACGACTTAATGGAATTATCTCACGCGCAGAAACACGCGCCAACGGCCATAAATTGACTCAGTATGAAGAGGAATCGCTTATACAATGGATTATGTCGCTGGATCAACGTGGAGCAGCCCCCCAGCCGTCCTATATACAAGAAATGGCTAATATTCTTCTTACTGAGCGCGGTACGACGCCTATCCAATTAGTCGGAAAGTACTGGGTCTCTAGCTTCATTAAACGACATGATGAAATAAAATCTCGCTATACTCGACGATATGATTATCGGCGTGCTAAATGCGAAGATCCAAAGGAGATTCAGAAGTGGTTTAATCGCGTACAAATTACTATAATGCAGCATGGTATTGCATTAGAGGATATCTACAATTTCGATGAGACTGGTTTCGCTATGGGCCTAGTAGCTACTAATAAAGTAGTTACTAGAGCCAATTACTATGGAAAAGCACCTTTTGTACAGCCAGGCAATCGAGAATGGGTTACATCTATCGAATGCATCAACTCTACTGGATGGGTGCTTCCGCCATGCATTATCTTCAAAGGCAAGGTTCATATAGAAGGGTGGCTTGAAGATATAAAGCTTCCATATGGCTCACGTATTGAAGTTAGCCCTAATGGATGGACTACCGATGAAATCGGGCTGCGCTGGCTTCGAGAGCTCTTTATTCCTACTACTACTAGCCGTACGACTGGGAAATACCGGCTTCTAGTTTTAGATGGCCATGGCAGTCATCTCACGCCTCAGTTCGATCAATTATGCAGTGAGAATAATATTATTCCTATCTGCATGCCTGCTCACTCATCTCATCTCCTGCAGCCTTTAGATATAGGCTGTTTTGCACCGCTAAAACATGCCTACGGAGGCTTAGTGCAAAAGAAGATGCGTATGGGTATAAATCATATTGATAAATATGACTTTTTGGAGGCATTTCCTGCAGCCCGCGACACTGCTTTTAAAGCAGAGTCCATCCGGAATAGCTTCGCAGCAGCTGGCTTAGTTCCATACAATCCTGAGAGGGTCCTTAGCAGGTTGAATATTCGACTAAAGACCCCTACACCACCAGGCAGTCGGTCAACCAATTCAGCGCCTAAAACACCATACAACGCTAGGCAGCTAGAAAAGCAGGCATCTACAGTGAAAAGGCTGCTTAAGGCGCGTTCCCAGAGTCCTATTCCTTCATTAGAAGCGCGATTAAATAAGCTTATAAAAGGTCATGAATTGCATCTTAATGAGCTTGTTCTTGCACGTGAAGAACTACGTGATTTACGCGCTTCTAATGAGGTAAAGACTCAAAAACGGAAACGCTCTACTAGGCAGCTTACTCTCCCAGAGGGCTATACAGTTCAGGGAGATTAGGAGCGATCTCCGCGTGAGAATGGGGTTCAGGAAGCTCAGAATACTATGCCTATAGATCCAGCGCTTTCTGCAGTTGGACCACGCGTACGAGCTCCACCGCAGTGTTCTAATTGTCATATTCGAGGACATACTAGAGTTAGATGTCCTAATCCACTTAGTAATTAGATTTTATATAGAAATGCAATTGTTTGGTTGATAAAGGCTCTAATATTTAGCCC